>NW_027527955.1:6481126-6600004 GCF_008692635.1 Crocuta crocuta
TGTGCATATCTTTTTTTAATTTTTTTAATTTTTAAAAAAATTTTTAATTTTTTTTAATAGAATCATTAAGCATCTGTGAGACGTAGCCTTGTTTCCTTCACACCTGCCATGTACAGTTCCTTAAAGATGAGTAGCCTGGCTCCTTTACATGCACTAAAATACCTTACTTCTGTTTCTGACTCAATCTTGAGATGACTAGAAAATAGGCAGTAGCCACATTTTTATCACTTACTGTGGAGTAAAGTTAAGTTGCCCTTCAAGATCTGACTTCTAGAATCTGGCATTGTCCATCCCTCCTTCTTAAGGATGATGCGACTTATACTCAGAACCCAAAGGCACTAGGAATGACCCTTGTGCTGTCTCCCTCTTCATCTCTAGAGAATTATCCCTTTCTATACATCTTGTCCTTACCCTTGTCTTTATTCTTTGCTGCAGTCAGTTACAATCCCTGGAAACAAGGTCCCTCTGAAATCAAAATTGTATTCTAGGCCCTAGTCTGGAAATAGTCATCAGGCTTTTCATACCTGCCTTTTTTCCAGAACTGAGGCCAACTCCCCAACTCCAGTCTGGCTATTAACAGAATGGTTCATAACAGAGTCACCAGGAGATAAATTCTCACCAGATTACTGAGTGAATTCAGATGCTCTACTCCACCTGTCTATAGACGCTTGTATCTCCTGCAGCATTTGAATGCTGTATTGCAATGGTTTCTTTATTGGTATCATTTTGCAGCCAGGCTGGGAGCGTGCCCAGAGAATGACTGATTTTTTCTAGCTTTGTTGAGATATAATTGGCATGTAACATTGTGTAGGTTCAAGGTATACAACATAATGATTTGATACACATATAATTTGAAATGATTGCCCCAGTAAGGTTGTTTAACACCTCTCTCACCTCACATTAATTACCTTTTGGTGTGTGGTGATAAACATTTAAGATCTACTTTCTTAGTAGTTTTTGAGTACTTAATAAAGTATTGTTAAGTATAGTCACCATGTTGTATATTGGATCCCTACAACTTATTCATTTTATAACTAGAAGCTTGTGTCCTTTGTCTAATATCTCCCCCATTTCCCCTGCTTCTGGCTGCCAGAAGCTACCATTCTACTCTCTGTTTCTACAAATTTGGCTTTCTTTAGATGCCACATAAAAGTGAGATAATGCAGGTTTTGTCTTTCTTTATCTGACTTATGTCAGTTAGCATAATTCCCTCAAGGGCCATCCGAGCTATGGTAAATGATAGGATTTCCTTCTTTTTAATGATTGAATAATATCTCATTAAATATATGTGCTGCCACTTCTTTATACATTCACCTGTCAGTTGACACTTAGGTTGTTTCCTTGTCTTAGTTATTGTGAATAATACTGCAATGAACATGGAGGTATAGATATCTCTCTGAAATTCTGATTTTATTTTCTTTGGATATATATATCCAGAAGTGGAATTGCTGGATCATATGGCTATTCTATTTTTAATTATTTTTGGAGAACATTCATGTTTTTTTTTCCAATGTGGTTATACCAATTTACATTCTGATCACAGTGCACAAGAATTCTCTTTCCTTCACATGCTCTCCAAAATTTGTCCCTTGTCTTTTTGATAATAGCCATTCGAACAGCTGTGGAGTGATTTTTCATTGTGGTTTCTATTCACATTTTCCCAATGATTACTGATGTTGAGCATCTTTTCATGTACTCGTTGGCCATTTATACATCTTTTTGTTGTTGTTTAAATAGAACAGAGCTTCTCTTAAGTAAGTGACTTGTAAAGCTGTCTCTGGTACTGTGGCAGTTTACTCAGACACAATTAAATCTCCTACTTTAAATAAAAGACAAAGAAACAATTTCCAGAAGAACAGTGAAGGATGGATTGCATAACTTCCAGGGGCATTTACATAGATACGACACGGCAGCAACGAGGACCAATGTTAGAAATGACAATGATGACGAAATGCAGGACTGTGTGTATTCAGCCTGTGGTTTGAACAGAAATGAACAAGAAAGACTGGATCTATTACTCAAAAATCATACACTGAATAAATGGAGAGAGATTGTAGCAGAGCTTCAAAATAACATACTATAATGTTTATACTTTAATACTATACATGTGTTATAAAGATTAAAATGATTCGCAGATATTATTTTACCAAGGATTTGGTTCAATTATTCAGAGCAGCATATCAATATAAATGTTATATTTAAAACATACCTATGTCTCTTTTATTGCTGCAGAAGCTTCTGAAACTTCTGAGAATACAGTTATAACAATGTTTTAAAGTATTTAAAAGGTGAGTGGAAGATTCTGACATTACCATATATATCAATCACTTTTTTTATTTTTTGTTTTATTGATTTGAAAGAGACAGAGACAGCACAAGTGGGAGAGGGGCTGAGAGAGAGGGAGAGAAGGAGGAGAGCAAGCAGGCTCTGAGCTGCCGACACAGAGCCTGATGTGGAGCTTGAACTCACGAAACCACAAGATCATGACCTGAGCCTAAACCAGGAGTCAGGCACTTTGCCAATGGAGCCACCCAGACGCCCCAACCACTTTTTAAAATGAAGGACACAATACAAAAAATGATGTTATGTTGTGATTAACGTTTCCAACAAACAGTGAAACTATTTTGCAAAGGCCCAGAGATTTTTAAACATATCCTATTACTTAGTGAAGGAATGGAGGTACAGAGAAATCGTCAGACAATGGAACCAGTGTTTAAGGATTGTGCGTGTGTGTGTGTGTGTGTGTGTGTGTACATGGTTAGTTTTTTATTTTTACTCATCTATAAATCACTTTGAAAAAAATCACTTTTTTCAAAATTGCTACCTACAGTAAATACACACAATTCAAAATGAGCTGAAATTTAACATAAATACATAGGATAATTTCCAAGGAAGACCTCAAGAGCCTGAATTCCTTCCTAGGTGAGGGTGGTTATTCTCCTGTCCACAGCTGTATCTTAGTGTCAATGGTAATGCCTAGAACAAAGTGAATATTCAGTATGTACTTGTTGACTGAATTGATGTTACTTGAATGCCCATTTTCACTTCCTCCTCTTTCAGACCTCTCTTGACATAGCTATTTAAACAAGAAAAGGATGGGGGCGCCTGGGTGGCTTAGTCGGTTAAGCGTCAGACTTTCGCTTAGGTCANTTCAAATTGGACCAGAGCAAAATATTAATAGTTTAGAAAGCTGACCTGTCCATGTGGGAAGGTGTAGCTTACTGAAGAAGCAAGACCAGACTCTCATTCTCCAATTTGGAATGGGGTGAGCTGAAAATGGTACCCAATGGGTTAAAAATCAGTGACATATTGGAATCCCATCATCTTCCTCTGGAAAAATTTCCAGGTACCAGAGACTACACCTCCAGGAAATACATAGAGTTACTTTTTATAGGCTTGAAGCTTGATACAGATGGTGCTGCCGGGCACAGGATGGCTGCTATATCACACAGTGAGTGGGAACTCCAGCTCCACCATTTCCTGGGGAGTATGTCATGACCGGGCAGAAGAATACTAACACAAAGCTACATTTTTTATCTTCCGTTATTTGGGACAGAATGGTTAAAACAATGACCCACACAATTTCAGAAAGCAACCATCTCATTTTTAATTTAAGAAAAAATTATTTTGAGAGAGAGAGAGAGAGAAAGAAAGAGAAAGAGCATATGAGTGAGGAAGGGGCAGGGTGAGGAGAGAGATTATCTCAAGCAGGCTCCACATTAAGTGCTGAGCCTGATGAGGGGCTTGATCCCGGAATCCTGGGATCATGACCTGAGCCAAAATCAAGAGTCAGATTCTTAATTGACTGAGCCACTCAGGCATCCCTCATTTTTAACACTTAGCAAGAATTTAACCTCTTGGTAAATATAAGAAAATAGTAACAATCATAGTGACGATGATGGTGATGATGGTGGTGATGGTGATGATGATGGTGATGATGATGATAAACCAGAAAAAAACATATTAACTTTTCTTCTTCTGGATAAAGAATTTCTCAGATTTTGACTTCTGGCTTAACATGGCTGAACGTGGTGTCTTTCTCTCTCTAATATGTATTCATGTTTTATTCTCTCTTGAAGTCAAATTAAAACGATAAAGGAAATTGGAAGAAGCTTTCAAACCCAGAAGACAGATCCATATTTCTTTAAAGGAGCTTCTCTCTACCTTCAAGTCTTGTCCATTTGTGAAGGGACCATGAAAAATTCACTCCAACCACCAACACCGATTAATTCAGCCCCTCCACTATAATGATCACCACAAACATTTTAACCAGATTACAACTGTGAACAGAGGCATCAGAGTGGATTATTGAAGAAATTTGGAGAAAAAATTAACTCAGTGAAAGTTTATTATGTTAACTGGTCATGCTCAAATAGTTGGAGAATATTTTATCCAAAGCAGTGAAGAGCAAAAAGATATTGCTACTCAAACCTCTTCAGTGGATGAAATAAAATACAAATAAAAGAAAGAGAGTCAGAGGAATTAATATTTATCTGGTAGAAGTTCCATGAGGAGACAATGAAAATTATTATGTTGTGAATTGTTTCTCTCAATTCAATACAAATGAAAACATGATAAACTGGGATGGAACAATTCATCCCCAATAAGGTAGAGATTAGTAGCTTTAACCAACATGCTGTTTAATGTTAGAAAAATGGAATTAGCTTTAAAGTCAGGAACAAAGGAGTACACTGTTGCCATTATCAAATATCATCTAGACATGCTAATCAGTGCAATACCACGGCAAAAACAATCCAGACAAATAACTATTAGGAAAAAAAGTGGTAAAATTATCATAATCTTCAAATAATGTTATTGCCTACTAAGAAAATGACAGAGAATCAACTAAAACATAATCAAAACTTATAAGAGAACTCAGAAGAATATCTAATTATCACATTAATGCAAACTTTGATAGTATCTTATGTACCAGCAACAGCCTATTTGAAATATCTCAGTGAATATAATATATTCATAATAACAATAAAAAATATAAGGGCCTTACAATAAATGTGCAGAATCTAAACAGAGTAAACTACAAAAAGTAACTGGAATACAAAAAGACTAGAAAATGAAGATATTTTTATCACCAAAGGAGAAAATTTAATAGTGTAAATATAACAGTTCCCCCTAACATGATTCAAAGTGTAATGTAATTGTTAAAAAATCATAATTATAATAAAAATAATTACAAGGCACCTGGGTGGCTCAGTTGGTTAAGCGTCCTGCTCTTGATTTTAACTCAGGTCATGCATGATTTCATGATTCGTGGGATCAAGCCCCACATTGGGCTCTCCTATGAGAGCAGCAGAGCCTGCTTGAGATTCTCTCTCTTCCTCTCTCTATTTCCCTCCCCCGCTCATGCACAGATACGTGCATGCACGCTTTCTCTCTCTCTCTCTCTGTCAGAATAAATAGACATTTAAAAATAGAATTAAAAAAATAAATATAAATTATAATTTAAAATTTTAAATGTTTTGTGATTACAAAATATTACTGAAATTTGCACAATTAAAAACCTAGACTAAAATATAACAAAGAAATTTGTGGGAGGCTTGCACTGTTACTAAGATGCATTAAATTGTTTCAATAATTAGGCTTAACCAGCCCAAACCAGTTGGAAGAAGTTCTGAAACTGGAAATAAGAGAAAAACTCAAAAGGACAGAGGTGAAATACCACTGACACCTATTTATTATGTTTTCTGTAAAGGAAATCCAAAGGTAGACAGTTGAGAGCTGACAAGGCAGCTCCAAGCAGTCATCAAAAACAGGTTTTGCACCAAATTCTCTCACTATGTAGCTTCCATCCCAGGTATGACCTCTATCTGTGTGGCTGCTATGTGGCTTCTGTCCTCCAGAGTAGATGTTAGTCCACGACATTTGTTGGAACAGCACCCATCATTTACACACTGCACATCAGAAGGAGAGAAAAGACAGGAAAGCAAAAAGTTGGTTCTTCTTCAAAAAGTGAATTCCCTCTAATCAGCCTTGGCAAATGGCACACACACAGGATCTTGCTTAGCCCTCATTCACCGGAATGTAGTCATATGATCACAGATGATCATGAGGAGGAAGGAGGTCTACAGACTACAGAGTTTCACTTATGTGATAATCTGCCTAGCAGAAAATTAGAAATCATTTCCCCTGGATGTTGGGCTAGGCAACTCCCAGGTTCTGACAAATGAGTTAGAATATAATAAAGTTGGCATTTTATTTTCATAGGAAAAGTATGAAATTTTTTTTCCAAAAGGGTGCTGGGAAATTGGCTAAGTGCTTAACAAAATATTAAATTCAGTATTTCCTTATAGTATACATAATACATTTCCATTATATTTATTTTCAAATCATATAGGAATATTTTAAAGTCCTATTATTAGCACTTTTTATGATTTAAAATAAAATGCCATAGGGGTGCCTGGGTGGCTCAGTCAGTTAAGCGGCCGACTTCAGCTCAGGTCATGATCTCACGGTTCATGGGTTCGAGCCCCGCATTGGGCTATGTGCTGACAGCTAGCTCAAAGCCTGGAGCTTCTCTTCGGATTCTGTGTCTCCCTCTCTCTCTGACCTTTCCCTGCTCATGCTGTGTCTCTGCCAGAAATAAAGAAAAAATGTTTAAAAATTTTTTAAATAGAATGCCATCAAAGACAATTTAAATTTTATTTATTTATTTTGAGAAAGAGAAAGAAAAAGAGACAGACAGATATGAGGTGAGGGCAGAAAGAGAGGGAGAGAGAGAATCTCAAGCAGGCTTCATTCTGGCAGCACAGAACCCAATGTAGGGCTTGGACTTATGGACCATGAAATCAGGACCTGAGCCAAAACCCAAAGTTGAATGTTTAACCAACTGAGCCACATAGGCACCTGAACAATTTAAAAAACACAAAAAAATATGTCAAGATTACTATTCCATCACTGCCAGAGATCACAATAATTACTATTTTATATATTCCTCTCTATATAAATATAGGTATATATGTAAATACATATAAATGTACATTTATAAAATATACATGGATATATTTAACAAGTGTGCACAGTTGACGTGTGTGTGTGTGAGCATACACACACACTCATATTGTATGGTTCAGAGTACCATGGCTGAAAACATCAGAAACTTAATCTAACACATACAAAAGTGACACATTACAAAGCAGCTCATCAAATACTTGAAAAACCTAGAAAGAAAGAAGAAAAACATGAAAGACACATTATAGGCAAGAAAACAGATTACTACAAACCAACAAGTCCTAGTTATGTTTTGCAGAAGAAATTGAAATATATGTTTATGCTTTACAGAGACATAATCAGTTCTAGTACTCATGGAATCCATCAGATATAATCAAATTTTTCCCTATGGTAAGACTGGAAAAAAAACTTACATCTCAGGTTGTCATAACAAGCCATGTAATATAATGCATAGCAATTTCAACTACACTAAAACAGTAAATACAAGTCTGTTTCTTAGCTCTCAATGTAAGCCAATATGACCTTGGCAATGTGTAATTCAATTAAAGCTGTTCAACAGGAAGCCAAAGCAATTTAGTCCACCTCTGCATCAGTCTGTTATTCTGGGCAATCCAACATGAAATTTTAGAATCATAGCAATGATTCTCAGAAGGCATCCCATTGGAAGTTCTCAGGTTCCAGATAAGGAGCAACTCACTTTTAATTCTTGGAATCCTACATTTTGTTTGTTTGAACGCAAGAGTTGCTTGAAAACAAATTTTTACTATTAAAAAAAATTAAAAAGCTTATTGCAGAGGAATTGATTGTCTTGTTGTTCTTTAGTCTTCCATAAATATTCCTTCTCTTAGCTGCACTTGTCATATTGTGACTGAGAACATATTAAACACTGAATACCATGAAAATTGCCACAAATAAAATGATTCTAAATTGCTGAGTAAGCATATAACAGTTTGTTTGAATAGTCAGCCACACTGAGTTATTGCACTTACAAGTGTCAGACAAACATTGAGTAGCCAAAGTGCTAACGTTGGACAATCCTTGTGCGGCCCCAGCCAAAAAACACTCAAGCCAAAGCTGGACAAACTACCTTTTTTGTCTATTCACAGCTCAAAGCTTAAACCACAGCCTCATATTTTACACGTGACTTACAAAAGCATACTCAAAAACAAACAAATGAATGAATGTATGTATTAAATCAGTACAGGTGTTTTTACAATTATCCTTCTAAGACTTGGCTCCTAGGAGATACATCTCAGTCTGCCTGTGTTCCAGAATCTAAATGAGCTTTCTTTTATCTTCCCAGTGAAATAAAGCAGGCAGGAAGAGAAAGAGGTTGAGATTGGGTGGGGATGAAGATTTCTAGGTTTTTCTCTCCTAGAAACCAAGATTCCTCTGGGTGTTTTGTGTGCATATGGTCAACTAGGAACATGGCTTTTCTGCTCAAGGGAGATCAATGAATTAGAATTCCAGAGAAGTGTCAATGACAACTTTGGGTACTGTTTTGTCATATCTACATCTATATCTATATCTATATCTATATCTATATCTATATCTATATCTATATCTATATATCTTTTGGGGACCAATTAGATATAATCACCTCTAAACCTTTGGAATCCCTATTAATTATCTTCCCTGAATGATTATCCAAAGGGTTAAGTCACTATAATAAACTGAAAAGCACCCCCATTCTAATTCTTGTGTTGTATTATGTTCTTTTATACAATTCAACAGAGTTCACCAAATTAATTATGTGATAACCACTAAATCAGACTGGAAGTCATAAAACTCCTAAAAGAAAACATAAGGGAAAAGTTCCTTGACGTTGGCCTTGGAAATAATTTTTTTTTTTAATGACACCAGAATCACAAGCAACAAAAGCAAAAATAAATGTGAGACTACATCTAAAAAGCTTCTGCACAGCCAAAGGAACAACAGGGAAACGAAAGGAAACCCATGCAAGGGGAGAAAATATTAGCAGCTCATCTGCAAAGGGGTTACTATCCAAAATATATAAGGAACTCATACATCTCAATAGCAAAGAAAACAAACAATTGTATTTAAAACGGGCAAAAGACTTGAATAGACATTTTTACAAAGAAGATATTTAAATGGACAATAAATAGGTACATGAAAAAATGCTCAACATCACTAATCATTGGGAAAATGCAAAGCAAAACTACAATGAGATATCACCTCACAGGTGTTAGAAGGATTCCTGTAAAAAACACAAGAGGGGTAGAGAGGCTGCAAAGTAAAAGGAATCCTTGTGCACCATTGGTTGGAATATAAATTGGTGTGGCCACATGGAAAACAATACAGAGGTTCCTCAAAAGAATTAAAAATAGAACTGCCATATGATCTAGCAATCCTACTTCTGGGCATATATCCAAAAAAAAGTGACATCAGGATCCCAAACAGAGATCTGCATTCCCATGTGCATTGCAGCATTATTCATAATAGTCATGATATGGAAACAACCTAAGATGAATGGATAGATAGATAGATAGATAGATAGATAGATAGATGATAGACGTTTTTTAGCAATATAAAAGAAGAAAATCTTGTCATTTTTAATAACATGGAAAGATCTTGAGGGGATTGTGCTAAGAAAAATAAGTCAGACAGAGAAAGACAAATGCTGTATCACATTACTCACATGTGGAATCTTCAAAAAGCCGAACTCATAGAAACAGAGAATAGAATGATGGTTGCCAGGGGCTGGGGGTGGATGATGTAAAGGAGAGAGTTGGTGAAAAAGTACAAATTCCCAGAGAAAAGATGAATAAGCTCTGAGAATCTGATGTGCAGCCTGGTGAGTATAGTTAACAATATTGTATTATATACTCAAAAGTTGCTAAGAGATTAATAGATTCTAAACGCTACCACCACAAAATAAAGATGGTAATTATATGAGAGGATGGAGGTGTTAACTACCTGTGTTATAGTAATCATTTGCACTCTGCATGTGTAACACATCATCACATTGTACACCTTAACTTACACAATATTATATGTCAATTATATGTCACGGGAAAAAATTAAAGTTATGTGTAAGTAAATCTGCACATAATACAATTTCATGTAAAACCCTCCAATAAAATAAGGTGATCATTGGGAATAATCAAGGGTCTACATGTGTGGTTGAGACAATAAATGCTGTTGAAGAAAAGAAAGACAAGTCAGGAAGGTTAAAGACCATCACCATTATTGTCTGACTGTAAAAGAAATTCAAATTTTCAGGCACTAGTTTAAATTGGTTTTAGTTTATGAATCGCACTGTCACAGTATTGGTGGTTTAGTTCTCTTCCTCATTATTAAGTTTCATTGAATCTCTCTCATTTTAAGTTGAAGATATAAGTTGAGTCCAAACATACAAAGAAGATGAAATATTTATTAACTATCAAACAGCTGACCTATAGAGTATTTACAATCTAAATACTCTTATTATTCTGAAAGAGAGAACAATAATGTATTTTTCTCAGGGCAGTACGAATATTTAATAGAAATATGTTAAAAGTATTCAGTATTCTCATGAACCAAACATACATGGAGAGAAATTGACAGACAAATCTACAAAGGGCCACAAACATACCCCTTACAAAATCTTAGATCTGAGAGTAACATGAAAATGAAACATAACTTAAAGGTTTCAAGAAGCATTGGTTTTATACTTGAATGAGGATTCTAAGCCAGACATTTTTTTTAATGTTTATTTATTTTTGAGAGAGAGCACATGGGGGCATTTGGGGGCAGGGGGGAGGGGAGGAGCAGAGAGAGAAGGAGAGAGAGAATCCCAAGCAGGCTCTGTTGCTGTCAGCTCAGGGCCTGACATAGGACTCCATCCCACGAATTATGAGATCATGAGCTGAGCCAAAACCAAGAACCAGAGACTTAACCAGCTGAGCTAACCAGGCACCCTCTAAGCCAGACATTTTTAAATCCTTTTCAAGAATTTACCAATGCTGATTGTGCATTACAATTTTCGTGAAAACTGGGAACTATTACAACTACTTTGAAGACACGATTTTAAGTAAATCAAAGATTTGTAAAGTACGTTACCCAAACTATTTACAATAGGGGGAAATCACGTGCATTTCTCTATTTCTTCCATGCATCGGTATGAACTTGGAAATGAACGGCACAGGCCTACTCCCATGTGCCTCTCTCGCAATGTAAGAGCAATAATGGCAAATTACTCTTCCATGAATATAGAATTTCCATGGAATGTTCCCACAGTTAGGCTGCCTCACAGTGTAAGTCACAGGAATCATTGTTATCAAACCTGACTGTAGCAACTCTTTGGCAAATTTAGCTGGTATATCATATTATATAAAATGTATAGCATGTGTTTATACATATACTTATATCCCATGTCAGCCCCTGATTTATTTGTCATCTTTTTATCACTTTAGTTCTTCAGTGTAAGGATCTTGGCAACATTTCACACTTTCATTTCATGTAAAATCAACTTTCTTTGATATTGTGTGAACCAATGTATTTACCACTCTTGTGTTTGACTGTTACAAATATTTCATAAAATAGAATATAATTCAGCCGCTTTTTCACTTTACAGGTGTAGTACTTAGGGTTGTTAGTTCAGCACATGCCATTGCTGTTTGTGTATCTGGGAACAGGAGCCCACTTATTAGGTATGAAGTTTCACAGTGTATAGAGAAGAACAAAGAACACTAACCTAAACTGTCTGTAGTTTTTAAATATTGAAGGCATGGTGCCATCTGGTGGGAGAAAAAAAATTAGAGGAGAAATACAAAGCACCTTGACCCCGCTGATCACAGAAGGTTGCTGGGGCAAAGAAAAAGGCAGGCGGGGAAAGCAGAGATTAAGTGTTATTTTCTTTCTTTTTTTTCCTTAATGTATTTTTTAAAATTTCAATTCGATCTAGTTAACACAGAGGGTAGTACTGGTTTCAGGAGTAGAAAGCCCAGTGATTCATCACTTCCATTTAACACCCAATGCTCATCAAGTGTCATTTTCTAACCCTCAAATATCCATTTGTTGGTGAGGACGAGGTTGTAAGGGAAGAGTTACAGATCCGCCGCCAGTCGGCTACAAATCGCGCTGTCATGAAGGTTTCAAATAAGAGAACTTGTTCCATCCCCAGCTCCATGCCCTGTTTCATTCATTTGCCTTTCATCTATCCCGCCATCCATTCATTAACAACGACTTGCAAGGCACTGTTCTAAGCCAATGTCCTCGGCACCACGGAACTTACACTCTGGTAGAAGGACATGAACTACAAACAGTTCTTTTAAGTGATACAGTGAATGTTTCAGAGAAGAAACTGAGCAGAGCAAGGTGCCTGCGAGTGCTGAGCGGAGGAGGGAGAAGGGGGTGCTCCCATACGAAGAAGAGCGTCCAAATATCTCTAAGTGTTGCCAGTCCTCAAACCAATAATTTATGGTTACACTATGGTAAGTTTTGACGTTTTATTCCCAAAGGTCTTCTTAAGACAGAGCAGATTGGGGTCTTGCATGACATGTATAATCACCCATGATCGATGCAACCACCTAAAGCGGCTCTATTCCACAACGGGGGGCTAACAGTGATACCTAATGTACAAACTCCGAAACATAATGTGCTATTCTTCTGTGCTTTGTACCTTGTTATTTTTCCTAAGACTAAAGTAGTTTAGATGTCTTTCTTGCTGCCTTATTCAAACATTTACAAAACCCCCATTGAGGAATATAATGCTAGTAAATTGCCCAATTTTTAAATATTATCATTCTTAGGTCTGATACCTACACAAAACATTTGCTATTTGAGTGTTTACCTTATAAATCTTCTAAATAAGAATGTAACTGAATATTAGAAGAGATATCGTTAAGGATGAAGATCCTAAGTAGCAAAACAAAAGACAGATTATGAATGATTTTAGCTTGTATCACATTTATAAAAAGAGTCATTATCTAATTAAACCATGCTAGAATCTGCTTATTAGTAGTGTTTCAGTTTTTTGAAACTCCAGTTAGTTAACATACAGTGTAATATTAATTTCAGGTTTACAACATAGTGATTCAACATTTCCGTACAATACCTGGTGTTTATTCAACACAAGTGCACTCCTTACCCCCATTACTATTTAACCCGTACCCCCAACCACTTCCCTTCTGATGATAGTCATCAGTTTGGTCACTAGTTAAGAAACCAAGACACAGACTCATAACTCATACATTTATATCTTTTTTTGTTTGTTTTTGGTTTTTATTTAAATTCTAATTAGTTAACATACAGTATAATATTAGTCTCAGGTTTACAATGTAGTGATTCAACACTTCTATTTTTCCCAAGACATCCAGATGGCCAACAAACACATGAAAAGATGCTCAATATCACTTATCATTGGGGAAATATAAACCAAACCACAATGAGATTATCACCTCACATCTGTCAGAACAGCTAAAATCAACAACACAAGAAACAAGTTGTGGTGAGAATATGGAGAAATAGTAACTCTCTTGCACTGTGGGTGGGAACGCAAACTGGTGCAGCCACTCTGGAAAGCAGTATGGAGTTTCCTCAAAAAGTTAAAAATAGAACTAGCCTACAATCCAGCAATTGCAATACTTAGTACTGACCCAAAGAACACAAAAAGACTAATTCAAAGGGATACATGTGCTCTTATGTATAACAGCATTATCTACAATAGCCAAATTATGGAAATAGTCCAAGTGTCCATCAACTGATAAATGGATAAAGATGATGTAATATATATACATAATGGAATATTACTCAGCCATACAAAGGAATGAAATCTTTCCATCTGCAACAACATGGATGGAGCTAGAGAGTATTATATTTATTAGTATTTATTTGTAACTAGGTCCATCACTTGAAAGAACTCAAGATACAATAAATTCCACTGGATATTTTGATGATTAGTTTAATCATGGGTTGCTTGTTCCTTGTGTTGTTTATGCATTTTATGGAACTCCAAAAAATTGACAGACAACCTGGAAGAGAGTTCCAGCTTTGCCCATTGGTTATGACATTATGATAGGAAACAGGTCAAGTCTTGCAGCTACTTTTGCATCTAGAAGTGACAGTAAAACTCCATACTGCATAATGGTTAGGGCTATGGGTTCTAGAGTTAGAAAAACCTGGGTTCTAATCCCAGCCCTGGCACCTTCCAGGTGATTGATATTGGGGATGCATTCAAGCTGTCTATAATTTCCCCAATTGTAAAAGTAAAGTATTTATGTATAAATATAAATATATGTATTATATCTTATAATAATATAATATATTATATATATTACATATATAACAAAATGAAATCAGAAAGTAATGAGTCTTGAATGTGATATTACATATAAAATTCTTAGCAAATCTTTGGGTAGACAGTAAATAATAAAGAAAGGTTAACTCCTTCATTTTTCAGAGGGGAGTATAAATGTGGTCGAAAAAGATAACGGTCCATGTTCTAGCCACTCGTAAATAATAGATGACACTGCTAATTTAGCACTGATGTGATTATAGTAGGGCATCAGCAATATCACATATACACACCTATAACACATCCTCTATACTCACCAATCATCAAGACAAAGCTAAAACATATTTCTAAAGAAATGCAGTGGAAAACTAGTTCTTCACCTGGAAAAGGTCCTAATTAATTTCTAAAACATAAAGAAAAAATATTAAAGCACAAAAAAGTTTATAAGGATTTTAAGTCAGATAACTACTATGTCCATTCTCCTAAAACAAGTGCGGGGATGGGGGAGGGGGCGGACCTGCCCACGTATCTATGGTAGAGACACCACAGATTTCTCTTGACCAAGAAGTCTTTCCCAGACACCTCTCCTCTCCAAGAAACCTGATAACCACCATGAAATGATGGCCATTTAGGAACTACGAAGTTTGAAAATGATGGGTTAATCTTATGTGTATATTCATTTTCCATTTCTCAGTCACGTTTAAATTTATTGTAGTAGCACCTTTAAACTACTTTTTTTTTAATTTTAGAAAGAAAGAGAAAGCACAAGTGTGAGAGGGAAAGAGAGGGGAAGGGAAAGGGGGGAGAGAGAGAGAGAGAGAGAGAGTCCTAAGCTGGCTCCACACTCAGCACAGATCCTGATGTAGGGCTTGATCCCACAACTGTGGGATCATGACTCAGAGCTGAAATCAGAGTTGGATGCTCAACTGACTGAGTCACCCAGGTGCCCTAATCTACTTTTAAACTACATTTTAACTGCTCTCAAAACCAATTTTTCTCTCTGCTCAGAATATTGTCCTCTCTGCACTGCCTGTCACCACATGCTTATCTGACTAATGACCTTCTTTCTATATATTCTTAAAATTTTACTTCAAATTTCACCTCCTTCAGGATGCCTTCCTTGTTTCTCTCAGGTGAAGTTAAGAATTTTCTCTTCTGTCTTTCTTTAATGCTGTGTATATAACCTCAAATACATTTCCTCTTGAATTTTGATTTGTTCTTGTATGCCTTTATTCCCCCATCGGAATATAAACTTGGGAATCAGAGACCATTTCCAAGTCATTTTTGTATTTTATGTGCTTATCACAGTGTGTGGAACATGGTGGATACTTATTAAATCTTTGTAAAATATAAATCAAAAGGAAAAGAAGATTCTAAGATCTTAGCTAGGAAGGGCCTTTTCCTATTTATGACAAGTAAATAATTCCTATAAGAAAGTGGTCTAAAATTCAGGACAAAATTGTTACATCCACATTTTTAAAATTGTTATTTATTTTGAAATAAGTGAATAGCTTACTTCATCAACATTATTAAAGCTGAATTTCTCTTATGCATTTTGATTTTTTTTTAAAATATTTTCTTATTTATTTCTAGGAGAGAGAGAGAGACAGCGTGAGCAGGGGAGGGTCAGAGAGAGAGGGAGACACAGACTCCGAAACAGGCTCCAGGCTCCGAGCTGGCAGTCAGCACAGAGCCCGACGCGGGGCTCGAACCCACGAACCGCGAGATCATGACCTGAGCGAAAGTCGGACGCTTAACCGACTAAGCCACCCAGGCGCCCCTGCATTTTGATATTTAAAAAAAAAAAGAAAGAAAGAAAGAAAGAAAGCTTAACTAGAGACACCTGGGTTTCTCAGTCAGTTAAGTGCCTGACTCTTGGTTTCAGCTCAGGTCGTGATCTCATGGTTGGTGAGTTCAAGCCCCGCATCGGGCTTCACTCTGACAGTGTGGAAACCTGCTTGGGATTCTCTCTGCCCCTTCCCTGCTCGCTCTCTCTGTCTCTCTAAATAAACAAACAAACTATAAAAAAAAAAAATCCTAACTGGAGAAATATAAATGACATGGAATACCTAATTCATTTCTATGAGGTTTTATACATATATAACTGCAATTTTTTTCTACATTAGATGTAGAATTGGAAAAAAGTATGAAAGCATAAGTGATTCAGTGACATTTTACAAAATGGAATTTGAAGTGGAGTTTTCCTGGAGTACGCGATGTGCAGAGACTTGCTATCAATGACTATCATTTACTCCTAGCTTCAGGCTTAGCCTCCTCTCCCTTTTGTGGGAAGGCAGCAATGTGAAGTAATCCCAGCTTCACGCTTTCCAGCCATTATTCGTCATTTTCAAACACAGTCATCCTAGACGAGCCCTATCTGGAGACTGCACTCTTCAAAGGAACCAGAAGCACAGTGAGGCTTAAAATATCACTCAACAGAAAGATAATGATGCTTTGGCAAGGTTGCATGATTTGATCGTTAGTTCTTCCGTAAGTGCCACTAAGTACGTCTTTGGCCAAGCATCAGGTTTAGCAAACAATGTGTAATTCAAATCTCCAGCGAGATTGGGCAAGAATGCGCACTGACTAATCAAGGCAGCGGCCGAATGAGAAAGCAAAGCACTCTGGCTGGGTGCTCTGATCCACCTGCTTATCAGTAAGGCAGCTCTCCCGGGGCTGACTCGGGCCACCGCTGCCGGACGCACAGCATCCAGAAATAGGAAATAAGTTGGCCTAGGTTGCTTTCCCTGATGCCATAATTATCACCGGTCTTTTCTAACAGAATATTAATCAAGTTTAACAAAAATCAGAACCGCGGTTTAAAAATAGCAAGTACCAAATTATTAATGAAAAGTTAGTAGCCTTTCAATGACCTTAAACATCCCTAGAGGGAAGGAAACCCTTCTGCTCTAGCCCTTCACCCAAGGGCACTCACTTTCACCTTTACCATCACACTATTCATTTCGTGTTATTGCGCCTTCTTCACAGGTTGAGAAGCTGAGGCTCAGAGAAGTTACATATCTTTTCAAGACCTCATATTTGGGAGGTATCATATCTAATATTTGAACTCCAGAATCCAATTTCGTTTCCACGATAGCAGACCCATCTCTATTTTATTCCTGGACTCACTATTTCTAGGCCCTCTATATCCCCCTTTCGCGATCCTAACCAGTGTTTGCATATTCTTCTTCTCATTTCTTTTTCCCTTACACTTTCTAAAACCTTAAGAGAAAGAATGAACTTCATGGCATGCTTCTTAACGATTTTGTCCACAACCCTCAAAACTTCCACCAAGTGTAGGTGAATTCTAGACTCTTATTTGCTGATAAGTGTGCACTTTCTTGCTCTGGGAACTCCGTTTTCCAACATGATATCAACTGTTTCAGAGTGGACTCAGAAACAGGTGAAGAGAAAACACTGGCCTCCGTGGAGCTGCCTCGTTGGAGAGAAGCTCTCACCATGAGCGATGGGTACAAAGGTGTCCTTGTCATGCTTGGCTTATATTCATGGGGAAAGTGTGAAAACTTCATCTTGTACCCAAAGCTAGTTTACCCTGGCGTTTTGCAGAAAACAAATACTTCACTTGACTTTCAGGTTATTTAGTCCTGATTCTCATTTGTCAGACCAATGAGCAACAGCCACTAGGGAACGAATTTATGGCAAGGCCTTAAGTTCCTGGAAATGTTTCTAATTAGATGCTAGTTATACAAAGTTATTTATTTTTTAGGTATGTACCAAGATTTGAATTTTTAGGCTTTTGGATTTTAGATTACAGATAAACTACCAATGCTTGTAATTTGCCTAATGATTCTTATCAGCTGATCAGTCTCACCACCACTGCCACCACCTCACACCTCTCCATATACAACCCTTCACTGAAGGCGTCAGTACCTGCTGTGTTGTCTGTCTGTCTACCCAACTCCCGTCATCATCCTGGCCAACAGCTATCATCACTGATAGCACATATGATCCCCAGAAAATCAGCCTTTTGATGTCCAAGGATCTTTACTTCTGTCCTCCATTCCCCTCGAGGTACCCCAATCATGGCTCCAAACTAGTTAATGTCCATTGACTCCCAAAATGGCTCTTGTATATTATTCTCAAATTCAGACAATTACAACGTACTGTAATTATGACTACCTCATTCTATTGTTCAAACCACACCAATTCTCCCTCATTAACACCTCTGATTCTACTGTCTCCCCACCTAAAGTCCGTACCTGTATTTACTTCCTTCATTTAAACTTGGATCCCAGAGCATTCCCCCCCACCCCTACTGGCCTGCCATTGCCCTCAACTACCTTGCCCTACTTTCCATTCACAGATGCTGTGAAGCCCCTTCTACCAATCCCAAGGCTGCTGGGACTGAGATGAATGTGACTCAGGGGGTTCTTTCCTAACTGGGCCTTTCATCCTCTGCTGCCCCGGAAGTTCTTCTGTCCTCCATAATTGTTCTTGCAGCCCTGTTTAAATTTGCTGGAACTTATTCCCCAACCATCTCCCTCTCCTCCATATTTTTTTACTTATTTATTAATTTATGAAATATTTATTGAACACTTATAATTTGCCAGACCCTAACCTCAGCAAATGGCCTCCACTCCTATGTTTCAAAGAAAATGGGGTCCATTAGCAGGGTAAGTCTTCAGTGTCTTGTCATGCCACCCGCATACTCCTCCTTCCCTGCTTCCCTTTATAGGAAAGGGTCCCCACCCTCTTTCTACTTAGGTATCACACACGCCTCCACCCAAAGATGCTTCTATCCTTCCATCCATGCTTGCTTTTCTACTCCCTTAACACCTGCTCTCTTTTTCCCCAGTGTCTTCTTTCCTACTGCCTCTGTGCAGTCAGCATAAAAACATCCTCAATCTCTCTCAATTAGAAAACAAACTAAGCAAAACAAACAACAAGCCTCTCCTGCCTGCACTTTCCATTCCAGCTACTGTCTTTCTTTTACATCAACTGACTCACTTCTAATTTAGTCCTCAGCCTCATGTACACCAGCTTCCCTTTGCATCGCTGTATCTTATCACTCCCAAGGGGATCAGTGTTCTCTGGGCTGATATGCCCATGGACACTTGATAGCATTTATCTTCACCCTTCTGAAATGCTTGACACTCTTGACCGTTATCTCTTTCTTGACTTCAGAGACAGCTTGTGCTCCTGGTTTTCTTCTCATTCTGTCAGGTTCTTGGTGGGTTTCTCGTTCTCTCTGCCCTGTGCATTGAGTTTAAAGTCCAAATCCACTAACATGGCAAACCTTTGTCTTCTCCCCAGGGTCTCCTGACTTCCTCTCTATCATAACACAGACCGTTTCACCTTTCCTTCTCCCCAACACCTTCCCTTTTCACTTCAGTCTAGCAATGCCTAGCCGCTTCCCAGAATCACATTCTCTAGAACTTTCCCCAGCCTGCCATAACACTGATCACTCAGTACTGAAATTGCCTGTCTCCCCATGGGACTCTCAACTTGTTGAAAGCTCAAGTTATGAGGAATACGTTGTTTATTTCTTCAGCACAAGACCTGGCATATAGGGGCTCAATGATTTTAAATTTATATTATTTATTAATTCTGGGCATATATCTTTTCCACGTACCTCAGCCAAACTTTCTTTAATACTATACTTTCCCATGAGATTTCTCAAAGATATAAGTTCCCTATTCAATGCTTAAGCATTGTTCTCTTAGATGTAGTACTTTGTAGGTACATATTATTATCATTCAAAACAATTCAATTGGTCATAACGTTATAAGAGAGCAGTAAGAAGTCAACCTACTATAGAGCTTAGTATTCATAATAAATTCTAGTTTAACTGAAATGTTCTTTCAAGGTCAAAGAATTAAGTCACATATTACAACGTACTGCTAAGTCTTATGTTAAAATAGCAGCACACATGAAGAGACAGCTATCAATGGAACAAAAGTTTCTTAGCCAAAGTACACAATGGGCAGTGTATTTGCTATTGCTGCTGTAACAAAATAACACAAATTTAGTGGCTTAAACCAACACAAATGAATCATCTTACAACTCTTTAGCTCAGAAGTCCAACATAGGTCTCACTGGATAAATCAAAGTGTAAGGCAGGTTGAAGCCCTTTCTGGAGGCTTTATGGGAGAATTCATATATATGCTTGTCCTTTCTAGCTTCTAAAGGCTGCCTCTATTCCCTCTCACAGACCTCTTCCTTCATTTTTAAAGCTAGCAACAAGGCATCTGTCTGGTATTCATTCCGTCAACACACCTCTTTCTCTGATAACAGCCAAGAGATTTTCCTCCTTTAAAGATTTATGTGATTAGATTGTCCTCTCCTGGATACTTCATGATAATCCACCCATTTCAATGTTTTTAACTTTAATAATGCCTGCAAATTTCTTTTCCCATATAAAGTAACATATTTACAGGGTTTTGGGATTAAGACATAGAGATCTTAATTTGGGACACTATTATTCTGCATACCACCTACATTTAGTATACATAAAAGTGATCTCATATCATTGGAAAAGGATAGATTTCTTTATTTTATTTTCTTTTAATGTTTATTTTTGAGAAACAGACAGACAGAGTGCAAGTGGAGGAGGGGCAGAGGGGAAGGGAGACACAAAATCTGAAGCAGGCTCCAGGTTCTGAGACATTAGCACAGAGCCCGATGTGGGGCTCAACCCCATGAGCCGTGAGATCATGACTTGAGTCAAAGTCAGACACTTAACTGACTGAGCCACCCAAGTGCCCCACAGATGGGCTTCTTAATAAATGGTATTAGGTCAATCATACAGATATTTGGACAAAGATAAATTATACCTGTATCTCACACTTTATGAGAATAGAGTCCTTAGATGAGAGCTCTAAATGTACAAACATAAATAAATAAATAAATCATACATATACCCCAAAATGAGAAAACACGGAAGGTTGATAAATTTGACTTCATTATAAAATGTCAAAATTCAAATTACAGGAGAATATATTTTCAGTTTTCATTAGGGAAAAAAAGTTAGTCTTCCTGAGATAAAAAGAACTCTTAAATATAAAAAAGAAGATGAAATTACAATTAAAAATGACAAAGAAGGGACACCTAGGTGGCTGTCAGTTAAGCATCTCACTCTTGATCTCAGCTCAGGTCATGATCTCACATTTCATGAGGTTGAGTCCCATAAGGGGCTCTCTGCAGATGGCATGGAGCCCATTGGGGATTCTCTCTCTCCGTCTCTCTGCCCCTGTCCCTTGCCTGGGTGCTGGCTCTTTCTCTTCTTTTTCTGTCTCTCTCTCTCAAAATAAATAAATAAACATTTAGTTAATTAATTAATTAAAATGGACAAAAGATATGAACAGACAGTTCACAGAAAAATAAAAGTAAAAAAGTTCCAGCCATATAGAAAAAAAATTTCATCCTCTCTCAAAATTGGAAAGACAAGCTAAACTCATACTATTATATCATTTGTTTTCTATTAAGTTAAAAAATATTGAGAAACTTGGTAATGTACCCTGTGTTGAAACTTTAGAATTACAAACTCTCAAATACCTTCTTAAAGAAGTACAAAACGTGCAAACCCAATGGAAGAGAATCTCCCAATAGTTGATAAAGTTATATACACATATATAACTTATGGCTTAGTAAGAATTTCTAAGAATTTACCTAAACTCCAGTTTGATGAATGAGAAAAGACAGTCTCTAGGAAAGAAACAGGATGTTTTCAAAGATAAATTATTAATTGTATTTAGTATGTTTACTTTTGTGTGACACTGAAATATGTGTATATGTATAAATTACATGTATACATATATATAAAGTATATGTACATACATATATGTGTATATAAAGTTTGCTTGTTTTGCTAAAAAGAAACACAGGAAAGATAGACAGATATTAATGAAAATTGTCAATCATAGAATGCAGATAGGAACCTGATGAAGGAAATAGAAGATGAAGAAAAATCTTCTTATACCTTTTAATATAATTTTGACTTTTAAAATTCTAAATGATTTACATATTGAAAAGTTGAAATTAAATCAAAAAGAAAAACACACGCTCTGAAATTGAGCACACTGAAAGAAATGAAGCTTGTTGTATCCAACATTGTTTGCGTTAGCATATGCAGTGAACGATTATTAGAAGGAACTTGACCTTAGTACTCTGTAGATCCCTAGCGGGATGTATTCTGAGAACAAAATAACTTGATTCTATGTCTAGTGACAGTAGTGCTATTGGCACTGTACTTTTCAAAATATTTCAGTTGTATTACAGGATGAAACTAATAAGTAAATACCATAATGTTGTTGGGAATCCCAATTTTCAGCATTAAAGAAAAGACATTCAAAGAAACATTGTTAAATATATATTGTTAAATTGCAATGAAAATTGTTTTTTTTTTTTAAATAATAAGTTTTCTGGCTTTCCAGAAAAAGCCTGGAAGCTATGACACACCAGTAGCCATGAGCAACCTGGCATCCAGATTTTTGTTTCTAAGTAACATTCGCATTAGGTCACATCCACCAGGAAACAGACACCAGAGCTCAATGTGCAGGATGAAATAACCAGACAAATACAGAATGTAAGATGTTCTAAGAAAACTGATTTTGATCCTTCAAAATCTCTCACTCTCCTAGAAATAAATAAAAAAAACATTAAAAAAAATCTCTAAAAAAAAAAAAGAAGAGATTAAAGAAAGACTTTAGCAATTTTGATTTGACATTTCTGTGCAATGTCCATGCTGATTAGGGGAAGACTGTATCTGTGAATCCTAATGGTTCTGGATATGTTTCCCATTATATTACTTCTTTCCTACCTTTTATTTCTTCTTCAGTTATTATACTCTTTGCTGGAGAGAACAATCATAAAATCTAAGTAAAAAAATATATAAGAGTAGGTGAAGGGCCTGTCTTGGGAGATAATTACCAAGATTACCTTAAAGCATTGTTCCACATTATTACTGTGTTTTGCTGTGTCTGATTTACAGACTCTACAGCAATCTGAACTGTAAAAGTTGATAATTTACAAATCACTTGAGAAATTTACAGTTGACACAGTAAGAACAAAACCTAAGTAACTTTAAATTAACATCACCTCATACACTCTGAAAATGAAAAGTTTAACCCCGAAGTGAAAGGGTCCTTCTGGTTTCAGAATTTGAAGATAGTAGTTACCAGTATGGACTTCACACTTGTGACAAAATGTCTGTTGGATTTATGATCTGGGCTCTCTGTCCTCATATTTCTCGATGATTTCTTTCCCTAGGCCAATTTCTAGGGCTTGAAGGGAGGCATGGACTTTATCAAAGTCACTGTGTTTAGCAGAATCCGGCAGTACCAGCTTCTCTGAATGTGTCAAGATGAGGTCAGCCCCAAAGATAATAACATAATGTGGAATTCAAACAGAATTCATTTTGTTCTGTACTGGCCTCCTTTCCAAAGGCTCCCAAATTGTGAGTATAGCTTTAAGGAAGAAATACTTTCAAAAACATGCATGCTTAAGAAATTCTACAAATAACTCCAGAGATTTTAGCAGGGCATATTGCATCAATTGTTACTATGAACTAAGAGTATTTAGAAGATTACGTCTCGTTATCATACACATTTCATGAAACACTAACAAAACAGTACAACACCGCTTGCTAAATGGGTTAGTCAGGTCAGTGTGTGAACCACACCAAATAAATCATCATGATTATTAAAGCACTGATAAGTTTAAGGGACATATGGAGGAATCAAAGACATGAAACATCTCTCTAAGCTGCAGGCTCAATCTCTCAACTATTTTCATAAGAAACACTATAGTAGAGTACAGTATGGTATAGCTATAAATCAAATATGGACTCTGACCCCCCGGGTATTTATAGTTTTATGAAAGAGATGAGACCATTTCCTAAATAGGTATAAAGCTGAGACCGCTGTTGTAAATCCTCAAGAAAGATCTTAAATAACCTCAGAATCATCTTTGATTTCTTTCCCCTTTTTTCGGTAGGACCTCAAACCCAGTAATCTCTACTTTTTGTCTTCCTATTCACATTGTCACCATCCAAGTTTAGCTATTTAAAAAAAAAAAATTCATTGTAACAGATCACTCTTTCCCAGCATGGGATCTCTCCTCTGTCTTAGCCAACATCCACATCTGCCACCAAAACGCAGACCTAATGCTGTGATGGCCGGAACTCGGAAATAGGGCCCCACCAAGAAGACATCCAGGTGGTCAACGGATGCATGAAAAGATGCTCAACATCACTCGTCATCAGGGAAATGCAAATCAAAACCACAATGAGACACGACCTCACACCTGTCAGAATGGCTATTTTTAAAAAGACAAGAAATAACAAGTGTTGGCGAGAACATGGAGAAAAAGGAGCCCCCATGCACTGTTGGTGGGGATGCAAACTGGTGCAGCCGCTCCGGAAAACAGTGTGGAGGTTCCTCAGAAACTTTAAAACAGAAATACAATATGTTCAAACAATGCCATTTTGGGTATTTATCCAAAGGAAACATATATCAAAAAGATATCTGCACCTCATGTTCATTGCAGCATTATTTATAATAGCCAAGACATGCGGGTAACTCAAGTGTCCACTGATGGATAAATGGATATATATATGGTTATATATATATATACACACACACACATATATGTGGCTAAATGTATATATATATATCACATTTTCTTTATTCATTTATCCATTGATGAAATATTATTCGTCCATAAAAAAAGGAAATCTTGTCATTTGTGACAACATAAAAAGAGATTGAGGGCATTATGCTAAATGAGATATGTCAAANTACACACACACATATATGTGGCTAAATGTATATATATATATATATATATATATATCACATTTTCTTTATTCATTTATCCATTGATGAAATATTATTCGTCCATAAAAAAAGGAAATCTTGTCATTTGTGACAACATAAAAAGAGATTGAGGGCATTATGCTAAATGAGATATGTCAAACAAAGAAAAATACTGTTTGATCTCTATTATATGTAGAATCTAAAAAATAGAAAAGAGAAAAACAAGCTCATAAATACAGATTGGTGGTTGTCAGAGATGGGAGGCAGGGGCTGGGCAAAATGGGTGAAGGTGAAAAGGTACAAATTTCCAGTTATAAAATAAATAAGCCATGGAGCTGTGCAGCATGGTGATGACAGGTAATAATACTGTACTGTATATTTAAAAGTTGCTAAGAGAGTAGGTCTTAAAAGTTCTCATCACAAGATAAAAATAAATCCTTGTAACTACATGTGGTAACAAATGTTAACTAGACTTACTATGGGGATCATTTCACAATACACACAAATATCGAGTTGTTATGTTGTATACGTGAAACTAACAAAATAGTATATGTCAACTAAATTGAAATTTAAATTTTTTAATGTTTTATTTATTTCTGAGAGAGAGAGAGACAGCATGAGTAGGGGAGGGTAAGAGAGAGGGGGAGATATAGAATCCAAAACAGGCTCCAGGCTCTGAGCTGGCTGTCAGCACAGAGCCCAACACAGAGCTCGAACCTACGAACCATGAGATCATGACCTGGTCTGAAGTCGGACGCATAACTGACTGAGCCACCCAGGCACCCCAACTGAAATTTAAAAAAATAGGCCCTTGTTTGTGACTTATTGGTGTGGATATGGCCAGTCTTGTTATCATAAACCAAGCTATACTCCCAGCCTCATCTTCTCCTGAGTCTGCTGTTCCCCTGTCTCCTGCACGCCAAGCTTCTAGCCTCACAACTCTTCCCTTTTCTGGGATATGCCCTCCACTCTCATGACTTTGTGTCTTTGATTATGGAGTTCAGTCTGCATGGAATCACCTTCCCTCCACCTCATGCTTCTTCAAAGTTGCATTTAATTCTTCAAGGTCAACTTCCTTTCCCAATGTCTCCTGCCATGATTATTCATTTTTTCCTCTGAATATTCATAGCTTTTTAATTATACCTTTTGATTATCATATTTGCACCTTGCATTGTATTTTATTTACATAATGGTAATATACAACTTGCAAAGCACTTTTCACCGATGTCTAAAACTCACAACCGCAATTTAAGTGTAGATCAGATGAGGAAGTAGATTCACAGAATTAAATACTGTGTCCTGGTCTCACAATCCAGTAGCTCTTCAACAATCTTTCTTAAATATGGAACTTGTAAATCAAAGTGTCTGTAGCTCTGCTTCTCCTCATTGACCGTGGGTGCCTTGGGGCAGGAGCCAAAACCCTGCTTGTTGCCTAGAACATAGAAAACCTCAGTGCCAACTTATTGAGTTACTGAGGTTTCTGCTAGAATTCCTTCCCCCCACAGCCTGCCTCTCTGCTGGGCTCACCTCATCCCTTTGAATGAATTTAAGAAGATAGAGGCCAATGATCAGAATTGAATCAAATTCACCTACTTCCTATGTTGAAGTCCAAGTGAAGGAACTGTGCACATTTATCCTGTTTCTGAGACAAAGTCTCAAAGTAATGACCAATCTTTGCCTTTTTTTCTCTGGTCCTAAGTTCCTGTCTTAAAAATCTGCCCAACTAAGGCAATAAACAGACACACCGCAAAAGAGAAACTATACCGCATTGGTTAAAATGTAGAAAAGCATTAAGCCCTGGTTGATAACACTTGCTGATTATACACTAGCGAGGCTGTGTTGTGTGCCAGGCACTGCGCTAAATGCTACATGTACATTGCTTTGTTCAATCACAAAACCCCGTGTCAGGTCAACACAAGAATCATTCCACTTCTCAGATGAAGAAACTGATGCTCAAAAGGTTACATGACTTTCCCACTGCTAATAAGAGATAGAGGTAGAACTTGCCCAGAAGAATATCTGAGGCATGGGACATTGTTTGTGTTTTGCCTGATAGAATATATATATATATGCACATATATGTATATGTGCATAGATGCTTATATACGTTTGTAGATCATTGCTAACACACAATGTTAGAAAATGTATGTTGAAGTTGATACTCTTATATTTTCTTTTGGCAACTTTAACTTTTCTAAGCCTTTTTAGAAAACAATATAAACCTTTTTTATCATTCCCTATATCTTTTGGTGAATCTTTTTGAAATGACTGTTGCACAGAGGTTAAGAATGTTTGATTTGGAATTAAACAGACTCTTCCTTCCTTCCTTCTTCCTTCCTTCCTTCATTTCTTTCTGTCTTTCTCTTTCTTTCTTTCTCTCTTTCTTTCTTTCTCTCTTTCTATCTTTCTCTCTTCTCTCTTTCTCTCTCTCTTTCTTTCTCTCTTTCTTTCTTTCTTTCTCTCTTTCTTTCTTTCTTTCTTTCTCTGATGCCTATAGTCTTTATCCAGATCAGCAAAATTAAAAATATCACAGTGAATTAGATCATTTTCATACGTTGCTTACAGGAGTGTGAATTCCTACATTTTTGGGAAGAAACTTGGCACTATCTCTTTAAAAATAAAGAGAAAAAATATATTTTGACTCTATAATCCCAAAGTTGGGGATCAATCATGCAATAGAATTGCAACACATTGTATAAATGAAGAAGACTGTTTATTGCAACATTGTATAATGAAGGATAACAATTAAGTCTGGATGGCTCTTGTGCTTTTTGAACATGAGTAACATTCTTCTTACTTGTTTTGTGACCTGGGAGGCTAATCTG
Organism: Crocuta crocuta; assembly: GCF_008692635.1. NCBI lineage: Eukaryota > Metazoa > Chordata > Mammalia > Carnivora > Hyaenidae > Crocuta > Crocuta crocuta. The sequence continues at coordinate 6,508,930 of NW_027527955.1, forward strand.
TATGGATTACATCAGGACAGACTCTATTCTTTACTAGTTGTGTTATCAAGGGAATATTCATTGGGGCCTTATACAGAGGTATGTAATGTAAGCACACACACACACATACACACACACACACACCGTCACACATACCATCACATGTTTTAGGTGGGAACCAGAGACATAGAAAGGTCAGTAAATCTGCTAGCCCCTGAAAGCAAGCCCTGAGCCTAAGCCCTGCCACTCACTCTCAGGCTTTCTGCATCCCAACACCTGCCTCTGTTGCCACATTTCATCTGTTCTTAGACTCCTGTGATTGGCCTCTGCCATTTTGATTGTTAAACATGCTGTCTTTTTTCATCTCTTTCCTTTCCTCAGTTTACAGCAGATACCCCGCAGTAAGAAACGTATGAATAGGAGTGGACTTGTAATTTAGTTATCCATATAGGAGAGGAACTCACAACAGAAATAAAAACTGTATATTTTTTAAAAATTAAATTCTGACCATATTTCAACAAATAGAAGCTATTGATTCCTTAGACACCATATCATAATCATCTCATTATCACCATCATCATCATCATCATCACCATAATAAAACAGAGCACATTAAATAGTATGCAAAGTTGAGTAAAGCACTGGTAGGGAAATATCAAATATTCCTATCTCTTTCTTTAGATCAGATGTGGTTTGTTATCTTGGAAAATGCCTCTAGCAAGAATCATAATTTTTTAGAGATTTCACCATTACATGTCTTTTCCATACTATTATTGATTAGTATGGTAAGCAAACGTGAAAAATTAATTATGAATATACTAAAATAATTGGAGATACAATTATTTATCTCCAATTTATCTCCAATTATTTAGTACCTACTACATATAAGGCAGTCTGCTNGATTATGAATATACGAAAATAATTGGAGATACAATTATTTATCTCCAATTATTTAGTACCTACTACATATAAGGCAGTCTGCTGCACTACTTATATACAGTATCTAAGTTAATCTTCTCAATTACATAAGGGGACAGTAGTATAGCATATATATAGTATAGGAAACTTCAGGAAACTAAAGCTCAAAACAATTAAGTAAATGCCTCATAGTGATAAATGACAGAACACCGTTAAGCATAGGTACCTGTAAAGTCCATTCCTTTCCTTTATGCCACATCTATTTGAGAAATTCTTGAAATAAAGGATTAGTTTATCTTTTAAATGGAAAGTTGATTTTATACTTTATTGTTTACAGATGGTCCCCGACTTTACAAGGGTTTGACTTATTATTTTTTGACTTTACAATCATGTGAAAGCAGTAGGCATTTAGTAGAAACCACAATTCTAATTTTGAATTTGAGATCCTCTTCCATGATGCTGGGTAAGGAGCCACAGCTCCCAGACAGCCACGCAATATGAGGGTGAGCAATGGACACACTGACAACCATTCTGTACCCATATGACCATTGTGTTTTTCACTTTCAGCATGGTATTCAAGAAATTATGAGATATTCTGCACTTTATTATAAAATAGGCTTTGTGTTAGCTGATTTTGCCCAACTGTAGGCAAACACCAGTGTTCAGGGCGCATTTAAGGTAGGCTGAGCTGAGCTATGATATTGTGTAATTGATGTGTATTGAATGCATTTTCAACTTAGAACATTTTCAACTTATAACAGGTTTATCAGGATGTAACCCCACTATAAGTCAAAAATCTGTGTATTCAGTGTGTTGGTTATTGAAACATCTTTGATTTTCCTCTGCCTTACAAGTTTGTAAAAAGTTGACTAGTTTACTACATTTACTACATTACAACAAGGTTTACTGCATTAGGTATCAGGAGACCTGGGTTTTGTTTTAATCTTCCATGTGAACTGGGACAAGCCATGAGATTTTTGTGTCTCTATTTATTTACTATATATAAAAAATTGGGAATTTGAACTAAGTGACTTAAGATTTTATCTCGGTCTGATATTTCTTTATTAAATCTAAATTAATTCGTCTTGAATTTATTCTCTAAATGGAGAGAAAACATGCGGTCTTCTCAATAATTTTTTTCACCAGAATAAAAGACTGTTAACTCAAATAACATGATTTAAGAAAAATATCTTATTAAACTTGGGAGCTATGGTGAAGGCTCAAAATGTTACCTGTCTATTCAAAACACCATACATAAGATTTGTCAATGTTTTCTACTGGAAGATAATTTATTTTATTTTTTCAATTACTTAATTTATTTTTAGTTTAGAGAAAGCACATGTACGAGAGCAGGAGAGGGGCAGATACAGAGAGAGAGAGAATCTTAAGCAGTCTCCACACTCAGCACAGAGCCCATCATGAAGGATCATGATCCCTCCTGGGATCCCTCAATTCCACAATGCTGGGATCATAATCTGAGCCAAAATCAAAAGTTGGGTGTTCAACTGACTGAGCCATCTAGGCGCCCTTAGGAAGAGCATTTTTAAGTCCCCAATATTAATCACGATTTTAACACTGTGAGTCCTGAATATTTTCCTATGTATTACTAACATGTGGAAGGAAAGAGAAATGTCCCCAATCGGAGCATGACCTGAATTGGTAAGGACTCTGTAGCCTGCAGTCATATATTTCAGGTCTGTGGTGTTTGCTCCCTTTAGTCTTTAGTGGACTCAGTCCCAATCATCACAAGTGTGATTTTACTATCTTCACGTTGAACGAAGCAGTATCTCAAAACACAGTTGAGAAAGGCATTAACATCAGAATCCTCACTGACATTATCAGTACCGCCCTCATCCTCTCTTCTGGGCTGCGTGGCTGAAAGGCCAGCTGCAGAGTATGAGCTCTTGCACTCCCAGGTCACTCCTTCCAGTGAAATTAAAGAAATGATAGGCAACTCATCAAAACATTGGGCACCTTAGTGTCCGCACCTCCCGTATCAGCGTCTCCTCTGAGGTTGTAAGGAAAGCAGGTGATTCCACATAAGGAAGCAAGATTGGGAGCCGGGAGTCTCTACTTCACTCTCCGTCAGTGTGATCACCTTACCCGAATTTGAGGCTCCGGCTAAGCTAGAAAGACCCTATTGTTACAAAGTAATGTCTGAAATGAATGATTAAAGGAGGCAACCACTCTGTGCTAGTAGTGACTTTAATCTAAATCTTAAATCTCCACCAGAAAAACATTCGGTAATGAATTAGGCGTTTGAACTAAGGAAAGGAGATTTTTGCTCTACTTAAAAGTATTTGGAATTTATATGAACTATTGTCATTAGTTCCAGGCACTATACTTCAAGAAGAAAATGGCTAAATAGAAATGTAACCAGGAGAAAATCACCAGGTGGGTGAACGAACACGAGACCAACCATTGAAGTAATTGAGACAGGGGAGGTTATCTTGGGAAAAAATGAATATTCAAGAGGAAGATGATGATTAGGTTCAAATATCCCTTGAAAAGAAGGATTATATTTGTTGAATAAGACACCTAAGGTTTACAAAAAACTCAGGGGCACTTGGGTGGCTCAGTTGCTTAGGCATCTGACTTGATTTCGGCTCAGGCCACGATCTCATGGTTCATGGCTGTGTCAGGCTCCACGCAGGTAGTGCAGAGCTTGCTTGGGATTCTCTCTCTCTCTCTCTCTCTGCTTCTCTCCCACTCTCTCTCTGTCTTTCAAAATAAATAAATAAATTTAAAAAGATAGAAAATAAAACAAACCCAATGGATGAAAGTTCTAGGTAGAGAAACACTAAATAATGAGAAGAAAAAAAAACTAATTTTGAGGTCTCTGAAAAAGTTAGGGCTCCCTTGGAAGATACCGTAATAATATACTTCTTATCACTAGAGAAAGGGTTAACAATGACCTGGTGGCTAAGGTAAAATGGATTCTGACACCGGATCACTGAGTGGGCCAGGTGATCACTTGTGTCATTTGCAGTCAGAGAATCTTATTCTGTGACAACAGAGTTCTTAGAAAAGTGACAAAGAGCTTCTAAATAATGCAAATCAAACATAAAAATGAATAAAAGTTATTATTATCCAGTTATAAAATTTTCTTACATTAAAAGAAAAGAAAATTCCAACTGATTTTTCTTTCATCCTAAAGTTCACAAAGAGCACATTAAGTAGATAAATTGTTAGAAATAAAGTACTTATTTCCAGTTTTGTTAATTATTTACACAATCGATTAAAAAAAAAAAAGTGCCCAGAGATGAAGATTTCATTCACTGAAATGTTACAGCGCAATTAGAAAAGCAAATGGTGGGGGCACCTGGGTGGCTCAGTTGGTTGGGCATCTGACTTCGGTTCAGGTCATGATCTCACAGTTTGCGGGTTTGAGCCCCGTGTCGGGCTCTATGCTGGCAGCTAGCTCAAAGCCTGGAGCCTGTTTCAGATTCTGTGTCTTCCTCTCTCTCTGACCCTCCCTTGCTCATGCTGCCTCTCTCTCTCTCTCTCTGTCTCTCAGAAATAAATTAAAAACATTAAAAAGAAAAGAAAAGAAAAGAAAATGGTGGAAGAGAATAGTATTTAGTTAAAATAAGGAAAAAAGGAAAGACAACAAGTCTGAACATATGCCAAACTACTAACTAAGGAGTGGTATTGGAGAAGGAGAAATTTTAACGTTTTTACTCGTTTGTAACATTTCAAATTTGTTCCAAAAATCTGTCTTACTTTAAAAAGTTATACTTAAAATCAATTTTAAAGTAAAGCTAACAGAGGACCAATTCTTCTCCAGTGCTCAATAAATATGAATGAGTTTTGTTATAGAAGTTCTCAAAATATATGGATTGAAATATGATTTAATTTTGGATTGTGCTCTGAATAAAATGTCTATTAAATTTAAATACATACCAAAGGAATAACATAAGGAGAGTGAAACACTATTCCCTTCTTCAGGAAGCTTATATTCAAAGAGAAAGGGCAAGAGGCTTCCATGAAATATCTAAGGGCCATGTTTACTAAGCAACATATGAACAGAGTGGGGGTCATTACAGAGTAGTACATAGCATGTACATAAAAGTTAAAGATTGCTAAATAAAAGCAGGGCTGAAATGAGATGGGGTGACAAAAATATTTCCTGGGTGAGATAAATACATTAATGCAAGTTTTAAAGAAGATCAAATACTGGGAACAAAGGTAGATTAAGTCCAATCATATGACTCCTTCTCTATCACTCTTTTAATTATTAAGCAATTTCACGGATTTTTCAAAAGAAAAGGCCACTCCTTGCCTCTGTTTGCAGATCATTTTGGCTTTGACTTGCTAATTAACGCTTTAGTTCAGGTTCGATGTTACTTGGGCTTAGGTACCCAGCTGATGGATGTTCCCCACACAGGCACGCTAAGATTTAGGACCAACTGTCAAAATAAGCTTTGCTCCAACTTGCATTTGAAAGGAGAGGTCACAGAGGTGAGCTTGTGTTCCGCAGACTGCAGTGAATGCCCTCACATCCCTTGGCTAGAGATGTTGACGACGTAATAGGTAATTCCATGCATTAATAATGACCCTTACATTTTCATTTCCTTTTTTATTTGGCTTTTACTGCTTTTTAATGAAAAGCAATCTTGGGATTTTCTTACAGACTTAACTATTTCAAGGCTAAGTTGCCTATTTGTGTGGCCTCAAGACCTAAGCATTCTCTAAATGGTGCTCCCCATAGAGTTCTAAATTACTTTCGCCAAAGGAAGAGGAAAAAAGAAAGAGGTAGGTTGAATGTATACATGTTGCCACTTTTTGTGTGTGTGACAAAGAATGCACTGGGTGGCTTGATTTGCTGAAGAGGTTTTTTGTTGTTGTTTTATCAAAATTCAAGTTAGCTAACATACAGTGAAATCTTGGCTTCTTGAGGAGCCAAGTGATTCATCTCTTACATGTGACAGCCAGTGCTCATCCCAACAAGTGCCGTCCTTAATGCCCATCACCCATTTAACCCATCCCCCCCACCCACCTCCCCTCCATTAGCCCTCAGGTTGTTCTCTGTATTTAAGTCTCCTCCCTGTCTCTTTTTATCTTATTTTTCCTTCCCTTCCCCGTGTTCATCTGTTTTGTTTGTTAAATTCCACATATGAGTGAAATCATGTGATATCTGTCTTTCTCTGACTGACTTATTTCGCTTCCCATAATATACTCTAGTTACATCCACGTTGTTGCAAATGGCAACATTTCATTCTTTTTCATTGCCAAGTAGTATTCCATTGCATATATAAACCACACCTTCTTTATCCAATTTCTTACTTGACATGTCTCCAGAGGCAAGGGAAAGAAAATAAAAAATGAACTATTGGGACCTCATCAAGATAAAAAGCTTCTGCTTAAGAGTTTTAAACCACTTTTTGCCTTTGTTTGCAGAAGTGTGGTTAGAGCAACCCAGGATTCTGGACCTGAATCCCATTAGTGGTGAATAGCACAGTGCTTGACACTTGCACACATGCACACACACACACACAGAGCTCATTTTTCATTCTCTAAATAACCCTGCAGGGGCACCGGACTGGCTCAGTCAGTGAAGTGGCCAACCTTGGCTCAGGTCATGATCTCACGGTTCATGAGTTCAAGCCCCACATCCGGCTCTTGGCTGACAGCTCAGAGCCTAGAGCTTGCTTTGGATTCTGTGTTTTTTCCTCTCTGTCTCTACCCCTGCCCCACTTGTGCCCTCCTTCTCTCTCAAAAATAAATAAACATTTGGCGCACCTGGGTGGCTCAGTTGGATAAGTGTCAGACTTAGGCTCAGGTCATGATCTTGAGGTCTGTGAGTGTGACCCCTGTGTCAGGCTCTGTGCTGACAGCTCAGGGCCTAGAGCCTGCTTTGGATTCTGTATCTCCCTCTCTCGCTGCCCCTCTCCCCACTTGCACTCTGTCTCTCTCTTCCCAAAATAAATAAACATTAATAAAAATTAAGGGGAGCCTGCATGGCTCAGTCAGTTAAGCATCTGACTTCAGCTCAGGTCATGATCTCACAGTCCATGGGTTCAAGCCCCACATCGAGCTCTGCGCTGACAGCTCAGAGCCTGGAGCCTGCTTCAGATTCTGTCTCTCCCTCTCTCTGTACCCTCCCATCTCAAAAATAAATAAAAATTCTTAAAAAATTAAAAACTAAATATTTAAAAATAAATAAGTAAGTAACCCTATAAGGAAGATATTTTAGCTTCACTTTTTAAATGAAAAGACATATGTTCACAGAATTTAAACAAGAGACTCACAGACAGAAATTCATGGCATTACCAAATTTTGAACAGATGTCTTACGACTTTAATGCCCCTATGTGTGCGCCTCTGAAGTCTGGCGTCCCTGGTCTCGTGGTTGGGCTAAGACGTCACACTCTTGAGCATAGAGCCTGCCATTCCCTTCAGTGGTGGGGTCCCCAGCCCTGTGACCTCCTCTACTCACTTCTGCACCTCCACTTTGGAAAGCAGATCCTCAGTTGCTCTCCCTGCCCCCACACCGAAGCACATAGTCCGGTTGGAAGGGAAAAACCCACAACGACGCCCTTCCTCTTAATGGTGACTCAGTGCCTTCCCCGCTCCTGCACGGTGCTTCAGTGAATGCCATGTAATGAAAGGTTTGCACGCTTCCCGGGCAGCACTCAGAGAAGAGTAGCATCAAACTGCGGGGCTTGAACCCACGAACCGCGAGATCATGACCTAAGCGAAAGTCAGACGCTTAACCGACTAAGCCACCCAGGCGCCCCTAAACTTGACGTTCTTAATTCACCTGACGCCATTCCAGTGTATTCACTGTATAATTGAGAGTTTGGACTGGATGACTTAGTTGACTGAAAGCCAAACTTACCTCCTGGGCTTTCGCATCTGAGACAGCACATCCAAGTCCCGGGCTCTCCTCTCTCAAGTCCCATGGGTTCTCCTCTGCCTTTCAGGAAGTTATTGTCTTAGTAATTCATCCTTCCCACTCAGGGTACTTCATGAAAATTTCTGTGTATTCCAGGCTTGGCTTTCAGGATTTAAAGGAAATGTTTTACAAATTAAAAGCACCTGCTTTTGGGCTATGATTTTTCCTACATACTTACTACATAGTGGGGGAGGGGCAGAAAGAGAAGGAGAGAGAAAGAATTCCAGGCAGGCTGTACACTGTCAGAGCAGAGCTCAGAGGGGGGCTCAGACTCAGGAACCATCAGTTCATGACCTGAGCTGGAGTCAGACACTTAACCAACTAAGCCACCCAGGCGCCCCAAACTGTACTTCTTTTAAACCTCAAAGCAAGTTGTTCCTTGTGTCAAGGGTCTTCACTTTCCGTAGGGAAGGGCCATGAGATAATTAAGGGCTGAGAAAGCTGCTATAGTAAATAAAGACATTGACTGAATATTTATCAAAAAATTCATCCCCAATACTCTGCACTTTACTTGTCCATTTTTAAAAGTACGTTAAGTTTATTCAAAGAAAATTTAGATACCTGAGTATCTCAGTCACTTAAGCATCCGACTTTTAGATTTCAGCTCAGGGCATGATCTCGTGGTTGTGAGTTCAGGCCCCGCGTTGCACTCAGCACTGGGTGTGAAGCCTGCTTATGATTGTCCCTCTCCCCTCTCTCCACCTTTCCCTCGCTGTCTCTCTCTCAAATAAATAAATAATTTTTGAAGTTTTTTTTTTTTTTGGTTTGGTTTCATTTAAAAAGTCAGACCAGACTTTTAATATTATTTAAAGTAATAGCTCCTTGACATCATTATATATCCCTTAAAACAGCATCTGGCAGAAGACAAATAGGAATTACTGGCCTAAAAACTGTGAAAACACAACAGACTATAAAATACCTCACATTAGTTCATCTGAAGCTTTAGAATATATTTCATGCAATTTTCATTGCTCAGAAAATTTATGAAAAAGATAGTTGCCAACCTTAAGCCTTTAGCCACAATTATACACACTAATAAAGTTTATTCTATAAAACTTCTCCTGTTCAATATATATATTCAGTATTAGAACTACTGAAGGTCCATATTTCATTTTTAAAAATTTGTCCGTGAGCAGACATTTTTCCAAAGACATACAGATGGCCAGGAGACACATGAAAAGATGCTCAACATCCCTCATCATCAGGGAAATATAAATCAAAACCATAATGCGATACACCTGCTACCTGTCAAAATAGCTAAAATTAACAACACAGGAAAAAGCAGACATTTGTGAGGATATGGAAAAGGGGGAACTCTTACACTGTTGTTGGGAATGCAAACTGGTGCAGCCACTCTGGGAAACAGTATGGAGGTGCCTCAAAATATTAAAAATAGAATTACCCTGCAACCCAGCAATTGCAGTACTAGGTATTTACCCAAAGGATGCAAAATGATGATTAAAGGGGTCACATGTACCCAATGTTTACAGCATTATCAACAATAGCCAAACTATGGAGAGATCCCAAATGTCCATCAACTGATGAATGGATAAAGAGGATGTGGTGTATCTATACAATGAACACTACTCAGCCATCAAAATGAATGAAATGTTGCCATTTGCAATGACATGGATGGAATTAGAGTGTATTATGCTAAGCGAAATAAGTCAGTCAGAGAAAGACAAATACCGTATGATTTCACCCATATGTGGAATTAAAACATAAACATGGGGAAGGGGGGAAAAAGAAGGAGGGAAGCAAACCATAAGAGACTCTTAATGATAGAGAACAAACTGAGGATTGATGGAGAAAGGTGGGTGGGAAATGGGCTAAATGGGTGATGGGTATTAAGGACGGCACTTGTGTTCAGCACTGGGAGTCATATGTAAGACATGAATCTCTGGGTTCTAGTCCTGAAGCCAAGATTACACTATATGTTAACTAACTACAATTTAAATAAAAATTTGAAAAAACAAAACAAATTAAAATCTGCTAAAAAGCTTGTATGTAAAATTGACTATAATGATGATTGCTCTCACCTGTGACTGTACTAAAAGTTATTACACTATAGATTTCAAATGGGTGAACTGTATGGGATATAAATTATCTATCTGTATACAGATATATGTACATCAATAAACGTTTTGAAAAAGCTATCATGTGTTATCATATTAGATATTAAGCTATAAAATTAAAGTTAAAAAAATTTACCCTTCAGGAATTAGGTTTTTTTCTCTACTATTGTTCAAACCATCCTTCTTCCCTGAATATGTATTTGTGAATATGTTCCACATAACAGGCATTGTGCTGAGGATTAAGGATTCACTTCACATTACTTATTGACAACTGCTATCTGTCAAACATCTTTCCAGGAGCTAGAATTGCAGCTGTGGAAAACACATACAAGAATTCCTGACCACGTGGAACTTACAAAGTAGTGACAGATGACAGTGAACAAATAAATTAGTGAAACCAGAAAAATGGCAGATGGCTCCTTCAGGGCAACTGGGTTCCTGCCCTGGGCTCCACGTTTTAGAAATACCTGTTCTGTTCCTTTATTGGCCATTAACCTCTTCTCTGGGGAAGTGGTCCACAGAGTCAAGGGTCTCTGAGGATGGGGTACCTGCAGGCACATACCTATGCATTACTGCACGAGGAAGCTGACGTGAGAAGAGAAATAGGGAAGGCTGAGGTTCTCCTTCCTACTCTAACCCCAAGCCCTGAAATGTAAGAATGTGCACTTTTGATTGAATGCCGCCAACTAGGCTATTTTACATCCCTTTAAGGGGAGAAATGAACTTTAGAAAAAACAGTAGTTGTGAATATAAGAATATAACTCTTACCCATTGTAATGTAGATGAATTTTCTGGGAGAGTTTCAGTTGATTTTTTCTGTGTAAAAATGACAACCCTTTTATTGCTCCATAGGAGAGGCACCTGGTTGGCTCAGTAGGTAGAGCATGTGACTCTTGATTTTGGGGTTGTTGAGTTCAAGACTCATGTTGGGTGCAGAGCTTACTAAAAAAAATTATTATTGCCCTAGAGAGTATTTGCTAGCTTTGCATCTATTAGCAACTTCATCTCAGAATTCCTGACTGTATATATGTACACACACACACAACACACACACACACACACACACACACACACATCCGTACATATATTACCAGAACAACTTATTGGTTCCCTCATTAACTAATTAGTTAAATAAAATCTTCTTATTTGCACCCAAGCTATGATTTTTACCTTTGTGAAATTATACTTTAGAAAGGGTTTAATATTTAAACTACAATGGCCAGGGAAAGTCTCACTACCAAGATGATATTTGGGCAAAACCTCAAGAAGGATAGAACACAAGCAATTTAGTTATCTGGAATAAGAATATTCCAAGCATACCGAAAAGCAAACTCAAAGGGCCTAATAAAGAAGATGTGAATGATGAGGAAAAAAAAATACATGCCCTTGCGTCATTCACAGCCTGTTACACACCATGAGGGGCTCTGAGAATGGACAAGAAACAACAAATGTTGCATGGATATGGATGATATGCATCTCGGGTGTATGTACTTCAAAAGCAAGACATGCAAATTTCTGAGGGAACATAGCAAAGAAAATAACTGATCCAGGGGTGCCTGGATGGCTTAGTCGGTTAAGCGTCCGACTTTCGCTTAGGTCATGATCTCGCGGTTGGTGGGTTCGAGCCCCACATCGGGCTCTGTGCTGACTGCCAGCTCAGAGCCTGGAGCCTGTTTCAGAGTCTGTGTCTCCCTCTTTCTCTGACCCTCCCCTGCTCACGCTGTCTCTCTCTCTCTCTCTCCTAGAAATAAATAAAAATATTAAAAAAAAAAAAGAAAAGAAAAGAAAAGAACTGATCCTGCTTGGTCAAAGTGGCAAAAGATTTCCCTAACAATGAACACTTACTAAAACTGGCAGATAATCAGGAGTTTAATCATGCTGTTATGTAGATTTCCCTTGTCTGGTCATTTTGAATAGAAGGTACCTTCAGGATAATTATCTTTAAAAAGCAAAAAACAATTTTATCTTAAATCATAAAAACATGTCATTTAAGAAATTAATCTAAATGGAAGTCACCTATTTGAATAATTGTGTTCAGCAATTATTCTAGCCAGCAAAGATTCTACAGTTTTCTTTCTAATGGAGTTTTGCTCCTAATTTTATACTAGAATCATTTTGAAAGTACTTATAGAAAAAAATTCAGAATTAAGATACATCAACATGGTCCCTACATCACTGAGATCTGAACAGTCAGTTAGATCAATTCACTATAGTACATTTTAGGATGTATAGAGGTAATTGCAATAAAAAGATATATAACTGGAAAAAAAAACCAGAGAGAAGTCATATTCTACTCAACAAAGTGTAGTATCTATAGTAATTGAGTAGTAAATGTCTTGCTTTACATTTTACCACAGAGACAAATAAAGCTATGACATAATAAAGTTGATTTATGCGTGCAAAGCAGCCAATTTTTACTTCTTATTACTAGGGCAATATTCTCAGGGCCCCTTTAGGAATGTCAAACCACACGTGAAAAGAAAATAAAAATTTCATCAACAAGTCACTTTACATATTTTTGAAAGCTGATGAGGCAGGTGGTCTGACCAGTTTTTATTCTATTTATGTTCTTTTATGTGACAGATACCATTCTGACATTTTAAAATATTAGGCCAGAAGATGAAGGCACAGACTATTTTGAAATGCTTGTCTGCATCTCCCAACTTTTCCTTAAAATGTGTATTTGCTCTGAGCAGTGTAAATTCATGAACAGTTCCATGAAGAAGCATTTGTGTCCATGGTCACAAGCAGAATCAGAGTCCCTTCCATAGTTTTTTCTACGTGGTTTTTCTCTACAACAAAAGTAGATCATTGCCCTCCTCCCAGGAAATAGCACAACAGAGCATGCGTAAGACAGCAAGGTGTACAAAGAACACCCTACGTAGGGCTTAAAGCATCATAACAAATACAGTGAGAGTCTTCATCCTGACCCCACATTAGCTACATAGATATGGGTGCTGGTCTCTGCGAAGTATCAGGGTCTAGGAAACAAGAAGGATGAAGGAAATGATCAGAACAACATCGATTTCATCCATGGCTGACTAATGGCTAGAGTCATGGGTTCATCTTAGCACTGGTGACAGGGAAGACCAGCTACAGGAAGAGGGTGCCAAAGGATGCTCTCAGGAAGCAAGAGAAAGAACAGAGAGATGAAAGTGAAAGGAAAAATAAGCAGGAAGGGAAAGGAGCTCTAATTCTTTTCTATCTCTCAAACCCTGAGAAGAATTTACATACAGGTTGGCAGTTTGGGTTGCAGACAAGAAAGTAATAAGCAAGCATTGTGTGGACAAGGGCTGTAGACGTCGGGCTGGTGGAATGGAGTTGATTTCAGAAAACTGAATCATTTAAGACAGCTGGATGCATGAGTCTCCTTCACCTTCAGGGATCCACACACACAAAAAAATGTCTTTGGGCCAAAGGTCAAAAATGAGGACCAAAGCTCCTGAGTTAACACTGCTCCCGATTTGTTGTGATTAAACTTGTTATATAGGGTGTGTTCAAGTCCAGTTTACATGTTGGGGGGCAAACCACTCTCCAGTTCAGTATCATGGATGTTCTACCTAGAGCAAAACATCTGTGACATTCTTTTTTTTTTTTAATTTTTTTTTTCTTTTTTATTTCTAGGAGAGAGAGAGAGAGAGAGCGTGAGCAGGGGAGGGTCAGAGAGAGAGGGAGTCACAGACTGAAACAGGCTTCAGGCTCTGAGCTGGCAGTCAGCACAGAGCCCGATGCGGGGCTCGAACCCACGAACCGCGAGATCATGACCTAAGCGAAAGTCGGACGCTTAGCCGACTAAGCCACCCAGGCACCCCCATCTGTGACATTCTTAATCCAGGTCTTTTGGGGCATCAGTGAAAGACACTGTGTGCGTGCGCACTTGTGTGTGTGTGTGTGTGTGTGTGTGAGTTATACTTAAGCATTAGTAGAATATTACTTTTGATAGTGTCATATCTTGAACATTTTGATTTCAAAAAAAGAAATGGTCAATTTGGAGGAAGCAATAACCATCTTCAAAATTGTATTTTTGGGTTACAATGTTCTTTTGTTACATTTCATTCATTGATTTATTCAACATATTTTTATCAAATACCTAGTCTGGCCCAAGCTGTGTTTGGGCAGAGGGTCTGCAGCGATAAAACAAACAGAAAAGTATTCTTTCAATGTATAAGGGAGGAAAGAAAAAAGTATATAAAATGGAAGGGAAGAATAAATGCCTTAAGGGGAAGAAAAAGGTAGGAGAGTGAAAACAGAGTTGGGGATTGCCTGAGAGTGGTATGTTATCAACAGATATAATCAGGGGGGATTCCTCTGATAAAGTGACTTGGGAGCAAAACTTTGAAGGAATAGAGGAAAGGGTCATTAGGATATCTAGGTGTGATGCCCTTTTTGATAGGACAGTTTGGCTAACTACTCTCTCCAGTTATTCAAACACCCATGTAGGTGCTAGTGGGACGTCATTTTGCACGTGGAATTAAAGTCCATGGTGAGTTGACTTTAAAAAGAAAGACTATCCTAGATGATCTGGATGGAGCCTAACTTGCTGGTGGAAGGCCCCAAAAGCAAGACTGATACTTTCCAGAAAGAGAGAAGTAATTCCACTTGAGAGGAGAAATTCTCAGCCCACACGTACAGAATTCCAACCCACTTATACTCTTCCTTTCCTGGCTGCCTGGCTTGTGGAACTGAGATGCTCAGCCAGCCCCATAATTGTCAATTCGTTTTAATCAAGATCTTTCTATCCAACTTGTTCTGCTTCTTGTTGAGCCCTAACTGACACAGGGCAGAACATTCCAAGCAGAGGAAACAGCAGGTCCTGAAGTAAGAAGATGTTTGGCAGGTTTGGGAGCCATCGAGGAACCAACATGGCCTCAGCAGAGAGAGCAGGATGGAAAGATGGGAGAAATAATTTAGCCCTGGATACATGATGTGTAGATGCTTATTAGATACCAAAGTGGAGACAGCAAATGGGTATGTGGAAATATCAGTCTAGTCTTTGGGGGGTAACGTCTGGATTAAAGGTGGACGTTTGAGAGTCAGCCATCAGTGTAGGTCTAATTTAAATCAATGAGATGGATAAACTTCGGTGCATCCAACACAGAGGTCAGTGGGAGATTGAGAAAGAAACCGAGGAGTAAGGCAGGAACAAGCAAGGCAAGGCAGAGGCCTAGAGACCAAGGAAAAATGAAACAACCAACTTTGTTGGCAACTGGACTGATCCTAATGGCTGACTTCCGATGAGTACCAGGGAAGTCGCTGCTGACCTCAGTAGGAACAATTTGGGTGAGAGTCGGGATAAAAACCTGATGAAGTGGATTCAAGGGAATGAAAGAATGAAAGTGGAGACAGCAAGTATAGGCAACTATTTTCCGGGAAGAGACTATCACTTGGAGAAGAAATCACTGCTCGTTGGTTTGTTGGTCGACCAGCAGAAAATGCAAGATTCTGAGAGTTGAGTCTGGGTCGTGTCGAATCATCTTGTCCTAAATTTTGGACAAATTTACATCCATTATTGGGCAGCCTGTCAGAGGTAGTTATTTTTTTAATTTTTAAAATTATTCTAATGAAGACATAATTGACATGTAACATTGTATTAGCTTTAGGTAATATAATGATTTGATATTATGTATATTGCAAATTACCACAATAAATCTAGTTAACGACCATCATCACACAATTAAAAATTATTTTTCCCATAATGAAAAGCCTTGAGATCTACTGTCTTAGAAACTTTCCCATATACACACGGCGTTGTTTACAGTAGCTACCATGCTGTACGTTACATCCCCAAGACTTACTAGTCTAATGCCTGAAAGTTTGTATATTTTGACCACCTTTACTCACTTCCTCCTCACTCCTTCCCTCACCTCTGGCAACTACCAATCTGTTCTCTGTATCTATGAGTTCAGTTTTTTAAAAAAATTAGATTCCACATGTAAGTGAGATTGTACTATATTTGTCTCTCTCTGTCTGACTTATTTCACTTAATATAATGCCCTCCTGGTCCATACATATTATCACAATGGCAGGATTATAGCTGAATAATATTCTATTATATATATAATGGAATTTATATATATATATACACATGTGTGTATGTATATACACATACATACATACATACACACCATATCTTCTTTATCCATTCATCCATCCATGGACACTTATGTTGTTTCCATGTCTTGGCTATTGTAAGCACTAATGAACACAGGGATACAGATATCTTTTCAAGATAGTGATTGCTTATCTTTTGACAAAATGCCCAGAAGTGCTATTGTTGGTTTGTATGGTAGTTCTATTTCTAATTTTTCGGGAAACTTCCACACTGTTTTTCATGGTAGCTGCACCAATTTGCATTCCTACCAGCAGTGCACAAGAGTTCTCTTCTCCCCACATCCTCTCCAACATCTGTTATTTCTTGTCTTTTTGAAAACACCTCATCTATCACACATGAAGTGATAGCTCACCGTGATTTTGTTTGCATTTCCCTGATGATTAGTGCTACTGAGTACCTTTTCTGTACCTATTGGCCATCTCTGTCTTCTTTGGAAAAATGTTCAGAACCTCTGCCCATTTTTAAATCGGACTGTTTATTTTTCTCTATTGAATTGTATGAATTTGCTATATATTTTGCATATTAACTTCTTATCAGATATATGATTTATAAATATATTCTCTCATTTGGTAGGTTGCTTTTTTATTTTGTTGATAGCTTCCTTTGCTACACAAAAGCTTTTTGGTTTGATATAGTCTGACTTCTTTATTTTTGATTTTGTTGCCTCTAAAGGTAAAACTAAGGTATTCAACAAGCAATTTACTCAATGCCACAACCTCAAATCCTTCCAGGAATGAGGAAGAACATAAAAATACATAAAAGTAAACATTAGATACTGTGACATTTTGCTGTAAGACTTAAGTCATAGGCAAAGTGTAAAACATAGATTATAGGCTTTCCATAAAATAACAACATGCTTCATATAAGCTTATGCTCAGAAGATATCATTTAACAGGCAATTAGATAGCGAATAAAACATCTTTTGCAGTTTCATAACTACCTAAATGTTTTTGATCCACTTTTTGTGCTTTGGAAAAGTTGGCTTGAAATGAAAAAAAAAGAAATATTTATATTTGACTTCTTTGTCAAAATGTTTAAAGGCAGATAATTCTTCAGGAAATACAACATGGTCCACTGCCAGTTAGAAAGAATTAATGCTTCATTTTTCACTAGGAAGTATCTCACACCTGTTTCTAATATTTGTTCCTTTGGAATAATTCCATGCACTTGGTTCATGATTTCTCCTTTTTAGGTCTGCCTAGTCTAAAAGAGCTGAGCATAGCTATTGAACCCAGGTGGTCTAGAAATCGTCATCACTGTTGAATTGTAGTTGAACCTAGTGCGTGGTTGTGGATGTGATGTGAAACAAAACACACCACTTTCTTTAGAGAAATCATGTAGACCACACAGTTCTACTTTTTCCGTTTAGAGCTGCCTAAATAGATGGGTAAATGAATTTGGCTTCTTCAAAGAAAATGATATGGCAACTTCCAATATAAACACAGAGTGTTATTTTCCAAGAAAACCAGGTGCAGGTGGTGATAAATCTTTTTTGTGGTTTTGAAATCCAACTAAAGACAACCTGAATAAACGTTCTAGACATTTGAAGGGACTTGAATTATCCCTATAATGTATCGGGGCTTTATTTCCAATTCTGTAGTGAATTTTTGACATTTGATTGAAAGCCATGGATGCACAAATAAACGGTCTAAGATTCATCTGAGCATGCATGCACGAAATATTTGCTCAGTGTCTATTCTGAAAGATAGAATCTTTCAGATTCTGTAAAGACCTCAGTGAAATGTAGAAGGCAACTAAAACCACCTTACCAAAGAAAATATGCAGATTACAAATAAATACATCAAAAGTACTCTACTTCATATGTCATTAGGGAAATGCAAATTGAAACAATGCTGACATATTACTTCATACCCATTAGAATGATCACAATTCGGAACAATGCCCCAGCACCAAATGCTGGCAAGGACACGGAACAGGAGAAATTCATTCATGATTGCTCAGAACGCAAAGTGGTGCAGCTACTTCCGAAGGCAGTGTGGCAGTTTCTTACAAAATTAAACCTATTCTTACCATATGATCCAGCAATTGCACTTGGTGGTGTTGAACACTTAACATCCACACAAAAGCCTGCGCAAGATTATTTTTAGCAGTCTTATTCATAATTACCAAAAGTTGAAATAAACCAAGACGCCTTTCAGTAGGTGAATAGATAACTAAGCTGTGGTACATCCAGATAAAGGATTACTCTTCAGTGCTAAAAAGAAATGAGCCATCAGGTCATGAAAAGACATAGGAAAACTTAAGTGCATATTCCCAAGTGAAAGAAGCCAGTCTAAGATGGTAACATACTGTAGGATTACAACTATATAACATTCTGGAAAAGGCAAAACTATGGATATAGCTAAAAATATCAGTAGTTTCCAAGGGTTAGAGGAGAGGGTATGTTGAATGGGCAGAGCACAGACGATTTTAGAGCAGTGAACTTACTCTGGATGATTCTGTAATGGTGGATACATGTCAGTATACATTTGTCCAAACCCATAGAATGTACGCCACCAAGAGTGAACCATAAAGTAAACAGTGGATTTTGTTACAAATGTCGCAAGTTGGTGGGGACCGTGCATAGGCAGGGGCAGGGAGTAGTTGGGAAATCCCTGTACTTTCTGTTCATTTTGCTGTGAACCTAAAACTGTTCTAAGAAATAGAGGCTATTTGAAAAAACTAAGATTTGTCCCGGTTGTCTTTTGTTTTAAACTATTATGTAAGGCTAGATTGTGGAAGACAAGACAACCAACCATGTTCTTTAGTTAAACAAGAAACACCAAAGAAGCTAGCTGCCGTGAGCACAGTTCATCTTCATGAGGAGTGCTAGAAAGCGTGTACTCATAGAACAGGGAATCCCATGCTGTATGTCACAAAACTCTTCCAGAGAATTCAGAGCAGTGGAGAAACATTTGATTCATCTCAAAAGCCAGTAAGACAAACATATGCGCAGTAACCTTGAAAGATAGAAAAAGTTTCTTTTTAAAAAATGATGAAAGCAACAAGAAAGCATGGACATTAGTGATATACTACAATATTGTACAGAGATGCCCCCCCCCCATAAATTCCCTTCCCTCGTGTGCAGATAACATCAGTTGGTTAAACATTCCAAAAATGTGCTTAAGGCTTTAGTCTCATAAAGGCCTAGAATTTGTTGCCTTTCTAAGTAAAAGAGAATCAGAGATCAGAGGGTGCCCATATTTCATCCCCTTTTTCCTCTTTATAGAAGAGGAAACTGAGTGTGGCACATTGCGTAAACCTGGCTAAGGATAATGGCAGAATTAAAACCAGAAGCCCAGATTGTTTACCACCCAGCCCAACACCCTTTCTGCCTGACTATGACTTCCTTTTAGTAAAAACAATTTTAATATAATTTATTGTCAAATTGGCTAATATACAGTGTATACAGTGTGCTCTTGGCTTTGGGGGAGTAGATTTCAGTGATTCATCACTTGCATACAACACTGAGTGCTCATCCCAGTAGGTGTCCCTCCTCAATGCCCATCACTCATTTCCCCCCCTCCCCCTGCCCTCCATCAACCCTCACTTTTTTCCGGTGGTCTTCCTCCCCAAAACACATAAGTCTACTCATAAGATAATCATCAGAAAAATTCTCATTGAGGGACATTCTACAAAATATTTGACTGGTGATCTTAACAGGTGAGGTGATCAAAAACAAGACAGTTTTGAGAAACTAGAAATGATCAAAGCTGATAGGGGCCTAAGAAGATATGACAACTAAATATAATGCGGTATCCTGGATGGAATCCTGGAACAGAAAAGGGACATTAGATAAAAATTAAGGAAATTTGAATAAAGTATTGACTTTAATTAATAACAATTATCAAAATTGGTTCATTGATTGTAACAATGTACCAAACTAATATTTGATGGAAATAATCAGGGAATCTGAGTGTGGCCTGTATGGAAACTCTTTCTACTGCCTTTATAATTTTTCTGTAAATCTACAACTATTCTAAAATTAAAAGTTTACTTAAAAAATATATATATATATAAACACCTAGTGTATAAGATTTGGGAACCACTGAACTTAATAATATGTAATACCACCTCAGATTTTATTGTACTACATGCAAATTTCATATGATAATACACAAACTGTATACCAGTGTTTCTCTGGTACATAGTACAATGGCTGGCATATATACAATTCTTAAAATATATTATTTAATGGCTATATATCAAGTACTATGTGTATGTGTGTATATACGTACACATGCACTTCTATTTTTTAACTTATACTCATGTAATTATATTTAATTATAATTTTCTATATGAAATGCTTTACCGATATAATGTTAATTGGATCAGGTAGGTTTTTGTCCCCCTAGATCTGGTAGAATTTAAAAAGTATTCACCAGAGTCCCCCAATCCACTCGTATCAAAATTATGCATTGGCAAGCAAGCTATTGTTCACAATCAAATTATTTGAAAAAAATTAAGTTGAAATTTTGATATGAGTGGATTGACAATGTTTAATACCTAAAAATGATCACTGGATCACTCAAGGGATTATTTATTGTATACAACACTATTTTTCATGGATCTCCTTCTAGCACTTGGCCTGTCATTGACTATAAATACCTTCCTAAGCCCACAGGTCTAATTCTCTTTAAATACAATTTCATGTTAATTGGAAGATTTGTTTTGCACTATTTTATGTCTGAGTATATTTGATGTAGACTTGAATTCTTATGCTCTTTGTAGTAAGTATTGATGCTTGTAAGTGTGCTAGTTAATATACATCATAACCACTGTCCTTTTACTTTGGTACCTATTTAGTAATGTTGCCTTTTCATCTATGGCCACAGAGGCATTCGTGACAGGCATCTAAAAGGGCTGGATACCAAAAAGGTTTGTGCACACTTTTCCTGATCTGGGCCAGCGGTACATTGATTCTGGTGGATGTTTACAAAGTCTTGTCACACTATCTAAACTCCCTTCTTTTTTGCTGAGAGCATGCTTAGAACTTTGCCATTCTCTCTCCCTTTCTCTCCATCTGTCTCTGTCTGTCTCTCTCTCCCAATTTGTATTTTCACAAATATCTGGACCTCTCCTGCGTTTGAGTCTTCAATCTGTGGTGAAATTAACAAGCCTGAGAGTAGTAATGAGCTATTTTAGTTTTTAAGTCACAACATAGTGTTTTGTAAGATTCACAGAGTGATCTGTCTCTGCATTTCTATGATATTCACTGACTGAATTAGTGGTAAGAATTGAACCACAATTTAGTACTGTCACCACACAAAGTTACAGCTTCAATTGCATTTAAATAACTTCATTGTTTTTTACGCTTATGGTTTTTCTTGTTGGACAGGACCATGGAAAGAAACTATATTTCCTAACTTCTATGGCCAGTGTCTCTGATCCACTCATACCTGAGTCATGACATAGGGAACAGCCTGCTCTCAGACATGCTTCGGCATTTGATACTTACATGTCTGTCAGCTCTCTGACCAGCTGCAGCTTACACTCGCTGTTAAATAAGAGACAAAAATGTCTACCATGTCTTAACATGGGCCTTTTGGAGAAGACCACTTAACATTCATTCATTTATTAATAAGTTCAACGGACATTCGCCAAATATCTACAACACATAAGGCATTGTCAGAGAGCTGTTGGCAGAAATGCAGAAAACAGAAATAGCATTTTTGGTTTTGGTTTTGGTTTTTTTGAAGTTTATTTATTGTTGAAAGAGAGAGAGAGACAGAGTGTGAGCAGGGGAGGTGCAGAGAAAGAGGGAGACATAGAATCCGAAACAGGCTCCAGGCTCAGAGCTGTAAGCCCAGAGCCCGACACAGGGCTTGAAGTCACAGACTGCGAGATCATGACCTGAGCCAAAGTCAGACTCCCAATCAACTGAGCCACCCAGGTGCCCCCAAAAATAGCATTTTGACCTACTTCATTCAACACTTAAGGTTCATTCCAATTTGTATTCACATATACTAATGAAATAAGCATGGATTAAGAACATTTTGTGTGTCCATTTTGCTAATAGCTAGCATATGCTTTGCTAACCCTTCCAAACGTTCTCTGGGCTTATTTGAATAATAATTAGCCTACATTTTAGAACCTTGGGGCTGGGATTCCTGGCACTACACCTGGGCATCCAGAAGGAGTTTTTAATAAACGATGGTTTGATGGTTTGATGTCTGTTAAATGTCAGGCTGGCAGTGAAGGGGAAGAAGAGAACAAGAGATCCAACCTCAATCCAGAGATCCAGAGTCAGACCAAGTGAAACAACTTCCCAGGCTGACTCGTGGCTGAAATCAACATGCAATCTAAGGAACTAAGGCAGACTGCTGCTGCAAGAGTGAGAGGTGAATTTGCTGGTCATGTCAGATGGAAACATGAAGGAATGCGGTGAATCATGAGTCCCAATCCTGGGGCATGAGGCTGGCAAGACAAGAGAGGCAGGCCCGGGCCTGCTATGCAGGCAGTCAGATGATTTCCTTGGGCACCAGCAGAGGTATGAAGAAGTGCCTGTTGACTGCATCCTGCCTCCCAAGAGTCCCCATCATGATATGCTCCACTGTGTCAAATAAAGAGAAAAGCATATGTTCACAACAAATGTATGCAAATATTGGCAGCAACTTGCATATAATATCCAAATAAGAAATAAAGTCCCGGTGGGGCGCCTGGGTGGCTTAGTCGGTTAAGCGTCCGACTTTCGCTTAGGTCATGATCTCGCGGTTCNGTGGCAGATCGATATAGTCAAATATTACTATGCAATCAGAAGCTATGAACTACTTAATACAGCCAACATTAGTGAATCGCCAAAACATGGAGGGGCAAAAATAAAGCCAAACTCAAAATGTTGGATGTCATATGACTAACATTTACATGGAGACCCATAATGGGCAAAACTAATCTCTGATGGGAAAAAAAAAATAAGTAGAATACAATTGCTTCCAGAGGACCTAATGGCGGTACTGACTTTTGAAAGGGTCATGAAGACACTTTCTAAACACTGGTTATGTTCTCTACTCTGATCAAAGTTTTATTTGCAAAAATGTATGCCCGTGTCAACACTCAGCAAATGTATACTTAAGACTGCACATTTTCTTTTATGTAAATTTTACATCACAAATGTGCACAAGATCAAGCTCCAATTAATTATTTGCATGCCAAAGTATTTATGGAAAAGTATGCTGATGTCTGTATTTATTTTATATATTTTTTAAATGTTTATTTAATTTTGAGAGAGTGAAAGAGAGAGAAAGAGAGAGAGAGAGAACACAAACAGGGGAGGGGCAGAGAGAGAGGGAGACCGAGAATCTGTCAGAGCAGGATCCAGGCTCTGAGCTGTCAGCACAGAGCCTGATGCAGGGCTCGAACTCAGGATCGGTGAGATCATGACCTGAGCCTAAGTCAGTCACTTAACTGACTGAGTCACCCAGAAGCCCCTGTATTTATTTTAAAATGCATCATCAACAAGATGCCATGGCAAGTATAATAAAATGATAAATGGTAGAAACTAGGGGTAAACTCAGACGTCCTCTACAAAATTCTTTCAACTTTACAGTATGTGTTTGAAATTTTTCATAACATTTGTTGGAAAAGGTGGCCTTTCAAAAAAATTTAATTGTGGTGTTCATAGTCAAGTTTACTTTGATTTTCATATGCATTATTACACTAGCATTTGGAAAACTTAATTATAGAAAATTTTATTAGCTCTCCTTTCAAAAAGATCTGATTGTTACTTCTTCATGAGAAAGGTTATGAGATTCATAAAAATAAAATGCTACTTTCTATCTTTATCCAATGTCAGAATCCTGGGGTTAGTTGTGCCATAAAATGTTGCACAATCCATTTCCCGCTCCAGCAATGCTAAGGCAGAGAGCATCCTTACCCAACAGTGCCCTACGTAGGCTGCTCAGTAGGCCCCCATGTTCGCTGCTTCTGGCATTAAGAGAAACTTACATCCCTTATACTCTAAGACCTGGACAGCACTGATGACAAGACCAGTGAGGCAGAAAGCTACGATATGGGTACCTGGGTGGCTCAGTCAGTTGAGCAGTTGAGTGTCTGACTTCCGCACAGATCGTAATCTTGGTGATCTTGCTGTTTGTGAGATCAAGCCCCACACGGGGCCCTCTGCTATCAGTTCAGAGGCTTGCTTTGAATCCTCTGGCTCTCGCCTGCTTATGCGCTTTCTTTCAAAAATAAAAAATAAAACATTAAAAGGAAATAAGTTAAAAAAAATAGAAGCTGTGATATAGCAACTTTTATCAAACTCTTTAAAATAGAAAATGCAGGGGTACCTGGGTGGCTCAGTTGGTTGAATGTCTGACTTTGTCTCAGGTCATAATTGTGTGGTCCATGAGTTCGAGCCCTGTAATGGCTCTGTGCTGACAGCTTGGAGCCTTGAGCCTGCTTCTGATTCTGTGTCACCCTCTCTCTCTGTCCCTCCCCTGACTGAGTTCTCTCTCTCTCTCTCAAGAATAAATTAAACATTAAAAATTTTTTTAATTAAATTAAATACAAAGTGCATCCAGAAAAGATGACTTTATTGGACCAAGAATGTCAAATCTCTACATTTCAAACTAATTAATCCTAACACCATTAATTACCAATACCTGTGTCTTCTTAAAGAAAGTTTCAGTGAATAGCTTCCAACAATTTATTTCACAGGTATTGTTGACTAATATCTCAAATGTTTTATAGAAATGAGAAAAATGTATAGAAATGGGAAATAAGAAAAATGAGAAAATGAGAAAAATGAGAATCCAGAATAACTCCAATTTTTATAGTAGCACCCAAATAACCAAATAAAAACCTCAAAAGTCCAGAAACAGTGGTTTTCTTCATATATTGAAATTCAACCACAATGTTTTGTTTTTCTCTGTTTTGTTCTTTTTAATTACAATATTCAAAACCAAATAACGTATTTTCTCATCACTGATCAAATTATTTTTTTCTGTACTATAGATAGAGTCATGATGTTGGTAAACATTTAACGAGGTAAGAAAGTGCCAGGACATTTCAATATGTACAATGAAAAATAATACAATAATACAATAATTAGTTTCTCATCTCTAATATGGATTGTATAATAATGTATACTTACTTTATATTTGATTTCAAACTACCAGCCATATCTTTACGTAATCTTTCATTCATCTATCCAAAAGATTTCCATTGAGTATCTGACGATGCCAAGCACTTTCTGGGGCTCTGCATTTAGAAATTTAACTTCCAGAGAACCTGGCAGCTCAGTCAGTTAAGCGTCCAACTCTTGATTTCAGCTCACGTCACCATGTCATGATTCATGAGATGGAGCCCCATATTAAGATTTGTACTGAGTCCGGAGCCTGCTTGAGAGTCCCTTCCTCTTTCTCAGCCCCTCCTCTGTTCACCCTCTGTCTCTAAGTAAATAAATAAACATCTTTTAAAAAGAAATATGGGGCACATATGTGACTCAGTTGGTTAAGCATCCAACTTTGACACAGGTCATGTTCTCACAGCTCATGAGTTCGAGCCCCACATCAGACTCTGTGCTGACAGCTCTGTGCTGTAGCCTGTTTTGGATTCTGTGTCCACCTCTCCCTCTGCCCTTTTCTGCTCATGCTCTGTCTCTGTCTCTCTCTCTCTCAAGAATAAATAAACATTAAAAAACTTAAAATAAAAAATAAAGAACTTTAACTTCCCACCCTCAGAAAGCTCATAGTCCTTTGCCACATAGTCCAAGTGCTAGAATATAAATATGTGGATAATACTTTGCAGCACATAAAAGTGGTTCTTCGCTGAGCCTGGGAGAGCCAGAAAACATCGCACCAACACAATAATGCTTATGAAGAGTCCTGGAGAATGAACAAGAGTTTATCAAATGGAGAAGGCTCAGAGAAGAGACCACTCTTAACACAACGAAGGGGACGTGCAAAGACAAAGCTGTGAAAACATTGGATATTTGAGGGAAAATAATTCACTACTGTTGAGCCATGGGAAGCACACAGGTAGGCTGGAGAGATGATGAGCCTAGAGAGAGAAATTAGAGATTAGGCAGAGATTAGGCAGGCCTTCTACAGCAAGCTAAGGAATTTTGGATCTGCACCTTAACAATAGGAATACAAGGAAGAATTCAAGCATGTAGGTGCTGTAAACAGAAGGGCTCAGGGATCCTGACTAAAACCTAATAGTTGCGGCCTTAACTCATCACCCTGGCCGTGCAATGCTGATTTTAGAGACCTGTCTCCAGTTCTCCAGTAGGGGCTCAGGCTGCCGCCAAGACCATGGCTCTATGCCAGACACCCCGACGAGTTCAGCTCCTCCCTACCAGACACACTTCATTTTTCCCGTTGCCTTGACGCATGAACAAGCCCGTGCTTTTCTCTTGTAGAAACAGACGGTAGAGAAACACCAAAGGTGATGCATGTAATGTCCCCGGGATGGGAAACAGTCTGGCACAGCCACTCGTCGCTGGGCTTTGCGCTCTGATCCGCAGTACCCCAAACCTCGTGGGGGGCGTCAGGCAAGTGACCCCACGTTCCCTCTTCTGTAAAATAAATTACAGCGGTAAGCTTGAAGCCCAAGTGCTAAAACAGAAGCCCTAAAATATGAGGTCGTAAACAAGTTACAAGTTTATTTCTCTTATGAAATAGTCCCAAGTTCACGGACAGGATAGTGGCTCTGCCCTTTGCCTCAGAGTTTGCCTCTCTGGGTTCAAGGCGGATGCGCTAGTTCTCACCGAGGCCAGGGGAGGGCACACACAGTTCTTTTTTGAGGGGATGATCCAGTAGTCACACAAATCACTTGTATCCATAGTTGTATTAGCCCAAAGGGGCTGTCAGGGAGGCTTGGAAATGCGTTCTAGCCAGGGAGTCACATGTCCAGCTAAAACTCAGAACTGCTGTCACTTAAGAAGGAAGGATGTCCGTGGATAGCAGCAGACTCTGACACAGCTATAACTGTAAAAAACTGCCTTCAAGATCTACTGGAATCATACAATAACGCTGAACGTTTAACACAGTAATGGGCACGTTGTGAGCGATCAACACCATAGCTTATGTTTATAATAATAATTATTATCAGCAGGTCTTTTTCTTTTTAATTTTAAATGTTTTTATTTATTTCTGAGAGAAAGAGAGAGAGAGAGAGACAGCATGAGCAGGGGAGGGTCAGAGAGAGAGGGAGACACAGAATCCGAAGCAGGCTCCAGGCTCTGCGCCAACTGTCAGCACAGACCCCGACGTGGGGCTCAAACCCACAAACCATGAGCTAATGACCTGAGCCAAAGTCAGACGCTCAACCGACTGAGCCACCCAGGTGCCCATACTAGCAGGTCTTATGTGCACCAATCCAAAGGAAGGCCTTCTGGGCTCAGAAGAAACTGTGCTGTCAGCTGAAAACCAGTACTGGCATTAGTGAGGGTCCCTCCCAACAACAACAAAAATCTATTAAAATCCCTTTCAATCATGAAATGTTATTCACTTTATCTTGGGTGGCCTGATATTTTTTTTCTGTTTCAGTTCAGGATTCCAAGAATAATTACATCACGTTCAGAGATTCTTAGCAGGATGAAGTTTTATTCCCAGGACTAGCTCTAATGGGTTGTTTCAATGAAACAAATGGATTATGTATACTTTGCAACCGGTTTGCTGATTGCCAACAGGAATCATTTTTGATATTTACTTCCTGAAATCATCCCTTTAGAATAACTGAGGCATTGTTTCATTAAGTTCAAGTTTCAAAGCGAATGAATTCAAAGAAAAAATACATGTACCCCCCAAAAAATGAAGAGGCTATAAAAATAATTTTGGGAAAAAAATAAAAATAGCATTTCCATATGATTTAGCAGTTCTACTTCTGGGTATATACTCAAAGAATTAAAAACAAGAATTCAGGGGCACTAAATGGCTCAATCAGTTAAGCATCTAACTCTTGAATTTGGCTCAGGTCATGATCTTGCCATTCATGAGTTCGAGCCCCATGTTGGGCTGTGTGCTGACAGTGTGGAGCCTGCTTGGGATTCTCTGTCTCCCGCTGTCTATGTCCCCTCCCCATATTGTTCTCTCTCCCTCAAAATTAAATAAATAAACATTACAAAAAAGAATTCAACAGACATTTGAACACCCATGTTCATAACAGCATTATTCACAATAGCCATAAGATGGAAAAAATCCAGTCCCTGGACTGATGAATAGTTAAACGAAATGTGGTCTATACATGTAATGGAATATTATTCAGCCTTCGAAAGGGAGGAAATTCTGAGACATGCTACCACATGGATGAACCTTGAGGACATCGTGCTAAGTGAAATGAGCCCAGCATTAAAGGACAAATACTGTATGATTCCACTTGTACCAGTACCTAGAGCAGTCAAGTGATAGACACAGAAAACAGATGCTGGGTACCGTAGCTGAGGGTTGGGGAGGAGAAGAATTGGTGTTCAATGGGTACAGGGTTCTGGCTTGGGAAAGGGGCAAACCATCCTGAAGATCATGGTGATGGCTGCACAACTGGCTGAATGCACTTAATGTCTCTGAACTGTACATTTCAAATGGAAAATCTGGTGTCGTGAATATGTTACAATAATTTAAAAAAAGAAATAAATGATTGTGACAGAAATATATGTTTTATTTTTCAAACGTTTATTCTTTAGAGAGAGAGAGAGAGAGAGTGAACAAGGTCGGGGCAGACACAGAATCCCAAGCAAGCTCCAGGCTCCAAGCTGTTAGCATAGAGCCTAAGGCGGGACTTGAACCCATGAGCAGTGAGATCATGACCTGAGCTAAAGTTGGATGCTCAACCCATGAAGCCACCCAGGTGGACTAGGAGTATATGTTTTAACTACATTAAGTTCCTTCTTCTGTGAAACCTACTTGTCTTGTTACTATCATTAAGGATCAGCCATGGGCCAGAGGCAACGATTTGTTAGTGTAGACACATATGTACATAGTATGCATTACTAGTGTCTTTAAGGTAATTAAGAGAGCCTTAACATATGTTCATGAGTGATTTCTTAAAACAAACAAAAAAATACTGTTTTCTTTTATGAATAAACAGTACTTTTTTATTAACATAAGGATTCATTCACTTATTCATTTTTTTCACTCATCTACTGATATGTGTCCACTGTAAATTTAGTCCTTACACCTTTCCTTTCCCAGATTCTCTTTGTGTTGTGAAATGACACTGCTGAATCTTAGAGATGGAAGAGGTGAGAGGGTGAGGCAGAGAAATGACCCTCAGAGCTTATGCCTGTGGGTGGGAGCTTCAGAAATATCTAGAAATGGCAGCTGTCAAATAACATATACACATCTTCAGGAATTTCTGGTTTTTAAATATTTAGAGATATGATATCAGTCCTTTGTTTGCAAAGAAACTCAACTCAAACTGGCTTAATGGCTAAAGGTCTTTTGTTGCCTGGAGTGGAGCCCTGGCTTCAGAGATGACTGGACTCAGGGAAAGTAGAAGTCTGTTCTATGTCCCTGTCTTTGGTTGTGTGTGTGTGAGGTCAAATGCCACCTTGTCAGAGAAGTCTTTCCCAGTTACACAAACACACACACACACACACACACACGCACACACACACACTCCAGCTTACACACAACCCTATCAATTCCAACCCTCCTTACTTTACTTTCTTCATAGCACTTATAACCATCTTTGCTTATTATGAACCATAATGTAGGCTTCACGTGAGTAGAGACATTGTTTTGCTCTCATTGTCCCTAGTGCTTAGACCAGGGATGGGCAAAGGAGGGCCAACTGCCAAATTTGCACCACCTGTTTTTATATGGCTTGTGGGCTCTGAAAAGTTTTCACATTTTCAGATGACTGAAAAAGATCAAAAGAAGAGTATCTTGTGACACATGACAATATACCACTCAAATTTCCATATTATGGGATACAATTCTATTGACTTATTTACATGTTATCTATGGCTGCCTTGCTGTACTGTGACAGAGCCTAGAAATTAGGACAGAGCCCATATGTGTTCAGTAAAGCCTAAAGTTTACAGGAAAAGTTTGCGGACTCTTGGTCTAGAACAATACATAGCTTTTGTCACCTCATTAATTCCTCTGATAAAAGGATTTATCTTCCTCTAACGGTAAAGGAATTGGAAGGGGAACTAAAAAATTATGCCACTGTTTAAAAAAGAATAGAATAAGAATAAAAAACAACAATATGACAACATATACAAAAATTATGAGGAACCCTATCTCCAGGAACTTAATAAATTATGAAATATTCCTCTCCACGCTTTACATTGTCCTTAAATCCCTAAATTTATTCATTTTCTCTTTTTTTCTACTCTAATATACCCAAGTCATTTTCTGATACATTCTTTCCTTCGGATGTGTCCTTTAGCTAAATTAAACATGACTCTCAGCTCCCAAACATACCCTCTCTTCCTCACTCCAGTCAGCCTGCAGCCTCCTCTCCCTCTGCCTGGGACTTTCTCTTTTCCCCACCTGGTGATGCTTGCTTGCCATTCAAACACAAAAGAACTCAAATGCCCACCCTGCCTCACCACTTCAGTGTGAAAACGTCCATACCTGAGGGCAATTCTCTGCATTCATTCATTCATTCACTCATTCATTCATTCATTCATCCATTCATATGTTCATGTATTCGTTTGTTTATTCACTCAACAAATATTTATTGGAAAACCACTACATAACACACAATCCTCTAGACACTAAGGTTATAGCAGATGTAAAGAGAGGCTTCAGGGGCGCCCGGGTAGCTCAGTCGATTGAGCATCCAACATCGGCTTAGGTCATGATCTCAGTCCGTGGGTTCGAGCCCTGCATCGGGCTCTGTGCTGACACCTCAGAGCCTGGAGCTTGCTTCAGATTCTGTGTCTCCCTCTCTCTCTGCCCCTCTACCGCCCACTCTCTGTCTCTCAAAATAAAATAAAAACATAAAAAGAGAGAGGTTTCATTTTACTTTCATGGAAGTAAAATTTTATTGGAGGAAAAGACAACACAGTGTTACAAATAATATTATGTAAAATAGTGATGTGAGCAATAAAAAACAAAAATAAACTGACAGCAATGATCACGGTGAGAATGCATTGTAATTCTGTGCTGTGTTATACTTAGCCCATATGTCTGGGCCCAGTTATGAATGGCACTGTGTGTGACTATGTTTATGTGAAGCCTCCAGCGAGGGCTGTCTCATACTTGTTTTTATGCCCAGCACACAGCAGTGTGTGGTACATCGTCAGTGTTGGATGGACAGAGGGAGAGTGGTTCAATGGATGGATAACACATGTTGTTGGTGGTTTGATTTCTCTATGTAAAAAGTGGCACACAGAGAGGATAACTATGAAAATATTTTTGAAATATTAGGAATATTACACTGAGATCACAATTATGACATTTGTGAGAAAAAAAGAGATTAGAACTTGCTGATATTGAAAGACTCATTTTGAAAAGGAGCATACGAGCAAAAAAAAAGTGAAAAATTCAGTGTATGTTTAAAATTATGTGAGTAGGACAAGCTTCTGTTGTTGGAACTGAATCAGATCATTCTTTTTTTTAGTTAGTAGGTTCATTGCTTTGTTACGCATCTATGTAGCTAAAATCTGGAAGTGCCAGTCTCACATAGTATTAAAGCAGTCCTTACTTTTAATTGGACTGACCACTATTTAACATTTCACTTGTTAAATATTTATTTACTTATTTTTGAGAAAGAAAGAAAAAAAAGAAAGAAAGAACGAAAGAACGAAAGAACGAAAGAAAGAAAGAGGAACAAAGGAACTAGCAGGGGAGGGGCAGAGATAGAGGGAGAGAGAGAATCCCAAGCAGGTTCCATGAGCTGTCAGTGCAGAGCCCGATGCAGGACTCAAACTCACAAACCAAATGATGAGATCATGACCTGAGCTGAAATCAAGAGTCAGATGCTTAACCGAATGAGCCACCCAGGCATCCCAAGATTTTGTTTTTTATCCATTGAGTCTCTGTTATGAGAATAAGGATAAAAAAGTATTTTCTCAAACTATTTCCATGTCTAGTAAAAATGTAAAAGGCATAAGTGTCCAAGAATGATAGTATTTAAAAAATTTGAAATTTGAAATTTGAAAAATAGGTCAATGCCATACTCCTTTTCCAGAATTTGATGTTCAATATATTCAACTGTATTCAGTAGCTTTGCATGATGAGAATTAAATAAGCCATTGTAATTTTTTGGGAGTTTACTTTTTCAAAAGGATCCGAAAAGGTCAAGATTATTTGTTGATGCCATAGTTTCTCAGAATGTTTCCAAGATATCTAAAGAAAGGCAGGGAAGACAGCTCTGAAATAATGGCTTCAAGAAATACTACTGCATACCAAAACAATTATCTGTGGGCATGTGGGGGCACAAGCTATGTGTGTTACAAACAGTTTCGTGTGTGTGTGTGTGTGTGTGCACGCACACATGCGCCTGTGTGTGTATCTATGTGTATTTTCATGCTGAGAGCACAGGGATAACATAAACAATTGGGAATGTTCTTGAAAAAGCCTTTCTCCCATGCGGTAGAAATAGAGATTACACGGTATTTGCGGTTGACATATCAATCCTAATTATAGAGGCTCAGTGTCTCGGGGAGATTCTTTCTTTAGACATTCGAAGACACTCCCATTGAAAGAAAGACAGTTGCTCAACTGTGTCATGTTTTAATGCCTGAGAATAGAATGAATAGGGTGGGAAGGTCTAGAATCTAAAATTCACTTCCTCTCTACTGCAAAAGAATCCCTATTTATTGACCTTTTTGGCCAAATGCAAAAAGAACACCTTTTGTCTCAATTTTTGAGAATTAGAAGAAAAATGAATTCAGTTGCCTGGAATAACATTTTCTCCTAGTCATCTGCCTAATAAATAGTGTCTTGTATCTCATTTCTGTGTATACAAAGGGTAACCTTCTTGCAGGATATTTCTGAATCTCAGAGTTTTCTGTTTTCAAAGATTTAAGTAGGAAGATATCTCTTTAAGAGCAAGAGATATCTGACAATCATCTGTTTACATAAAACTGACTTTTGAGTCATAGAAATAGGTATAGGAAACTTCTGAAATAATCATTAATATCACTGATTCTGATTGATTGGACTATATGAAAACATAACTATTGATTAATCAAGGAACAGCTTAATCTTAGGAGGTTAAAAATGTGCTTGAAGTATTGTCCATCTTGACATTGAGGTCATCTGGAAGTCTCTTTATAAAAAATTAGTAACAGTCTTTATGATCTAACCAAAATGGGTCACCCCCGGAATGACTCAGGGTTAGTCATTATTATACCCAAAGAGAACAAAGCAAAATCAGTGAACACAGAGCAAATCTGGATATTGCTCAAGATACAGCTCAAATAATCTGGTTATTAACATAAGCTAAGGATTTGTGATGTCGATAACAGAAAATACCTAAAAGATTAGAAGAATTATTTTCAAAGGGCACCACTCTCAACAACTGAGAAATGTTCTAGTACACTGCAAATTCATTCAAGGGGAGTAACAATTTGTTCCTTGGGATATTGAATATTTGAAAAGCATTGACAACGTGCTTGGCTCTGCTCAAAGCTCAGAGATGGCACAGCTTCCGGGTGGCACATAGTCTCCCCTTTCCATCCATGACAACTGTTACTCCCGCTTGGCTTCTTTCTCTCAATAACCCCTTTCCTTTTCATGCCCCCCCACCCCAGTACATACCTGTCTCATGATGACACCCTCAAAAGGAGGAAATACTCAATCTCCACAGTGCTTGACTTGGTTCTTTTGGGAGCTAGAACCTAAAGACTCTAGATATTAAATGATTACTTATAACAGGTGAGTTTCCAATGTATGAACATAGGAATATTCAAACCTGTAATGAATTCTCATTTATTTTACCTATATTTCGACAGAGATATACTGACCTTGTAAATTGCTAGGACCTACAGAATTAAAACCAAATGTCAAGTTCAGAATGTTACAAGTAGTTTCATATAGATGGCTAGAGAGATGGGCGAGCTTGGAGAAGCAGAGATGGACATTACCAGGACATAAAGAACCACACATGCTAAGCTAAGGGATCATGAAATTTATTCTGAAAGCTATAAAGAACCATTGATGCCACATTAAGTGGTTACTACAGAAATACTCATATTAATGTTGCAGAAAGATCACCATTGCAGCAGCATGAAGTTGACCCACGTTAGAAATAGGCGAAAAGATGGGGCGCCTGGGTGGCTTAGTCGGTTAAGCGTCCAACTTTCGCTTGGGTCATGATCTCACGGTTCATGGGTTCGAGCCCCGTGTCGGGCTCTGTGCTGACTGCCAGCTCAGAGCCTGGAGCCTATTTCGGAATCTGTGTCTCCCTCTCTCTCTGACCCACCCCTGCTCACGCTGTCTCTCTCTCTCTCTCCTAGAAATAAAGAAAAATATTAAAAAAAAAAAGAAATAGGCGAAAAGATAAGACAAGAAGGCAACAATCCAAGGAATAAAAGCTTCCAGCTAAAATTCAAGCAGTGGGAATAAAAGTGGAGCAGGAAAAAAAAGATTTAGAGATATTAAGGAAGTCAAGTCTAAAAGACTTGGAAATGAATAGATATAACCTAAGTGAAAGTGAAGGATGAATCAGGAAAGAATTGAAGATGTATTTCAAGTTTCTCGCTCAGAAGACTGACTTGGTGATGGCAACTGGGAAAGGAGCAGAGCTTTTACAAAGACCAGCTTTATTGACATATAACGCAGGTACCATACAAGTCACCTATTCAATTAATATGTATAATCCAGTGGCTTTTACCATGTTCGCAGAGTTGTTCAACCATCACCATAATCAAATCTAAGACATTCTCATGACCCCAAAAAGACACACTGTGATCTTCAGTTGTTACTCTCAACACCCCTTCCTGTTTCCCCTAAGCCTATGCAACCTTTAATCTACTTCTGGTCTCTGTAGATATTATGTGTATGTAGGGCACTTCATATCAATGGAATTACATAACACGCAGTCCTGGGCGACCAGCTTATTTCACTTAGCATCATGTTTTCAAGGGTCTGTGTTGTCGTATGCATCAGTACATTATTTTTTTTATTACTGAAAGATATTTCATTATATTTCATTTCATTATAGGCTACCCTTTATTTATCTCCTTTTATCAGTTGATGGACATTTGAATTGTTTCCAGTTTTTGGCTTTTATGAATAAAGCTGCTATGAACGCTAAATGTATAAGATTTTGTGTAGACCTGTGTTTTCATTTCTTTTGGGTATATATCTAGAAAAAATATCACTGCATCACATTGTAATTTTATGTTTAAGCTTTTGCAGAACTGCCAAAAAGTCTTCTAAACTTTTTTTAAGAGAGAGGGTGGGCAGAGAGAGAGAGGGAGAGAGAGAATCCCAAGCAGGCTCTCTGCTGTCAACACAGAGCCCGATGTGGGGCTAGATCTCATGAACTGGGAGATTGTGACCTGAGGTGAAATCAAGAGTTGGACGCTTAACCAACTGAGGCACCCAGGGTCCCCCAATATATTTTCTAAAATGGCTGCATCATATCATACTCCCACTAGCAGTGGATGAGGACTCCAATATCTCTACCAATATTGGATCAATCCTGATGAATTATTCTCTATCCTTTTTATTCTAGCAATCCTAATGAATGTGAAGTAGTGGGTCATTGTGATTTCTATTTGCATTTCTCTGGTGGCTAATACCATTGAGCATCTTTTCATGTGCCATTGGCTATTTGTATATCTTCTTTGGAGAAATATCTATTTATATATTTTGGCCATGTTTTAATTAGGCCATTTGTCCATCGATTTCCTGGTTGTGAGTTCTTTATATACTTTAAATACAAGTCCACTATCAGATATATGACTTGCAGGAATTTTCTCCCATTATGGGATTGTCTTTTCACTTTCTTGATAGTGTCCTTTGAAGCATAAAAGACTTTAATGTTGATGACGTCCAGGTTATCCCTTTGTTTTGGCTTATATTTTAGGTGTCATTATCTAAGAAATCATTGCCTCCTCCAAGATTACAGAGATTTATACCTATGTTTTCTTCTAATAGTTTTATAGTTTTAGCTCTTATCCTTATGTCTTTAATCCATTTTTAGTTAATCTTTGAGCAGCATTGGTGGCATAGTGGTGAGCATAGCTTCCTTCCATTTTTAGTTAATCTTTGTATATGGTGTGAGGTGAGGATCCAATGTCATTCTTTTGCACATGCATATCCGATTCTCTTTGCACCTTTTGTTGAAGATACTATTTTTTCCCATTGAATTGCTTTAACACCCTTTCAAGATCTTAACTGATTTGGTCCAGGGTTGGGCATCTGACTTAAATGTAAGCAATCCATAGGCTTGCAATGGGAACAAAGTGACCTGAGTTCAAGAAACTTTGCCCAAATAAGAAAGAACTAGGCCAATGGGATTGTTCTTTCTTGGAAATTTGACTACAGTCATACAAGAAGAATTTAGTAACTGGCATAAAATGAAAAGGTTATGAATAAAAAAATGTTATAAGTCATAAATTGATTATAAATGGGCTTAAATATTAATAATTAGAAGTTATAGATGGAGAAAATATAGGCAGAGTAGAGAATGATTTGTTTTTGCTCTCACAACTGAGAAGGAAGTGACAAGATGATCCAGGAAATGCAGAGCCTAAGAGGCAGGTCATTGTCAAAGGAAGAATAGAGAGATGATACAGCGACTGTCGCTAAGGATCTTTTAAGGCTTTTTTTTTTTTCTTTGAATTCCTGAGAACTACTAGACCTTTCTTTGTGTTAGCCAGAGAGATTCACTGGTCCTTGCAACCAAAATGACCACCTCTAAGTCTTCCAACTGTGAAAAATTTATGGGCTCTCTAGAAAACTATTAAATGAAATGAAAACTCTTATGTTAGCAAGCCTAACACATACCTTGTTCCTAATAGAAGTTGCACAAATTTTAATTTCCTTGACCTACTCTCAAATTCCCTTGGTAGGTTTCACGGGCACTATCTGAATTCTACAGATATCTGAGAAGCTCCGATATCCAAAGCCTTTGTAACAAGGATACGGGGCAATCTAAATCAGAACTGAAATTCCTCATGACTTCAGGAGTAAATACTTAATGAATGGTATTTCAATCTTAACTGAACGGATGGAGCCTGTCCGACTGACTTCTCTCTTTGTATTTACCATTCATTCACTGCAGATTTTTTTTTCACTTGGAGTCGTTTTACTCATAGGAAATATTTTAGATCAGATATAATATTTTTTCACTTAATAGGAGAAATCACATTGGAAATTAATACACACAGATGCCATGAATACATGAGTGATCTCACAGACACTGTATCAGTGGTATTCTCAGTCCCATATTCTTTCCTTCAAACTCACGAGATCACATTTTTGTCTTTGATTTCAGGTAATGTGTAGTTGCTTTTTTTTTTTTTTAAATATCATTTGCCAAGGGATTACATTTGAGATGATAAGCCTCTAGTAATGCAGCTTTGCAAGGAGGCAGGAATATTTAGACAGGAATGATGGGGGTGGGCCTCGGGTTTTAGACAAAGTTCCCAGTAGGCTACAATAGCAACATTCTTGAAGACTTAGAACTTTATTCAGATTTTCACCAATGTTGATTTCGCTGCTAGGGTTTAATGCAGTATAATTCCTGTATTTTCACACAAAAATAATGGGAAGAAACACCGGGCAGTTCTTATCCCTGAACTAACTATCTAGTACAACACATGTTTGTTAAGCAGATACTGTATACAGACACTATGTTACAATGTGACAGGGATAAAAAACATGAAAAAGAATCCATGTCTAGACTCAAGGACCTCATATCAGGGGTGGAATAGCCAATTCCTTGATCTGGAAAAGAAGAGCCCAGATCTGCCTTTTGAACCATCGGGAATCAGTAAGATTTCTGGAATTCAGATTATTTTTCCATGAACCTAATCAAGTTCCTTTAACTTTCTAATCACCCATCAAATGGGAATAGTTAACTACCTCATTGGAGATGATGTTATGATAAAGAGAAAATCAAGGGGCGCCTGGGTGGCTCAGTCAGTGAAGCATCCGACTTCGGCTCAGGTCATGATCTCACGGTTCGTGAGTTCGAGCCCCACGTCGGGCTCTGTGCTGACAGCCAGCTCAAAGCCTGGAACCTGTTTCAGATTCTGTGTCTCCCTCTCTTTCTGACCCTCCCCTGCTCATGTTGTCTGTCTGTCTGTCTGTCTCTCTCTCTCTCTCTCTCAGAAATAAACATTAAAAAAAATTAAAGAGGAAGTCAAATGAAATGTGTACTTATCACAGTTCCAGACAATAGCAAGAGTCCATAAATGTCTCTGTTATCTTTATCATTTTAATTAACTATTTTAGAACTTCAGGCATCTTACTATTACTATTAATAATATTTGCCATTATTGCTAAGATATTGACTCAGATTTTACTTTTGTTTCACAGTCTGTATAGACACCCCTGGTTGACAGTGTGACACAGCTCCAAAATCCATTTCTTTAATGTATATCATCACAAATGAGTAATCAAAGGGCTAAGCAACTTCAGCTAACATAAAACTATTCCTCATATTTTGGAACAATATGTAATTTTATGTGAATATTCTAAATATGGTACCAAACTCCTAAGACTTCCTGGATCTAAGTGATACCATTTTTCTTTTTATGCTGTAGGAAGCTATTCCCAGGAGAAAATGTTATGATATTGATTTTTATAGGCATTTGCTTTTTATTTTTTTAAGTGTTTATTTATTTTTGAGAGACAGACAGAGTGCAAGCAGGGTAGAGGGCAGGCAGAGAGAGAGGGTGATATGGAATCTGAAGCAGACTTCAGGCTCTGAGCTGTCAGCACAGAGCCTGATGTGGGGCTCGAACCTAGCAACTGTGAGATCATGACTGAGCCAAAGTTGGACGTTTAACCGAGTGAGCCACCCAGGCACCCCAAGCATTTGGTTTTTAAAAATCTCCAGTACTTGATTCTGATCAACATAAAAGAATATATATTGGGAAGGCAGGGTGGCTCAGTCAGGTGAATAGTTGAATGTCCAACTCTTGATTTCGGCCCAAGTCATGATCCTAGGGTCATAGGACTGAGCCTGTCATTGGACTCCATGTTGAGTGTGGAGCCTCCTTAAGATCTCTCTCTCTCTCTCTCTCTCTCTCTCTCAATCTCTCCCCCGTCCCTCTGCCCCTTTCCCTGTTCATGTGCTCTCTCTCTCTCAAATTAGAAAAATAAAAAAAAAGAATATATATTGTCAGTGATAGGTCACCTTAAATGAACTAATGACCCTCCATTTACAATCCCAACTTTCTGCTTCCTGTGTAGTACAGTTCTTGAAAGATTTATTTATACCTCAGATCTGCACTTCACTTCTTCACTTTCCCTTACTCTTCACACAGACCAGTCTACCTTTCCTCCTCACCTTTCCTTGGAACTCCTCATGAAAGAACCAGAAATCCCGTTGCTGACACATTTACAGATACTGTTCTTCCCTCACCATGTTCAACCCTCCAGCAACAGCGATTCACTTAATCCATGAAGTTCTGAAACGTTTCTTTTGGGGGAAACATAATATTCACTAGTTGCTGGCAAATATTTAAGGACCGATTTCCTGGGTAAGAAAAAGAGCCCAATTTCCAATTCTTTCAAATTGGCTGACTTTCACATTTAGATAATTCTACCATGACTTATTTCAAAACTGTCAGCAAAGCATGACAGTTCTCTACTTTCTGAACAAAGTAGAGATGTACACCAATGCCCCCACATGCCACTTGTTCTGGGTGGGCATCTGCATACACGGAACATTAGAAGAGCATATAATTGTATTTTTGTAAAATTTTAACAAGACACAATTGCATATTCAAAAGAGTGAATTAAAATTTTGAGTTATATTTTAATGATTGTGATTTAAACACTTGGCACTAATTAATTATCATTTGTACTTTAACTTTGAATTTTAAAAGATAAGTTTGGCTCTTTTAAAAGAAAAAACTCTGAAAATCTAAATAAAACTTACATTTTTATGAAAAAAAATTTCTCTAGATATATATCCTTTGGTAGAAATATATTTTATTTATTTAGTTTTGCTCCTTAGGTCATTATGGAAAATAGAACACAACTTACATGAAAAACCTTGATTACAAAACATATTGGTGGTTTTGTTAAAATGGCATCAAAAAGAAATTTTGTAGAATAAATAATAATTATAAATCTATGTAAGTCTTTATTTTATTGTTCATCTAAATCTCATTGGTCCATACTCAGAATTTCCAGATAAGTAATAATAAACTCATTTGTCTAGTATTTTCCCAATGTTGTTCATATGAAAAACCCATATTCACATATATTTTTGAATATTGTCATTATTAGAACATATTTTTTTAATGATTGTTTATTTTTGAGAGAGAGACAGAGTGCAAGCAGGGGGAGGGGAGAGAGAGAGGAAGACACAGAACCTGTGTCTGAGCTGTCAGCACAGAGCCAGACACTGGACTCAAACTCACCAAGTGTGAGATCATGCTCTTAGCCAAAGTCAGACACTTAACTCATTGAGCCAGCCAGGTGTCCCAGAATGTATTTTTTAAGGCAGGAGAGTAGCACACATTTTTATGTAATAGTTTTGACAGCTTGTTAGTGTCATTTGTAACTTTTAAATACTTATATCGGATGTGGGTCTCCATTTGTTCTTTGGCCCAATCCTTACAAATGATGGGGACAGCCGTGACCTGGTTCAATACTAATAAGGAGCCTAAGTAACATCATTTTGAGATTAAGGCCTCCATTAAGAGCAACCTCGGGCTGCACGTAGCCCCAGTTCCTGGAAAAGCTTCAGCTAAAGTCACCCTCAGACCACCCTCAGATCAGCCAATCAAAAGAAATGTAACATTCCTGTGGTCTGAGTCAGGGCTGGGAATGCAGGTAGTTACTTTGTACAAACTAGCCAATCACTCACCACTTGCCTAAACCCCACGTGGGCCCTTTGAACTCACCTCATAATTGGTCATTTTCAAAGGATTCTCAAAGGTCATGATTGGGTCCCGCCAAAAGTAACGAACACCTCACAGATACTGAATGATCAAAACTGTTACCATGGATGCTGTGCAATTATGATGGTGCTTATGTGATGATGTTATATGTACAACGTGTGCACTGTAACACCCCCGCCCTTACTCCATAAAAACCCTGCTCGCCACTGTTTGGGGCTCCACTTCGATGCCGCTGGGCCAGTTGACAGGTGAACCCCTGCTCGAGCTTGTAATAAAGACCCTTATGTACTTGCATCGGTGTCGGCTCCTTGGAGGTCTCAGGGGACTTGCGATTCGGGCACTACATTAAGTCTCTATATGATTTGGTCACCACGATAAAGTATTAAGGTAGAGATTCTTAAGAAGTTTGCTTGAACCCAGGTACACTTGATTTCTGAAGCTCATGTTATTAAGAGCTACAGTTTATTGCCTTTTAACCTTTTGAATATTTTAAAAATTAGTAAAATAAATGTCTTTAGAATACAATATCTAGTTCAACAGTTCAAATTGGAAATTTGCCCATTTTCCAAATGCCAGTAAACTGCAAGAAAAAAACAGGATTAAAATTTCCCAAATAAAGTTAATTTATTCCGTTCAAGACATTGATCATCACATGTTATGCTACAAATACTATCACACACATTACTACTGAGGAACACATTTACTATTCAAGTTATTTCACAAGATCAGAATTAAGATAAAGAGATCTGCTACCAAAGCCATGGAGATGCTTAAAAACAATGAGAGTAAATTAGAAGGTAGAAAATAGAAGATCAAA
The DNA here is from genome assembly GCF_008692635.1 of Crocuta crocuta. Classification (NCBI taxonomy): domain Eukaryota; kingdom Metazoa; phylum Chordata; class Mammalia; order Carnivora; family Hyaenidae; genus Crocuta; species Crocuta crocuta. The sequence continues at coordinate 6,550,659 of NW_027527955.1, forward strand.
ATTTAGTGTAGAAGTAAACTAGAAAATGGGAATGTGGTGACATTGGCTGGTTTTGAGTGAAAAACAAGAAAGAGCAGAACTTGGGATGAACAATTTATCTCTGAGGCTCATCGCACCTATTTCTTTCTTACATGCTAGAATCATTTTATTTGCTTCCCAACTTACACCCCAAAAGGCTAAATCTTTGGCACTCAGCTCAAGTCACCCCCACGTGGTGTGCCTTTGCTCCTGGAACCTCAGATGTCTGATAATTGCCTCATTGTTATTCACCATTTAGATTGCTTTGAATTTGAATGCAGGAGAAGTAAGTAAAATGTTAAAATATAAAAACTTTACATCCGTGGGGTGTAATGCAAAGATCTTTCTGGCAAGGCTAAGAGGAAGGCATGTACACATACAGTGCAAAGGTTACAAACACCACGAAGAACATTGGTCTTAAACTAAGCATCTTCAGTGTGAGGAAACATGCTTTCCTTGTTCATAATGCGATATCACCTCTGCAAGGTTAATAATGGCAGGTGGCATTAAGTTATTTTGGTAACAAAATTCAAATGATTACTAATCTTCCTTTTGTTATCACTCAAATGGAAGGCTCCACTCTGAATCACTTTAAGGATTAAGAATTTTCCTTTCATACAATTGTGAAGAAGGTGTGCATCAGAAACAATATTTTCATATTAGGCTTTCTAGAAAAATACGTTCCCTGAGTACATCAAAGACAGGTTTCCTGTTATGTTCCTATCCTTCAGATCAAACCTGAAACATCATTTCTACAAAAGGCCATGCCTCCAGGCTCTGATTTCCCAATCTGAATTTGGTCACATAGTTTTGCATTTTCATGGTAATGTGTGTGTGTGTGTGTGTTTCCTTTATAGAGATTGTTACAACTGCCATATACTTATGCCGTTGTGTGTTTACTGTCTATTGCAGTAGGTGAAGATTCCCAACTACAAGGACTATGGTTGGTTCGCATGTGTGATAAATTTTATTCACTGCACTTAAAGACACCATGGACACACTTGAAGCCCATTATCTAGACATGTTAAAAAGTGCAAAGGGAGGGACATAGTGATGTGATGAAAACTTAAAGGTTGCTCATGTCTAAGGTCCCCAGATGATCACATATCAAGGAGAAGGCTTGAAGAAGGTGAAAATAGTTTTAGCTGTATATGGAGAAGCGTAGAAGGGTCGGTGAGGTGGGTCCAGTTTGGGTCCCAACTTTTGAAGGATGCTGAGTAATAATGGGGGAGTACTATCCTCTTGAGTTCCCCTCAAGAAAGGTATGACAAACAGACGTGGAAGAGGCACTATCTTGTTAATGCTGTTGTCAAAAGTGAACAGCATTTACAGCAACCTCTATAATGGGGCCTTTACTGCAGTTTAGGTCAGCCACAAGTATGGTGGTTACCCAAGGGGAAATAAGATCTTCAGACTCTGGTTTGAGAGCTCTTATCCAGGTTGTGACCTCATAGATGAAACTATTTCTGAAGCTTTTAAAAAGTTCCAGTTTTTTATTTCTTGTCCTTTCTGTCAGGTTCTGTACTCACTGGGAATATATGATGGACTTGACTTTGGCCCAACATGACAGTGTGAAACATTAGCTAACACCTATAACCCACCCGCCTTCACAAACTGAAAGTAAACTTCATGTCTTATTCATCTTCATGCCCCTACAGCTTGGGACAGTACCTGACACTTGGCAGGTGCCCAACAAGTATTTATGGAATGAACACCATGCGTAAGTGGCTCATCTATAGGTAATCCCACCCCAACTCTCAATCTCACTAGACTGAAGACTCCTAATATGTAAGGTCTGCTGGGAGTCAAAGAGATAGCATCACAAAATAAGGATTTAGCAGAAGTTGCTAAGGACTTGGAGAAGGTCCCCCAGGTAGGAAATACGTCTCAGGCAAGGTCTAACCAGGATGAGACACATTTATCAATTTTCAGTGTCGACATCTGCAGGGTATTTTGGATACATGATGTGAGTAGCATTGGGACAGGAAAATCCCAAGACCCTCATGTGCAAAGATAGGAGCAAACCAAGTGAGGAATAGAACAGGGTTTTACTCTCCCCGAGGACAGTCTGTCCTCAAAGACACCGAATGGCTGGGTTGGCCAAGCAAGGTATCAGGAAGATATCCTTTCCCCCGGATTTCCCTGGAGGACAGTGGTTCCTAACCTTTTGTTACCTTGTACTCAGAGAATCTGATGAAAGTGTTGGAAGATCTGAGGATTTTAGGGTTTTAATAAGTTTCCTGTAGTGGACGGGAAAGAGGTTATCTGTGGGAGAGCTTGGCACCTTTACTCTCAAACATAAAAGTATAAGAATATTTTCAAGCCCCTACCGAACGTGAGGCAAAACCTTTGGAAATACTAAGTACATGACTCTTTACTGGTCTACTAAAAAGAAAGAAATAGAAAAAAAACAGAGAGATATAGAACAATAAGCTTGTAGTAGACCTAATTATAAGTAATTAAGGCTTTGCATCCCCAACATTGGGTGGTAGGGAAAATACTCTCTACCCACTCTTTACTTTTAATGAAAATTCCTAGGGAATTTACCTGGAGACTTCTGGGCTTTCTACACCAATTACTCAGTCAGCTCCAAGTGGAGTGATTTATCAGAATGGTATATTTAGTAAAAATAAATAAGGCATGGCATGCCTCTTCCTCTTTGAGAACAAACCTAGAGCAAGCTGTCCTCCAGTGAAGAAGGGGGACATCGCTTATGCCTCGGTCTTAATTTGCACAGAACCTTGATGGGGAAGGAGCTCTTTCCTGGTTCCCCTTGGAGACCTCCAGTGCACGGTACAAAGTGGCCCTCACTGCTTCTTATACTTTGTTTCATTGATTCATTGTTGGGCACATCTTCTGACACTAACAAGTCTCTCGGACATCTCAACATTATTCTCAGAGAATCACCATAAGAAAGAGATTTGGACATGTTCTATAGAATCTTTTAAAGTTATATAAATTATGTCGATTTCATCTTAAATTTAAACACACTCTTGTATGAAAGTCAATCATGAGAAAAAGTGATCAATGTTTAGATAACCTTGGTAAAAGCCAATTTAGAATTGTTCAGAGCAAGAAATAATTTACGATGAACCAGTAGCCAAAATTTTCGAGTTAATGTGTGATTCTTCTGGGACAATGTGGTCTCTGTGATAGTCATTGTCATTGCTATTTTCTCTGCATTTGTTAGGATTCTCCCTACTAATTTATAAGACCGTTAAATAGTGATGTATAATGGAAATAAATGGTAGTCAGGCAAAACTAATTTTTTTCCTGAAGTGTAATTGCTGAAATAAACTCTGGAAAACATATAAAATCTAAATGCACAGGTTGTATAAGGACATGGAAGTAGATTACTTTCTTTGTAAACCTTGAAATTTGTGATAAATCGAAACTTCACAGATAACAACTCAGACTGTGCTAAAAGGATTTATTGTTGAAATGAGTGCTGTGTCAAGTGCGGTTGGCTAGTGAATAGAAGAACATTGGTACGTGCGGCCAGCACTTGGGAGACTGGTGATGTCTGGCTGAAAGCCTGTTCTGAACAGTATGTCATTAAGAACAAGTCAAGCAGGTTGGTCTGCTCTCCATCAATGCATGTTATCAGCAAGCACCGATTAAACTTTAACTCCACCTTGCAAAACATTTGTGGCTGAAAAGACTGAGGGCATGTGTAATACAGGAAATGCATTTTCAGAATGGTTCCTAAGAGGTAATTTGTAAGTAATGTTTGTGTCTTACACCATCAAGGTTCAATGATAAGACATATGATGTAAATACGGATTATCTTTATTTTAGAAAAGTTCAAGTGCAATTGCAAATAAAGCAAAGCATACACAGAGTAAAATAATGCTTATTTTTAGCAATGTTGCTGTTCTGAATACACTGTGTTCAAAAAATGGTTTGAGAATATCAGGGGGTACAGATGCCTTTAATCCATGCACTGTTTATTACATTGTCACCACAACTACAGATAGGTATTTTGCATTTGATAGGAATTATTAGTCTCTAAAAACAGTAAGGTATCTTATAATGTAAACAGTCAACCAAATTTGAGTTATTTCTTAAAGACACTTAGTCATTAATAAATCTGTTGCATTTCAATTCAAGTTATAAAAAAGTAGTTAATGGGAATAACGTATTCTGCAATTCTGATCTCTAAAATGCTACATTAAGTGAATATTTAAATAAATTTAAGTTTGGGGCGCCTAGATGGCTCAGTCAGTTAAGCATCAGACTTCAGGTCATGATCTCTAGGTCCATGAGTTCGAGACCTGCGTGGGGCTCTGTGCTGACAGCTCGGAGCCTGGAGCCTGCTTCTGATTCTGTGCCTCCCTCTCTCTCTCTGCACCTCCCCCACTCACACTCTGTCTCTCTCTCTCAAAAATAAAAAAATAAACATTAAAAATTTTAATTTCAGCTTTAGTTAGAAATTTGATGGTAGGTAAACACAAGTCAAGTGACACAATCACAAAAGTTCACCACGGCTGAGCATAACCACAATATGGGGAATACCAAGAGAAGAGGGACAGAGCGCTAAGGCCACAGCCTTTCCCCCAGGCTATTACAACTGATAATCTTGTTTCATCTTTGTTTTTGTTTTTTTTTAATGACAACAAGCTAAAGCATCCAGAGGATGGATTATACAGTTTGAGCTCAATAGGTAGCATTTTATTTTTACATCAATTAGGAGTTCCTGCAGACATTGTGGAGAGCGTATTTCAAGCAACACCTGAACAAGGAACATGTAAAAGATGAACCAGGAAGCTAATTAAATGACCATCGAGGCCCAGATTCCACACGGTAAAAGCCCGGATGTAAGTCTTTGATGAGTTAATGTAAAGGGTTAAGTGAATGATTATGAAAACTGTGACAGAGAAGCATGGCAGAATGAACACACAAGCTTCCCTCTGCTCCCTCTTGAAACTACATTAAGAAGATGAGAAAGGGATTGTTTAAAGCATAAATTCCCAAGGACGCATAGAAGAGAAGATGTGGCAACGACCAGAGTTTGGAAGCTGGAGAGCAGATGAGCAATGTGGTAACTAACTTCATGGACTAGATAGAGGAAGCCAGGACCTGAATGGTGACAGAGAAAGGCCAGTGGCAAGGCCTCTGAGCAGCAGAAACCCAACAAAACATAGAAACTGGAGGTACCATATGCATCTAAAAGGAAGGATGAAGTTAAGAAAAGATCAGAGATGAGCTAGGGGCGCCTGGGTGGCTCAGTCCATTAAGTGACCAACTCTTGGTTTCGGCTCATGTGGCAATTTCACATCTCGTGAGTTCAAACCCCACGTTGGGTTCTTTACTGACAGTGTAGAGCCTGCTTGAAATTCTCTGCCCCTCCTGTGCTCTCGCTCTCTCTCTCTCTCAAAATAAATAAATAAACTTTAAAAAAATCCAGAAACAAAGATGCGCTAAATGTCCATGTTAGTAGCAATTTGCTCCCTTTATCCCACTCAGCTGAGCCACCCCCCTGACCCACCTAAGGCCAGGGTGGCTTCGAGAAAGTCTGACTTAGGGGGATTGTGAGGCCAGACACCAGGATGTGCTGGTAAGGCACTTAGCCCTTGAAGCTGCAAAATGAAGAAAAGGAAAATCTCCCGCCAATGTTTCCAGTCAACTCTGAGAAAGCACTAACTGGCCTATACTCATGCTTCCAGATGAAATGGAGAATCCCTTTCTGGGAAAACCAGCCAGACCAAGAGAGAAGGTATGCAGGTCTGACTACTGAGAGCTTCTCCAGCAATAAAAGCCAACCAGATCATCCTACAGGGACAGTCCATCTCCAACACACACACACACACACACACACACACACACACACACACACGTTCCAGTCAGTCCCTAACATGAAAGACAAAAGCCAAAATAGTCAGAGTAGTAACTCAGAAAAGAACAGAGAAAACGCAAATAGCAGAAGAAAGTTTCCCACAACTCGAATTAGCGTCTTCAAAGATATAAGAGAATATATAGTATTCTTAAACTAAAAATAGAATGTTCTTCTGAAAAGAAGCAATCTGGTAAAATAACTCAAGGAATTTGAAAATAAGATCACAAATAGTGGAAAAATTTTTTAAATGGTTTGAAAAACCAAGTTGAAGAAATTTTTTCAGAAAGTAGAAGGAAAAAGTAAAAAAGAAAAACACATAAATTACACAAGAAAATTAAGAATCAGCATTAAAATAGGGGATTTCCAGAGAGGCAGAGGACAAAAAATGCCCTAGAGGAGATGAGATTTTCCAGAGCTGCCATGGGTTTTCAGATGGAAAAGGCCCACTGAGTTTTGAAGACAACAGAAGAATTGCATAAAAATAAAGCATCAGAAAAATTGCAGCACTCAGTGTGTAAAGAGATCATTGTAAAAGGTACTGAGAGGAAAAGAAGATCAGAATCAAAGGATCAAAGTGCCACTAACTCTGGACAGCTTAGAAACTAGAAAGCAATGAAGCCATGCTTTAAAAACTCAGAAAGGAAGTTATTTCTAGCCATCAAAATTATTACTGAAGAGGGAAAGTATAACTGACATCTTTTTCAGATATGCAAGGATTCCAGAACTATCTAATTGATATTTGAAACTGAAAAATCCAGAAATATTAGAAGAAGTGTTATATTTATAAATATGGAGGGGAATACCAGAGAAGCAGCTATGTGCCTCTGAGCAAAATCAGAATGAGGACAGGGGATACTTTTTTCTTCTTTCTTTTTTTTAGTTTTATACCTAGTAGAACTAATTTCCTTATAAAACCATTTACCTTTACAATATTGGTTAAAATAAAAGTTAAATTATGTACATGAAAGTACAAAATAAACAAGGATTTAAAATATTAAGACACAGGGGTGCTCGGTGGCTCAGTCGGATAAGGTCCAACTTTGGCTCAGGTCATGATCTCACGGTTCATGGGTTCAAGCCCCATATCAGGCTGTGTCAGAGCCTGAAGCCTGCTTAGGATTCTGTGCCTCCCTCTCGCTCTGCCCTTTCCCTACTCACACTCTGTCTCTGTCTCTCAAAAGAAAGGTTAAAAAAATTTTAAATAAATAAAGTAAAATATTAAGGTACAAAATAGTATATATAGAATGTCCTCATTTGAGTACAAAAGAATGTAGGTACAAACGCCTGTGTATGCATAGAATATCTCTGGAGGGTGGGAGGAAACTTATAACAATCATTGATTTTTTAAAAAAATTTTTATGTTTTTTATTTATTTTTGAGAGTTAGAGAGAGGCAGCATGTGCAGAGGAGGGTCAGAGAGAGAGGGAGTTACAGAATCCGAAAACAGGTTCCAGGCTCGGAGCTAGCTGTCAGCACAGAACCCGATGTGGGGCTCAAACCCATGAACCGTGAGATCATGACCTGAGCCAAAGTCGATGCTTAACTGACTGAGCCACCCAGGCAGCCCCGATTGTTGCTTTTAAAAAGAAATTTTCAATTTCAGTGGAAGGAAGATTTACTCTTCATTGTATGTTTACTGAATATTTTAATTTTTAGTTATGTTATTTCTTTTTTAATCTAACTTTAATTTAACTTTTTTAATCCTTAACTTTTTTTATGGCTTAAGGACAGCATAAGATGCTCAGATGTCAACAGTGCATCTGAATGGAGCAATGACAATGAATCTTGGAGACAGATGGGAATTTGTCTGAATTCCAGGCAGGACTAACTTGAACTCATACATAAAGGGATTTGAGCACAAAGGAGAAAAGGAACAACAGATTTTGCTATATATAGGCCATTGACATTCTTAATCACCATGCATTTAAAAAAAAAGTAATATCTCAATGTGCAGAAAATTCCAGAATATAAGAAAATATATAAATTGCAAAAGATTGAAGGGCAGAATGTGATGACCAGCTGGAGAAGATGGTATGGAGAGGCAGTATTCAAAAACCTTCCTAATTAGCAAGGCTTGGATAATAGGGACTAGTCTACATCGTTGCCGAATGTAAGGGTAAGGAAATGTAATAACAGCAGTAAGTAGTTGAGTGCTTACCATGTACTGGATACTATGGTAAGCACTTTCCATGTATTAATCAAGCTGACAAAGAGCCCCTTGAGGCAGGTACTACTCCCATCCTCATGTTACAGATAAAGAAATAGAGAAGTTACTTGCACAAAATTGTTATTCCGAACAACTTAGAAACTAGAAGATGGCCAAACAACATTTTAAAAACTAAGAGAGAGAATTGTTTCTAACCATTAGAGCTATAACTCCCTGTGCTGTGACGCCAATTGAATCTATGTTCACATTGTTTCACCAACCTATATCACACTCATAATCAGCCACACTGTTCAAAACTACCTTCACTCGAAAGGCACCAGTAAGGATCAAAAATACTAAATGTATACTTTGTGATAAAGAATAATTGAATATCTTTGTCTAGACGTCAGGTGATATTTCCATGACTTGCTTTTCCATGTGAACTGTGTCACCCATAACAATATTATTTTCCATATATAAAAGTCATGTCAATTCTATGGGTCACTTTTTCCAAAAAGTGAGAATCATTCCCCTAAATCCTCTCCACACTCACTTCTGTTATGATCCTAATTCATAGTACATTTGCAGGACAGAATTCTTGGTTTTTGTTTCACTCTTCTGAGCTAACTGACTAATCTGGACACCAAAATCAAGGTCATGATCACCTAGTCCTCATTGTTTGCTAAGAGTTTTAACAAGAAATTATATAACTCTTTTTGGAGTCTGTGGTATTTTCACATCTTACATCCTTTATAGAAAGAAAAAGAGATGAAATACTCAAAGGCATGAAAGTAGGAAACATTATTTTTTTAGGACCATCACTTTCATGTGTCACCTTGAATGATCACAGCTCACAACTGATAAATGAATAGGGAGACTTGTGGCAAGTTCAGTATCCCAAAGAAGGGTTCTTTCAAGCTAGCACTCCACTGCCTCATCGTATTTCCATGAACGCTAACGTTTTATTTCTGATGGCCTTTGACCAGTTTAGAACACATGGAATTCTAGAAATATTTTAAGGTTCTCATTTTTTTAAGAAAAAACACATAAATATTTCCTACAATTGGTCCAAACATCCTTTGCTCTAGTAAGTGAAAAGAAATCCCATTTTATTTCATTATTGCAATTTTCACTTTTTCTGAATCCTTTATTCTTCACTATGGAAGCAAGGAGGGTCTTATGTGAGGAAATTATCTGTGCAAATGTAGTTGCCTGGGTTTTGCTATTACCTCCCTCTAGTGGATGCACAGACTAATTTTTATAGTAGGCATTTTCCTTAATAACAGGAAGTCTAGAACTATTTTGTCCAATATGGTAGCCACTGAGCACATGTGACTATTTAAATTTAGATCAGTAAAGAGTAAATAAAGTGAAATATTCCATTCCTCGGTCACTCTAGCAGGATGTCAAGTGCTCAAATAGCTGTTGGTGATCATAAAAGACAGCTCAGGCATAGAACATTTCCATCTTCACAGGAAGTTGTACTGGACATGCTGATCTAGAGTGATGTGTGCATTATAGAACACAGAGCCGTGACTTTACTCAACTTGAAGGGAGTTTACGTTGTTGACAATAGATGACCCCAAACCATCCAAAGCCCTAGATTCTATGCTTAGCATCCAAGATCCACAGAATTAAGCAGCTAATTGTTCTTGAACTTTTCATAAGAAGTTAAAATTCACTTTTTTAGATAAGTGTATTTATTTAAATCTCTCTCAGATTTCATTACTTCAACAGACCCCAGGCTATGTGGTGCAAATATATTAAATTATCTTTGACATATTTCTGGTTTCTGATCTAACAAGATGTAACCATATGACCCTCTCTTTTCTTCCTTAGATGAGAAAAATCAGAATAGAAACCCACTTGCTTCCCAATGAAGTTAATTAGAGGCAGAATTGACAAGAGAAATTATTTTAAAGGATGTATAGCTATCATAGGTGTGGACAACCCTCATTCATGACAATTTCACTGGAGGAAAACTCAAAGCATTCAAGAAGAGGGATCATTTCTGACTTTGTTTTGAGGTCCCTTCTTTGCAACTCTAAATTTGTTTTGAGGTCTCTTCTTTGCAACTCTGAATGTAAATTTTTGCCACTGAGTAAATTACTTTTTAATTCAAGCATAAGAATATATTAAGCATGATACTGGCTGTACACCCACATTTTTCTGGATGACTTAAATTAATTCCCAACTTCTAAAATTTTTAAACATCTATTTATAGATAACATGTATAAATGCCATGCTGTATTTCATTACAATGAATATCAAGATATTTGACTGAAAGCATTGTTATTCCTGACTCAATATGTCAAAATAACTATGTAATGGGTTCAAACTAATTCCATAATTATTAGAAAGACAATTTAGATAACTGGAATGAAAGATGTAAGTAGGAGTTTTTTTTCTTTTATACCAAAGCAAAACCCTATCCTGTGAATGCCTAGGATATCAGCATTTAACAATATTAAAACAATCATTAACAAACATCTATATGTGCTGAATAGTTAGCTAAATATAGCTCTGTCCTTGTAAAATTTTCAGGGTAGGAGTGGAGCTGATAGTGACATAGACATTATACCCACTTGCATATCATGGACATATGTCAAACAAGATCATGAAATAAGTGAACCTTAAGAATCTCAGATATAACTCCCCATATATTTATTAATTCAATAATAATTTTTTGATTTGTGCTATGAGTCAAGCATTGGCTGAGCCCTGGGGATCCAATAATAAATTGGACAAGGTCTCTTAACCCTAAGAGCAATCAGGATTAGTTTATATCATTATATTCTAGTTTTATCTTTTGGGGTTTTTTAAGCTCATAGATTGGGAGGAAATTCACCTTGCTATGAATTTTATCGCCTGATTACTTCATTTGCACATTGAGATAAGAAATGGGTGGATTAACTCCTTTCTTCAAAGCTTAACAAATATGTTTTGAACCTTAAGATACTCACCATGTGATAATAGTAACCAAGAATTAAATAAATACAAAGTGACAAGGCTTTTAATAGAAATACATCCAAGTACATCCAAATACAGCCAAGTACTGGCTATGAGAGGATTAGAGGTGGATGCAGATGAGAATTCTAGGGAAGACTAGTAAAGATTTATAAAAAGAGGAGACATTTGAGTTTAGCCTTGATAGTGGGAGCTTCCTAAGCAGAGAAAGTCATGCCAAGCATAGAAAAAAATGGGAGCCTGCTGAAATCAGTCTGGTGGTTTAGATCGTAGAGTTGAGGGAGGAAAATGACAGGGAAATAAGATGATATATTTTTAAAGGGTATATTTTTACCAAGAGAAATAAATGTGATTGAACTGAATTATTAGTCAAGAGCTCTTTGATAACCTGACCCAAGGGCCAAACATCCACTCCCCCCCCCCCCCTTTTTTTTTTGTCACAAGAAGTTATCATTTTGAGGCATTCTATTTTGGTCAATGCTGATGGATGGAAAGAGCATAAAAATCATCCTTGATATGTTTCAGTTAAATAAAATCACTTCTTCAAGAAATATTTTAGAGCATCTGCTCTGTCCTGAGCTCAAGAGGCAGACCTATAGTAATACGAGAGGTAAACCCATCTACCTTTGAAAGTTGCCATTTAGTTGGAAACACAAAGGTGATCCAACATAATTACATAAAAATATGGCCTGTGCTCTGTGAGAAACCTGAGGGGTTTTGAGAAGAACAAAACTGTGGTCACCTCAGGGAAAATCTAGAATATTTAGCAGAAAAAGTAATATTCTCTGTGTCTTTGAGAATGATTAAGAGTTTGACAGAAGGAAAAGTGAGAAGAAAGTATTTTAGGAAGAGGGCTAAAGATAAATGAAGTATTCTAGCTATAAATGTTCCTGGCAAACATTTTTCTGCCCTAGTTTTGTATGTTAACAAAAATATTTTCAAATTTAAGAAAATCATATTTTATAAACATACTTGCTCATTATAAATGTCTACTTTACTAGATTTTATATGGCAGCCAACTAGACACCATACTTCCAGAAAATATTGTTTATGAAATAAACATCCATCTAAAATCAAAGCTAGAGGACCCAGTTTTCATCTCTCATCATGTCCTGGATATATTTCCTCTACTCAGAGAATTCCTCTTGTTATTGCTGTTAAGAAGAGCAAAGCAACATTTACAGTAAAACAAACCTAGCTGGGAGATTGACAAGCCATATGACTTTAATCTAAAAATTCTTTTCCAGTGTTTCTTTATTTTTTATCTTTAATGTTTATTTATTTTGGAGAAAGAGAGACAGAGACAAACAGATAGAGTGCAAGCAGGGGAGGGACAGAGAGAGAGGGAGACACAGAATTCTAAGTAGGCTCCAAGCTCCAAGCTGTCAGCACAGAGCCTGATGCAGGGCTCAAACTCACAAACGAGTGATCAGGACCTGGCTGAAGTCAGACACTTAACCCACTGAGCCACCCAGGTGCCCCATCCAGTGTTTCTTTAAATTTGGTCTCTGGAAGGTTGGGAACAGCTCAATAATATCCATTTGGATAAGATTTGCCACCTTCTCACTTTAATTCTTCCAGGGTCCCACTCTTTTATCTTTATAAATTTTTACTAAAGTATAATTTACAAGTAACAAAATGGAAAAATCCAAATGCAATGTTTAATGAGTTTTGTCAAATGTGTACATCCGTATAAACCACACTTTATTTTATTTTATTTTATTTTTGCAGGGACTCTTATCTCTATTTTATTTTATTTTTATTTTTTCTTTTATAGCTTATTGTCAGGTTGGTTTCCATTTAACACCCAGTGCCCATCCCAAAAAGTGCCCTCCCCCATGCCCATCACCCCCCTTCCCCTCTCCTCCACCCCCAACAGCCCTCAGTTTGTTCTCAGTATTCAAGAGTCTCTCATAGTTTACCTCCCTCCCTCTCCCCAACTATTTTTCCCCTTCCCCTCCCCCATGGTCCTCTGTTAAGTTTTTCCTGTTCCACTTATACGTGAAAACATATGGTATCTGTCCTTCTCTGCCTGACTTATTTCACTCAGCATAACACCCTCGAGTTCCATCCACGTTGTTACAAATGGCCAGATTTCATTCTTTCTCATTGCCATGTAGTATTCCGTTGTATAGATAAACCACATCTTCTTGATCCATTCAGCAGTTGATGGACACTTAGGTTCTTCCCATGATTTGGCTATAAACCACACTTTAAACAAATCAAGTATCTCTGTCACCCCAGAAAGTTCCCTCTTCTCTCCATGTATAGAAATTAGTATTAATCACTCCTGGTGTCTTTATAACTTGCAATACCAAGTACACAGGAAATCTAGTCTCTGCTCAAGAGAATGGCATTTAAATGCATGCGTAAGCAATACATAAACTAATAATTTAAAATCTGCAATAAATTTCCCTGTAAATAGAGCAATAATTTTTCATGGAAAAGATATCAAAACATCATAATCACTAAAAACATTTATCCGAGAAAGAATACGCGTAACTGTATTTATATGAAAGAAGCACAAAACCGAAGTAAAATTAATGCCCAAATATAAAATCTATATATTAAAGCAATGCTGTGCACAGACTTTATAGTGAAACTTCATAAAAGAAATGAGACTTCAGTAGACTTCAATAAGGATGAAAATACTGGAAATATCAGAAAGACAAGTGGAAAACATGAAAGAAGAAGCATGTATAGGTGGTACATGCGTGTGTGTGTGTGTGTGTGTGTGTGATGGCAGGAAATTAATGATGGAACAGTGTAATTTGTAAAGCATGTGACATTAGTAATTGCTTAATAAAAATAGTGTTTACATGAATTGAAATAGACTAAAGAATCCATTGCATAGCTGCTGAGTAAAAATGTCTTGAATTTCTAACCAAATTTCCAACACACACAGATAGTTAGTGAACCATGGTACAAGGCTATTGGTGTAGAATTTTGTCCTGATTAGCTGACTGTTCATAGGTGACTATTTTGACCTGCCCTTGAATGATTCTCACCATTAATAGATACAATAATGCTTCTTATAAATACCCTTCAAAGTTGTTAAGATAACCTGTTTTATAGATGAAAACAAAGGAACAAAAAGTCTCTGTTTGTATCAGTTAGTGTTACAGTATTCAACTCTTACCACAACCTTGAAAACATAACCTCATGCCAACACAGGAAATCTGTACTTGAACTTGTGTATATGTGTCTTTGAGTTCAAACAAATATGATCTGTCTCTCCAGTTAGACTGTAAAGCCCAGATGTCTTGAACTCACTTCTGTACATCGTAAATATTCAGTAAAGGTTGAGGACTGAATGATTTTAGATGGTCACTTATAAGCTTGAGCTGCTTCCTAGAAGCACACAATGGTTCCAAGTCTTTCGTCATTATTCTTCAAATACACGCATAAGGACCTTTATAAAAACATGAGAAATCAAGAAAGAAGAGGCTCTATATTTAGTTCTGCTTAAAAAGTGCCCAGTGGAACATGAAGCTTCAGTAGACCTAACAACCTATTCCAAGAGAATAATCATGCTACCCAGCTGGGATACAATATTATGAGCAGAGGGAGCTGGCTTTCAACAACTGTTCATATTTGGGAAAGATAAGCCTTTCTGAAAAAAAAAATTGTATTTTGAATCAAAACAATATAGAATTATAGAAAGTCAAAAGGACAGGAAAAAAACCACTAAAAAGCAATGAATAAGGGGGGAGGTCATTAAGAGTAAACTGGTATCTTTCTAGGGGTAAATATCTTTTGATGGATCCACCTGGCTAAGCTACAATCCCCAATCACTCCATGATTGAAGTTCATTATCAGTTGACTTTGAATAAGGGAAATATCTCCATATAATCTAGGGGTGCCCAATTCATCAGCTGAAAGACTTTACGAGCAGAGCTGATGCTTCTGTAAGGAGGAAATTTCACCTGCGGACAGCAGCTTCGGATGCAGAGTTCCAACTTGCCTGTCCTGACAGTCCACCATCTGGGTGTGGGGGCTGGTTGGGCGGGTCAACTACAACTACAGAAGCCGATTGCTTACAACAAATATCTTAAATCTTAATGTATAACTCCTACTGGTTCCGCTTCTCCGACTGAACCCTTTCTGATAGCAGGCATGCATGCCAAATGATAATGTGAATGCTTTTATATAAAAACTTTTGTCTCAGCCCCCCATTTTTAGTAACAAAGAACTTGCTACAACAGCATCCTAGAGAAGAAATATCCTGAGGCCTTGGAGGTTAAAAAAATTAACTTACTTAACATCACATCAAAGAGCTTTGTATTAACAGAGAAATAAAACCTTATAGGCAGATAGTTTAAGGAAAGCATTTTAATACTTTGTAACCAGAGGGGCCCCTGGGTGGCTCAGTCAGGTGAGCCTCTGACTTCGGCTCAGGTCATGATCTCATGGTGGTTCTTGAGTTCAAGCCCTGCATCCTGGCCCACTGCTGTCAATGCAGAGCTTGCTTCAGATCCTTGCACCCCTTTCTCTCTGACCCTCGCCTGCTTGTGCACCCTTGCGTGCTCTCTCTCTCTCTCTCAAAAATAAATAAACCTTAAAAAAATATTTTGTACCCAAAAAGTCATAACCAAGAAAATGTCCTTTAATTAATTTGGTGTAGCATATAAACAATAACCAAATAAGAAAATCACAGTAGAGTCATTCAGGTCGTGATCTTCATAGGTTTTAAAGCATGTTCCTAAAGAAATCGCTGAACATTCCTAGCTTATTTGTTTCTGCAATGAGAACCATTAATCATTCCATTTAAGCTTAAGTATCTACATTTAAACCTTGAACTAGAGCTCAATATGCTTGAGGACTATCCATGTGGAATTTCTTTTCTTACTTCAACAAACAATTCATTCAGTTCAAACATTTATTGAATGAATACTCATTAGTTACTAGGAATATACATTCTTTATGAGTAAGTTTTGATTATTTGCTTATTAAACTCTCCAATGCAAAATCAGTGTCAGCATTCAAATATTTATACTATTGAGAGATGTTAGAAAATTTGAAAGTCACCTTTGTTCATACTTGGAAAGAAATTTTCTTCCACCGGCATTCAAATGAAACTATTTCTGATGATATTCTTGCTTTTAAACTATGCCTCTCTTTCTTAATTGGAGGAAAACATTTTAATTTGCCTTTGTAATGCAATTCTGTATCTAAGGCAATTACCGCTAAATACCTTCTTAATAGACAGATCAGAAGAAAAGAAAGCAGACATTTGACCTGCATTTAAGGTATAATAATAGCAGAATTATGAGGAGTGTAAACAAATGAATATGAAGAGAAGGTAGAGAAGTGAACAGAGAAAAAGAAACATACCAAAAAATGGAATAAGAAACAGGTGAGAAATGTGAATTAAAAAAAAGGAAATAAGGGCACCTGGGTGGCTCAGTCGGTTAATCGTCCTACCTTGGTTTGTGCTCAAGTCAGGATCTCACAGCTCTGTGGGGTTGAGCCCCACTTTGGATTCTGAGCTGTTAGTGCAGAGCCTACTTGGGATTCACTCTCTCCGCCTCTCTCTCTGCCTCTCCCCTACTTGTGCTGCCTCTGTCTTTCTCAGAATAAATAAATACACTTTAAACAAAATAGGGAAATAAAAGTAAGGAATAAAGTTTAAGCAAGAGGAATTTTAAAAGCCCTATTTCTGTGGAATAATCAATCAACAATAAAATCTTTTCAGATGCTTAGAAGAAAGTTCATACAATAAATCTCATCCAGTTTGATCTCATTCTTTCAACAACTAGACAGTAGGAAGACTAACCTATTGTTAAATCTAAAGCGAGAAAGTAGACCTTCCAGAATTCACATTTAATACCATTGGAGATGACCTTGGAATGAACTCTTATTTTTCTGCTCAGAAATCTGGGAGAGGTTTCTTAGGCCTAAGAAAATGTTTATGTGAGAGAATGACTATGCGGCACACAACTCTTGCAAATGTGTTGAGGCTCATTTTGCATTCTAATATATCAATAGCATAAATTATATATGTGTCTCTATATCTGCATTTCGCTGACAATGTCTGTGCAGCTGGCCTGCTTTATTAGGGACTCCTTTTGTCTTTATGGGGTTGACTAGGTATGAATACGACCTCTTTATGGAATGAACTGCTGCACATCTTACCATGAATCCCTTCAGTCAATCCTGTTCTCCCCATCATGCACCAACACCCCACTTCTTCATTCTTTAAATTTTTTTAATGTTTTATTTATTTCTGAGAGAGAGAGAGAGAACAAGGGAGGGTCAGAGAGAGAGGGAGACACAGAATCCGAAACAGGATCCAGGCTCTGAGCTAGCTGTCAGCACAGAGCCAGACATGGGGCTTGAACCCACGAACTGTGAGATTGTGACCTGAGCTGAAGTTGGACACTTAACCAACTGAGCCACACAGGCACCCCACTTTTTCATTCTTGTCAAGAAGCAGTATTTTATGCATGGAAAGTTAGTTCTTGACAAATTCTACGAAGCAAGACAACTTGAAAGATGAATGTCAAAACTGCTTCGTTTCATTATTTTCTCTCCTGATACAACTCTTCCTTGTAAAGGAAGACAAAATGATCCTCTCTTACAATCAAGACACTGGATTGTGTCAATGCTGGGACACGGGGAGAGGAGGCACAAATGGAATAAAAAGGACACTGAGCAAAAAGCCAGCAAAATGGCAAACACCTAGCCAGCCAGTTGAGGGTAAATCCTAACATGCAAACCCTTCATTACGAAATCCCTGTTTGCTATGTTAATCTTTCCATCCTTTCCACTGATGAAGAATGTTCGCTCCTGGTGTTATGAATTCTGGATTGTTTCCCAAAACTCCCTAACCCAAGAAAAATGTCTCAGGGTCCTAACTTATTTATAAAGATTTATGAACATTAAACAAAACTAAGGATTTAAGTAAGAAGCCTGGTCTCTGCTTATTGAGTTGGTGTGTGTGTTTCCCCTCTTGGCGTGGTTTACATGGTGTTGCTTTATTGGAATCAACTTGTTGGAAATTCCCAGGTTTGTTTATCCGAAGTATTAGTTGCTGACATCCTGAAAACTTCCTACGGTGTATTTGCACTCCCAGTTAGAGTGGATTAGAGAAGAAATGTTTCAGCAGAACAAAATAAAAAGGCAGTCTTTTTTGTCAGTCCAGTGATTCTACAACTAGACTATGGAGAGGAAGGATTCAAATTCAAGTCCTCTGACTGCAACTTCCGCAGTATCACACAGTGCTACCCTGGCTTACTAGATTATCTTCCTGAATTACACTCTAATATCTCAACAATCTGAATACGCCTGATTGAGCTGTCAGGAACACCCACACAAAGGCCAGAAGGACATCCTAGCCAATGTTCCAGATGCTCACACAATCGTGACATATCACTGGATGATGATACTTCCTGACTTTTGCCATTTAAAAAAAAAATCTCTTTCCTGCTTGACTCCTGCACAATAATGTAGAAAAACAATTCTATGCTTTTTAGTCCCATAGCTCCTTCACACTTTCGACAATGCTCTTGGTATTTATTGAGGATATCAAAGAACTTTTATCTATGTAGATTATATCTTTGTTATATATATACTTTTTAAATGTTTTATTTATTTCTAAGAGAGAGCAAGAAAGAGACAGTGTGAGCAGGGGAGGGTCAGAGAGAGAGACACACAGAATCTGAAGCAGGCTCCAGGCTCTGAGCTGGCAGCACAGAGCCCGATGCGAGGCCCAAACCCACAAACCGTGAGATCGTGACCTGAGCCGAAGTCGGACGCTTAACCGACTGAGCCACCCAGGCGCCCCTATATCTTTGTTATATTTGCTGTATGAGAAATTTAAGAAATGTTTAAAGGATGTACTTATCAATTTATTAATTTATTAATCCAACAATAACCCCAGTAAAGGTTAACATAAGTACACATATTTTTGTGAGAAAGAACCATATTTTCCAAAACAAAAAACAGTGAGAAAATAGGCATTATTTTATATTTCGGGCAAATCTTTCACTGTTTAGCATAGCAGAAGACAGCTCAATCTTATGTCTCCTTCTGCATCAATAACATTCTTACTGTGCATGTCCTGGGGTAAAGAAAACAGGGACGACTCGTATAGTGTGGGTACTGCATCACTATGTGCTAAGGCACTGTGAGTCTTCCCACCACTACATTTGCCCACTCAGTGTAAAGGAGAGCTGATATTTAAGCCCCAATCATTTTCTCTTTCTCTTTTTCTAATTTTTATTTTATTTTATTATTTTTTCATGCTTATTTATATTTGAGAGAGAGAGAGGGGGGCAGAGAGAGGGAGATGCAGAATCCGAAGCAGGCTCCAGGCTCAGAGCTGTCAGCAGAGAGCCCATCGCAGGGCTCGAACCCACAAACGGCAAGTGCATGACCTGAGCCGATGTTGGTCATTTAACTGAGTCACCCACGTGCCACTCATTTTCTCTTTTAAAGAGAAAAAAACTAAGGTAACACTGACCCAATGAAGCTCCTGTTTCTACCAGCACAGCCGTAGAACAGTAATGGAAGACATCATTATTTCTTATGCAATGGTTTTCATCATTTTCTTTTAATCCAATGAGGAAAGTTGGGGGAAAAGAATGGAAGCCTTGATCCAATGTTGACAGCTAAAAAGCAGAACCCTGTTTCTCCTTGTCAGATGGCAGCTGTTTCTTGTAACCAAGACCAGTGTTTTGTTTACTAAAATAATTGTGAGGACCAAGTAATAGCTACAAATTCCTTTTGTAAAATTAGAATAGCTCTATTTTTATTTGGTTTGTGGCTCCTTACCAAATAAGAGATCAAACGCTGTCTAAAGGGATCGTTTGAAGTGCACTGAAGAAAAGGTCGGAGCAGGAATTTTATGATGCTTAGGTCTGCTCTTTGATGCCGGCTGGATAAAACTCAGGCAGACATTTATGTCTAGCTAACGAGATCGGTGGTGGTTACGTGGCCCAAAGAGTTTGACTTGGGAATGAAGAATAGATTGTGGTGGAATATATCAACCCCTCTTTTGACAGTAATTAGCACTTTGGTTACGTACAAAACAGCCAACAAAACTGGTCTTTCTTACAGCATTATTGCTAAAAGACACTTTTCACCTGGTATGCATACCAAAGACAAGAAAGTCTCGCATTAGTCAAGTGAGGTCCATAAATGAAGTTCTCTATTTTTTATTCCTAGAGAGCATCTTTAAAAAATGTTTTTAGGGGCGCCTGGGTGGCTTAGTCGGTTAAGCGTCCGACTTTCGCTTGGGTCATGATCTCGCAGTTCGTGGGTTCGAGCCCCGCGTCGGGCTCTGTGCTGACTGCCAGCTCAGAGCCTGGAGCCTATTTCGGAGTCTGTGACTCCCTCTCTCTCTGACCCTCCCCTGCTCACGCTGTCTCTCTCTCTCTCCTAGAAATTTAAAAAAAAAAAAATGTTTTTAACCTTTATTCACTTTTGAGACACACAGAGAAAGAGAGAGAGAGAGACTGGAGGAGAGGCAGAGAGAGAGGGAGCCCCAGAATCTGAAGCAGGCTCCAGGGTCTGAGCTGTCAGAACAGAGCCGGAAGCAAGGCCCGAACCTGCAAACCGTGAGATCGGGACCTGAGCTGAAGTCGGATGCCTAACCAACTGAGCCACCCAGGCGCCCCCTAGAGGACATCTTTAAACACAGAACAAATGAAGAATGAACTGATGCCGAATGGTTGAGCCAACACTCTCCAATTGGGAAGCATAAACGTAAGTCCTGCATAGATGTTCTACCAACTTCCTTACACCACTGGGGTACCTGCCACTTGCTATTCTTGGCTTTGCCAATCTCAAAACTGAAATAACAACAAAAGTTAAATTTAATGTCCTGTATCATATGTATTTTCTGAGCATCCAGAATTGTAGCTAAAGACTCTTCACCAGCTTTATTTAAGACAAGGGTATTCCTGTAATACTCTTAAATAAATGTCACTCCCCCAGTGACTTATTATCTGAGTACTGGTTTCTGTACTTAGTACATTGTATTTTTGCCCTTACTTGAGTGTTTGTAAATCTGTCTTCCTCGGGGAGAGTGATGAGAGGCTGAGAAATAGCCCTCTCTGTGTTCCCAGTACTTAGCTCACAGAAGTATATATGTTATATGTCACCAAGGCAGAGACTTTCTATGGCTGCCTTCCAGTGCCTACACCACCAGCTGGCATGCAGTAGGCACCCAGTAGATTTTGTTGATTGAAGGGCACCATTATGATGAGTGACCTACCTATCCCCCCACTGAAAGGCAGAAGAAACTATGTTCCTTTCATTAGTTTATTTTAAATGGTACTGTTCCTTATCACGACGTAGGTTTCAGGGGCTTTTGTTTCTACTGGGGTGCCCTCACTAGACCCTTGGATTATAAACTCTTTAAAAACTAAGGACGGTTGTTTTAGCCATATCTGGGCATATTTCGCTTCATAATAGTAAACTCTAATGGTGTTACTCATGGTAAAATGCCATATCCCATTCTTACCTCTTTTATTTTACGTTAAGAAAATAGAAAATGTTATATCTATCTCTTTTGTGCCTCACTTTCAACATCCGTCAAATAAGTTAAGAAAATTGAAGAAGCCTATTTTAGAAAACGCCATCACTATAGGCACTTCACAGAATGCCCTTCTGTCTCCCATCCATTCCTGCCTGTTCTGGTCCAAGCTATACTAAGACCTCTCCCTGATAGTAGGGGTCAGGTCTGACTTAGGAGGCAGAGAGTAGACCCTTCTAATTCCTAAGCCTCACAATGGGTATCTATGTTAAAAAAGCAAAACTCTGTAGAACCCTATTTTACTGGGATGATTATAAGAAAATGTCTATTAATGCTATATGTTTATGTAATACTAAAGTTTAATTTGAGTCTAAATGAAAAGTTTAGTTAATACTGAAGTTACAAACACAATCACACCAGTGTTAGGAAAAAACCATGTATGAAAGTTTTCTTTAGCATCGCAGCCCCTAAGAATATTTCAGCGATTGAAATCAGGATTCAGTGTGTGGTTGAATATGGCAGTGTGCACGTGACCTAGTTAATTTCCTTATTATCTTCATATTCTCCAGACTGCATGAGCTTTGCTTGTGATTTCCACATAGTTTCTCCTATAATCTTCTCGAAACAGTTTTCAGCAACTCAAACAACAAAAATATTATAAGATCGAAATGGAAGTATAACCCTGGAAGCAAAACTATGAGAATGTCTTCAAAGAAATAATATAAATTGGAATTAATAAGTCCACTTGTTGAGTCACAATGGTTGCCATGGGTGGCGTTTGACGGAAGCGCTGCTGTTTGGACTAAACAACAGCGGGGAACCAGGAAGGAGCTCCTTCCAGGCCACAGACCTGTGTGCCAGCTTCTGTCAGGTTTACCTTGACTCCCAATCTGCGCACCTTGACAGTCTCACTCCATTCAAACTTCCTGCACTGGCTCCTGCACCTGGACGTGAATGCTTCAGGCCCGGCAGCTGAGGTTGGGTGGGAATCCACCCCAACTCAGTCGACACCAATATGGTAAACACAGCTCTTATTCTTAACTGTAAACTGGATCTTTAAGACGGTTTCATCTATTTATGTTCTGGAGTGCTCTAAGGGAAATGATGTTGAGTGCCATAGAGAAGCCCAAACATGTACAAAACTATGAGATCACTGCTTATCTTTCTTTAGGGGCTGAAGTCATAGAGCATAGCTGAATTTTGCCTCTATTAACAAAGAAAACATATAGGCTGGTACTACCCTCTTTTTCATAGAAGGCAACAGCCACCTTTATCCATGGCCTTCTTTTTTCCTCACTGGTCTGGCTTCATCCCTGTTGCGCTACTGGGTTGGCTTCCTCCAAAATTATGAATCACCTTCTAAGTTCCAAACCGATACCTGGTACTCACTCCACATTATGGAGGGTCTCATTAAAACACTCCATTTCCCCCTTCTAATTCTGACCTCTCCTTCTCCATTTGCCCCTCGCTTATAAATATGGGTCTTTGTTCTTACTCTTTTATCACCCAAACTTCCTTCTTCAGAGATCCCACGCATTTTCCTGGTCTCCTACCTGTAAGGTGAGTTTTCTTTTTAAATTTTTTTTTTTATGTTTTTTTTTTATTTTTTATTTTTATTTATTTCTAGGAGAGAGAGAGAGACAGACAGCGTGAGCAGGGGAGGGTCAGAGAGAGAGGGAGTGACAGACTCTGAAACAGGCTCCAGGCTCTGAGCTGGCAGTCAGCACAGAGCCCGACGCGGGGCTCGAACCCACGAACCGCGAGATCATGACCTAAGTGAAAGTCGGACGCTTAACCGACTAAGCCACCCAGGCGCCCCTGAGTTTTCAAATCTAAATGGTCATCCTTGACTTTGCCCTTACTTACAGTTCTGCATCCTCAACCAACAATGGACATTTCTCCCTTGTCACGGTAACTATAATATGTTAAAATTGGGTTTTTCAACCTGAGCTCACCAACATAACATTTGAATATATATATACAAATATATGTATTTGTTTGGGTTTGTGGTAGTTAGTATCTTTCTCCAAGTCACCTACACAAATTTCATTTAAATGTTGAATTTTATTGATTCTTTATTGAACCATATGAAATTTCTGTCGGTCAAAAATGGTCAAATATCAATCATTTCATACAATTCATTTTATGATTGCCATTGTAAAAGTCACAGCCTTCTGATCTCAAATTACTCCAGTAGTTTCTTGCTCTCTGCACATCCATTTCTCTCTCTACAGCTCGTGCTGAACATTGTCAACTTATGAATCCTTCTGAAACACTCATCTTTGAGAATTTCCTATTATCTAAAGTAAAAAGACTAAATTCCTTCACTTTCCACTTATGATCTTCAACAGTCTGCCCCCAAACCTACTTTTCCAGGCTCCCGGCTCTACTCAACTTCCGATTGCTGCTGTTACATTGGAACTGGTGTAAGGCCATCCTTCTCCCCTCTTTATTCAGGGAACTCTCTTCTCTTACTTCAAAGATCCCTGTGCCCTATAGACTTACTGAAACATTAATTTCACATAGCTCAGGGAAATCTCCAGTATCATTCACTTCATTTTTAATTGTTTGTACTCATGAATTGTCCTTCTACAGTCTGTTTAAATGCCTTAACAGTAAAATGGAGCCTTCTTTGTCTCTCTATTTCTTCATTAAGTGGAGCCTAGAACTTTATATAAAGTAAGTGATCAAAAAATAGCTGCTGCTGCTCCTAGTAATTTTTTAAATGGTCTGAGTCTTGGCCCAGATACTATCATTGAATCTACTAATCTGAAAATATCTCGCCCGGAGATAGGTGTCTTTTAAAGTAGCTTTTGGGCCCAACTCTACTTCCTATCAATGCGACTACAATTTATGATATCATGCACTGTGGACTGATCTAACTTTTGGGCAGACTCTTAGATTTCATCAGAATGAAAACTGATGAAAGAGATTTTCTAGAGATTTTTTTAATTCTTGGAGACTAGAATTTCTTTATCTTTCTAGCAATGCAATCTTGGAGAGATGTATCTCAGAATCTACTAAATCCAAACAGCTCAAAGCCTACCGTTAAATTGAGAAGCTTTGATACATGAATCCTGTTCTCACGGGAACTCATAATCTGTTATCTGAATATCCAGGCAATTGCCTCTTTTGTCATCAAGTCATAATTGTCTCGTTCTTCCACAGTCTGCTTGATTTATTTTCAAATACCCTTGATCCTTGTCTTCTCAGGGATAAAAATAAAATAATTCTTATAAGCCCAACTGGTCCCCTAATGTCCTCTATCCATGTTTCATCAATGCTGCCAGACAATCGCTGAGATTTAATCCAAGAGGATTTAAAAATAAGCTAGTTTATGTTTTTAAATAACTCCCTAAAAAGGTAACTCTAAATCCTGAATTTCTATCTCTTGAGAGATTTCTATTGCACTGTGTATTTTGTCGTATGGCACAAAGGAAAAAAGGTAACGATGGGTTCTTCTGACTTTATAATAGTTCTGCTAATCATCAATAAAAATAAAGATAAGAAATAATTCTTATAAAAGAGCACACTGCCTTCTGGTCCTTTAGGCCATTGTCAAAGGTCATTCATCAAAAGAAGAGTCAACAGAATTAAAGGTTTCTACCATTAAGCTTCAATGAGGAAAAGATTCAGTTCAGAGAACCAAAACATATATGATTTGGGAATAAAATAAATTAAATCTATAACTCAGTCTTCAAATAGAATATACCTAGTTACATTTTCTAAGTGGGATACCATCCAAAGTCATTTGGTTTCAATTTATGATTAAAGGCATAGAGATAACATATTCATTTAAATAAACTGTGTTCATGAATTATTGAGCCATATAACTGATATTTTAACTTTAGTTAAAGATTAATTCTGGTTGTCCTTACACTTTCCTTAAATCCTTTTACTTTGTAATTAAGAGGAAAGATTATGTTTAAAATTAATTTATATGTCATATTAGAAAGGAAAGAAAATTGATCGCACAAAGGAGAAGAATTTCCCTTGACTCAGACCTATTGATCTAAAATGGGTGCCAAATAAAAGATCTCGGTTTTTTTTATTTGACCTTTGGTCATCCCTCATTTATCTAAGAACAGATTACAAAGCTTTCTTACAAAAACTTCTTTTCTTAATTTATATTCAATGTAATATTATTAAAAGCATGTACTTAGTCCATACAAATTCATATTTCCATTAGCCCTTTCTTAAATACTGTTATCTGTGAACTAAGTGCAATGAATATCCTTTTAAATTAGCCATAATTCATATTTCCAAAAGAAAAGAGTTACATTTTTACTTGTTACATTTCAATTCACATCCAAAAATATTTGTTGATTGCCTACTATGTAAAAGTACTTTAGTAATTCCACTAATATTTTGTAAGAAATACAAGTATAATATATGAATATTTTGATTGTATTTGTATCAGGTGGAGTGGGCAGCCTTTTGAGATGGCACCTCATAATCCCTGACCTTTAATGTTTGTGCCATTGTCTGGCCCCCTCCCAAATTATATCAGGGATGGTCTGTATGGAAATAGAATATGGCAGAAGCATGCTATTGTATAATAAAGAATTTTCCTGGCCTCATCCCTGGTTCCTGAAAAAAGTTAGGGCTCGTGTCTGTCCTTCATAGTGCGCTCCTCAGACCACACCTGAGTTTATGCTAATGAGCTGACTTGAAAGATCCCTAGAAGGCTTCACAATGAGGGCCAGCCACACCAGAAAATCCAACCTTGGGACTAGAGCAGTGGTACTTTAGAGCCACATGATCTCAGTCAGAATTCCTGCAAGGAAACAGAAAGCTGACATTGAACTTAATCCTGTGGTCGATGATTCAATCAATAAGACTTATGGAACAAAACCTTAACAAAAACCCTTGACATCCCAGAAGCCGGGTGAGCTCCCTGGGGGGGTGATACACAGCAATATGGTCAGCACCGTGTATCCTGCAGATGTGGGCATTTTGTGCTCCAGATCTTTCTAGACCTTGCCTTTCAACTCTTTGTTTGGCTGGTTCTGATTTATATCTTTAGAACAATGGTAAATATAGTACCTTCCTGAGTTCTGAGTCATCCTAAATACTGAACCTGAGGGGATAGTACAAACCACAACTGGTAGTCAGTGGGTCAGAAGTGTAGGTGGTCTGAGAACCCAGAGCTTGAAGCTGGTGTCTGAAGTTCAGGGCAGCCTTGTAGGGGACTGTGCCCTTAACCTAGGAAACATAACCAAATCCAGGAAAGGTAGAGTCAGAATTGCAGTATGTGTGGTAAATCACTTCCAAAGGGTAAATCTAAAAGACACTGTGGCTTCTGCCTTTCTCTCTGGGATCCCTTGCTCTGGGGGACGTTTGCAGCCATGTTGTAAATGTCCATGAGTGAGAAACAGACCTCCAGCCAACAGCCATGCGAGTGAGCCTTTTTTGCAACTGGGTCCTCCTGCCTCAGGGAGGTGTTCAGATAGCTAGAGCTCTGACTGACGTTTGATTGTAATCTCATTTGAGATCCTGAGCTACAATTACCCCGCTGAGCCACTCCCAGATTCCTGAACCCCAGATACTGGAAACAGCAAAAGCTTACTGTTTTTAGCCACCAAGTCTGGGGTAATTTGTAGTACAGCACTAAATTATTCACTCAGCAACATGAGGGTATTTGAGTTTGGTTTTAAGATTCAGATCTTGTTTTCCAGTTCATCCAAAAGAAGAATGTGCAACTTCCCCTTCCTTGGTTGATTTTTCTTTAGGATGTATCTCAGTAAATGTCAAATGCCCCCCCTCCCCAACAAGCAAGGGTAAGCTAAGCTCTACAATAAGCTAACAGGCCCCAAAATCTCAGCAACTTTTCACAGGAGTCTGTATAATTTATTGTCAAGTTGGCTAAGATACAGTGTAGATAGTGTGCTCTTGGCTCAGGGGGTAGAGTCCCATGATTTATCGCTTACATACAACACCCAATGCTTGCTTGCTTGCTTGCTTGCTTGCTTGCTTGCTTGCTTGCTTTCTTTCTTTTTAATGCTTCTTTATTTTTGAGTGCAAGCAGGACAGAGGTAGAGAGAGAGAGGGAGACACAGAATCTGAAGCAGGTTCCAGGCTCCGAGCTGTCAGCACAAAGCCGGATGTGGGGCTTGAACCCACGAGCTGTGAGATTATGACCTGAACCGAAGGTGGACACTTAGATGAAAGAGCCACCCAGGCGCCCCTGGCAAAGCAGGTAGATGCAGTCTGAACAATTGTATTCCAGGCAGAGGAATGTAGTGGAGCCTGCTTTCATCTCTTCACCTCCTCACGTGGGAGAAAGTCAGGAAGGTCTCCTCCCATGGGGTCCAAGCAGCAGAGATGGAAATTACCTCACTTCCGCCCACTTCCCAGGGCCATACTCCATCACACAGCACCAACGTAACCTCAAGGGAAGCTGCACCATGTGCTTTTTATACCTGGCCAAGAAGAGACAATGGAATTGGTGACGATCGGAAATCTCTGCCATAAAGCAGAGACCTGCTTTCATAGCAGTGTCCTGGGTGTGGTGCGTAGGATCAAAAGGTCCAAATATCAGCATCTCCCCTCCAAAATAAGAAGAGTCTTCATGATTCATGGGCCACAGGCTGATGTAGTAAGGATAAACACCTCTACCAGCTGGCACTCATGCTGTTTCATGATTTTTAGTTTCTATTTCCATGAAACTGGTATGCTGTTTACACTGTAACAAAAACACATAGAGCCAAATGTAGATCTCTCTGTTTCACATACTATCAAGTTTTCTATTCCATCACACTTGAAACAGCAACAATACCTATAAATTTATGTATGAGTTGATTGTGTGGAGTGGGTTGAAGAATATTAAAACCAGAGATGAGTGGAAGAAGGGCATTTTCCTATGATCCAGACACACACACCTGGGTCACGTGTTCTAACCTGGATTGCTTCGAAGATGGACTCGTTAGTGCCTAATTTCTCCAGCTTCTCTCATCTGCTGGCATTCACTTTATGGAACTTGCAGGCTTTACCCAGCACAGATACGAAGCCAGGCCCCACCATGGCAGCTTACATTCCAATGGGCTTACACACACTAACATGCAGCAGCAGAGTATAATGAATCTTGCTGCCCTAAGCATATACTAATCCTTTACCTGCCACCGTCTTCTCCACTCCACACCCCTGCTCTACTTCCTCCAACCCTCAGCAGACACACATACCTTCCATACGTGGCCAGTCCACACGCTTAGGCTTATGCTTCCTTATACAACCATTTCCCATTCTGGAATTGAAGACATTGAAGCTGTGGGCTTAAAAGGCCCTACTATTCAATATTGGGTCTTGCTAAATTTGAATCTGAAATCTCCCTGCCCCTTCAGGACCTTTAATTTAGACTAAAGGACTAGAAGGAGACCTACAATATATATATTTCTACAGCCCCAAGACCTATCCACTGAATTCCTCTGTGCTGACAGCTATGTTAAACTTGAAGCTTCTATCAGGATCAAAGCTGCATGGATATGACATCACACTATGACTGGCTTGATGGAAAGGCTTTGGGGGGGGGGTGTTTTGTAGGGCATTTTATTTTTTTATTTTTTTTAATTTTTTAAAAATTTATTTCTGAGGAGAGAGAGACAGCATGAGCAGAAGAGGATCAGAGAAACAGGGAGACCCAGAATCTGAAACAGGATCCAGGCTCTGAGCTGGCTGTCAGCACAGAGCCCGACGTGGGGCTCGAACCCATGAACTGTGAGATCATGACCTGAGCCCAAGTTGGACTCTCAACTGACTGAGCCACCCAGGTGCCTTGTGGGGCATTTTATTTATGTTATCTATTTATTATTATTTATTTATTTATTTATAATTTACATTCCAGTTAGTTAGCATATAGTGCAATAATGATATCAGGAGTAGATTCCAGTGATTCATCCCCTACATCTAACACCCAGTCCGCATCCCAAGTGTCCTCCTTATGCCCCTTATCCATTTAGCCATCCCCCCACCCACAACCCCCCCAGCAACGCTCACTTTGTTCTCTGTATTAAGAGTCTCTTCGATCCAAAGGCTTTTGACAGGTCAANTAATTTTTAGTATTTGTTAAGACATTAAGAAATCACCATAATGTTGCCCTTCACATACATGGATGATAATGCTACAATAAAGTGGAGAATACAGAAATAGATATGAATATCTAAATATAAAAGCAGATTATGTTGGAAACAAGAAAGACAACTTATAAGAATATAAAACACCCCAAACCACTGTCATCATACACTCATTTGTTAGTTCCTGGTAACTCAGAAGAAAAAAAGATATATATGTATATATTTGATAGATAGATCTATATGTATATATATTTTTTTCCGAAGCTATTTGGTACACACACAGACCTAAAATTTAAATTGAAACTTGAGGTGCACTTGGGTGGCTTAGTCTGTTAAGTATCCTACTTCGGCTCAGGTCATGATCTCACGGTTCATGAGTTCAAGCCCCACGTCAGGCTCTGTGCTGATAGCTCAGAACCTGGAACCTGCTTCAGATTCTGTGTATGTGTCTCTTTCTGTCTCTACCTTTCCCCTGTTTGCGCTGTGTGTATCTCTCTCTCAAAAATAAACATTAAAAAAAATAAAAACATAAACTGACACTTGAGGTTAAAAGTTGATTTTTTTGGCTACGTGGCACATACGTGAAAGAAGAAAGGGATGATACAAAGATCCAGACTCTCATGTTCCCAAATTTCTGTCTGCAGTTACTTTGAACTTTAATGATGATAATGAGATTGAAGTTTAATCATGTTTTACTACCTTTATAAGAAACAGGTGAGAATGGGGGTAGAGAATGGAAAATCTGTGCCCTAACAAGTGTATTAATCGCCCTCTTTTGTTTAAATCTTGATTCATCTAGACTGCAAATTTGGAAACTCTTGCTATCTTATCCTATGCTCTGCTCTTTGTCCGCAGATAGATTAAAGAACAAAAATAAAAATGAAAAAAATAAAATAGCTTTCGTGTTTTGACCTCCTCTGTAAGCACTCTGAAAATATGCTTTAAATAAACAGGCATGGAGTATTTTTCATTCTATTCTCTCTGGAAGAAGAGAACGGGGCCAGAAGTTTCCACTGTCCTTTTTTCTAAATACTCTGTTTTATCTGCCAACCATGCTTTGCAAAGAGAGGGGGCTGAATACAAAACAGCTCCAAATCCTCTTCTCACCATGAGTTTGTATGAGTCATTGAACTGAAGACCTGGACAAGTCCCCAGCTGGTCATAGGCAGGTAACTCTTATTAGAGTTGAGATTCAAAAGAAAGCTAACACAGGAAAAGTTCAGCTGGGGGCAAAATTTAACCTTTTCCTTTCTGGAAGTAAAAACCGAACCCATTTTGTCTTCACATTAAAAACGGGTGGGAAGTTTGTCTCCCAAAGAGAACATACAGAAAATTCATTTTTTCCATTGTAAACATTAATGTTAGGTTTAAATTCTAACATTCATACGTAGCTTGTCTCTTTGGAAGGCTCTAGGGCATGTGACAGTGCTTTTCATCATTTGCTTCTAGGAGAAACATGAAAGTGATGCACCCCCACGCCTATCCTCACTCAAAGGGGTTGGGACCATTGGGCGAAATGTATTCACCCACAAAATTCTGAGCACCGTGTGTCTGACGCAACCTGAGGTTTAGGAACAGAAAGATGAACAAGAAGGACAAGAGAAACTTGTCTTCTGCCTTTATGATCTGCAGGACTTTTGTGTCATTCTCCTCAATTCAAAAGCTTAGCTCCCATGATACTTACCCTGAGAGTACTTTCTCTACCCTGCACAGTTCTTTCTTCCTTCTTCCCAAGAAGTTCAGATCATAGGTGTTTTCACAGGACACAGAGACAGTGTTAAGATCCTTTGGGTGCTCCCATCGGCAGTGTGTGTAGATGGTAGAGGTAGGGGTCAGGAGGAGGTGGGTGGGCTTCTGCTTAGCTTTTGAAAAGATGCCAGACACCTCCAATCTCCTAAGTAGAACACATTTCCGAGAAATTCTTGCTCTGCTTGCCAAGTGCGTGCTTTGTCCAAGACAGAATGGAGGAACAGGCTGTAACTGATCTCTTCACCCCATGCGACCCCCACACCCATGGGCAGTGGCAGTTTTTCCTATGCATCAAATCCCCCTTATGTGCTGTGCGCACATACATGTATTTCTGCTCATCTTCTATTCTCTATCTGAGAGATGCCGAAACTCTTACAATCTGTGTAACATTTGGACAACATGTATAGGAAGAGACTCTGTTTTTCAGAACTAATCTGTTAGCGACCCTGTTTTAGCTTCAGCCAAATATTAAGATTCAGCTGCTCTGGGTGGTGATGGGTTTATATTGGTCTTTCTCACTGACAATTCTAATGGAGTTTGGTTTTGCTTTTTCTTTCTTCTTTGTATTAATTCCGGACATTATGAATTAAAGGATTTGTTAATTAACAATTAAAGGTTTTGTTAATAAAACAACAATTGTTTAATCAGCAATCATTTATTGAGCATCTATTATGTGCCATGCACTTTCTTGGCACACACGGACAAAAAAATCCTCTGTTAGGGCGTTTAAAGCCATGAAACGTATGTACATGCGCACACAGACACACAGACACACACACAACTTTACATATAACGCCAGAATGGCAGCAAGGGTTTTAACTATATAATACACGGATGAAGTCCATCTCAGGTGTCATACTCTTTCCCTTAATTCTCACAATCACCTGAGAGATCAATATTATGAGGAATTTAGGAATTTAGGAGATTTATAAGTTATGCAGCGAAACATCAAAGTTCTTTTCTACCCACAAGCCCCTAATGCCCTCTATGAAAGAACAAGTTTTGAAATGAGCAAATGAGCCTTTGACATGTGAAACTTAGAATCACGACAATTGACTGAGCAGTGCTCAATGAAGAGGAACACCTTCCCTTCCTTGCCACTCTTTGTTTCCATGCTCCCATTTTCCTGCAGAGGAAAGGAGTGCCGCCATGTTTCCAGAAACCAAAACTGGAAAGCAGAGTAACTGCTAACTTTCCTGGTCTTCAAATTGCACAATAATCAACTACCCCATTTTCCTCACATCACTTCACAAAAATGCCTTTTCCTGAAATCTTTCCATTCTCTGTACTCTCCCCTGATTGGCTCACTTGCAATGTCTCCCCTGAAATATTAAAATCTTCCATCGCATCCCTCCATCTTGTTCTCGTGTTCCTCCCTCTGACCACCAGTGCAGGCCGGTCCCTGCACACAAACCCCCCACCCGTATTGCAGCCAGGTCCCAAAGCGGCAGCTAGCCATTCCTATCATTCCTATCCAATCCGAGTCATGGCATCAAGAAACCCGAATGCAAAAACAAATGTTTTTTCTTGGTATTCTTGGATTCTGGCGCCTGTTATCACCTCTTCAAATCCCATTGCATTTTCATACGACAAATGAGAGAACGTTCAGTAAAGTCATGAACATGATACTGCTGGAGGCATCTTGCATTTCTTTTAGTTTGCAAGTGCTCTTCTTTTTTTAACATTTATTTATTTTTGAGAAGGCGTGCACTTGCTCATGTGGTGGGGGAGAAGCAGAGAGAGAGAGACAGAGTATCTGCACTGTGACCGTGCAGATAAATAGATAGAGTGTGCAGATAGATATCTGCACAGCCTGATACGGGGCTCGAGCTCAGGACCTCAGGAACCATGAGATCATGACCTGAGCCAAAATCAAGAGTCAGCAGCTAAACTGACTGAG
This sequence comes from Crocuta crocuta, assembly GCF_008692635.1. NCBI lineage: Eukaryota > Metazoa > Chordata > Mammalia > Carnivora > Hyaenidae > Crocuta > Crocuta crocuta. The sequence continues at coordinate 6,583,824 of NW_027527955.1, forward strand.
CCAGCCAGGCGCCCCAGCTTTCTTCCTGATCACCTGTTTTGGGCAAAGTTGTAAGATCGCCTGTGGCAGCGACCTTTTGCTTTGCTTTGTCTCCTTTGGCTTGGTTTTATTTTAATTCAGCAACATAAGCTCAGAGCCTGAGTGAATGAATGACACAAACTCAGATGGGGGCCTGGACCCAAGGACTTGTTTTGTGACGTAGACCAGTGGCTGCGACCTCACAGTTAATCAATAAGTGTTTACGGCATGTCACACAACGTGTGATACCTCTGCATTTTGCCTGCCTCTAGAAACATGTATCTGCTTTTCGAACTGTCACCATGGCTTTTCTTTAGCCTAACTAAGGTAGAAAGAGACAAACACTCTACAAGTTCAAACTTGATGGTGTGTCATTTTGGTGTTTGCATATAAAATCTGCCTCAGAGTGAATTATGTCAAATATGTACAAGTGGTATTTTGCCCACAGTCATGCCAGAAATCGTAGAGCCTTCAAACTCTGGAGAATCAAACACAAGCACACGGTGCCAGCCACTGGGTGATGTAAAGGGAAGGTTTTCCCATTTTGTGGGAAAGACAACAGATCTGAAGTGAAGTCATTTGCCTGTGCTCATAAAGTAAATCAACGAAAACACCAAAGTTAACACAAGCTGGGCAAAAAAACCCAGCATACTCCCTTTGGGAGAAGCTCATGCTATTTCCACACCATATTTTCTATTTCTCGTTTCCATTTCAGCATCTGTATCTGAAGCTGAAGCCATACGGAAGCTGAAGCCCGGGTGACACGGCAGGTAGACTTCATCCTGAGTACCCTTATGACGAGTCAAAGGTCACTTAGTCGGGAGGTTCCAGTCTCGGCCCACTGTAGTTTAGTAGTTTTCTTTTATATATATATATATATATATAATTTCTAGAAGAGAGAGAGAGAGACAGCGTGAGCAGGAGAGGGTCAGAGAGAGAGGGAGATACAGACTCAGAAATAGGCTCCAGGCTCTGAGCTGGCAATCGGCACAGAACCCGACGCGGGGCTCGAACCCACGAACCGCGAGATCATGACCTAAGCGAAAGTCGGACGCTCAACCAACTAAGCCACCCAGGCGCCCCTGTAGGTTAGTAGTTTTAAAATTCAAAATGTTCATAATCAGAAAAAAAACAAGGCAGTATGGGATGAATTTTATGATTCCGCAGAGGGATTAAATCTGAGGACTCTCTTACTGCCTCTCGCTATCACTTCTTTCCGTTTCCAGGCTCCATTCCATTTTAACTCCTGGGCTGAGATTTCAGTCTTTAGCCTTCTGTGTGCCTTTCTTTTAGTTTCTATAAAGCGAGTGCTCTAAATCTAAGATCCATGAACTCTCTGCCTCCATGGATGAGCTTGAGGGGTGGGAAGGTCGTATCCATGAACTCCCTGAAACCTCAAGGAAAGTTCTGTGTGAATGTGCAGATGCGTATTTTACAGGGAGAGATTCAGTAACCTTGACAAAATTGCCATAGGAGTCAATACTGCACAACAACGAGGCCGTTACTGCCATAAAAAAGAAATAACAAGGTCCACACTACAAGTGCCACTTGGAAATCCAAATTTGTTTTGTTTAGAAATACAGGGAAAGGGTTGGCGGAAAAAAAAAAAGTGTTGGCGAAAAGCATAGAATTGTAAGTAGGGCTACTGCTATGCCAGCCTCTAGGGTAAAGTGGAATTATAGTGACAGTGACTTCTCCCCTATAAAGGGCAACCACCCCCTAACCTGAAGGAATACTGCACGCCAGCCACTCTGTCCTCTGTCTCCTTGGTGATGGCTGTACTGACTCCTGCCCACCAGCTGCTGATATGGCTCCTTTCCTGAATATCCCCAGCTCTTTGGTTTTAATGAAGTCAAAGCTCTACTTCCAGTATCTTCTGGAGTTCTCTCCCCACCCCCACGCTACATCTGTCAAATGTATGTAGATGTGAATATAAATATATAAATACATTTCCCTGGGGCAGAAATCACCCTTGGTTGAGAAACTAGGGGGAGGGTCAATTAAATAACTTTTATCTTTTTGCACAGAACAATGTGTGACAAAGAAGAGTCACTCATCAGATGGTTTTTTAAATGTTTTTATTCATTTATTTTGAGAGAGAAAGTAAGCGGGGGAGGGGCAGAGAGAGAGAAGGGAGAGAGAGAATCCCAAGCAGGCCCTGCACTGTCAGCACAGAGCCTGATGCAGGGCTCAAACTCACGAACCGTGAGATCATGACCTGGGCTGAAATCAAGCGTCGAATGCTTAACCGACTGAGCCACCCAGGCGCCACACTCATCAGATGTTTTTAAGTGATATTACAAATAGCGAGGTAAAGAAAAGGGGCTCTAAAAGAAAGAATTCACAGTTGACTCTCCAGTAATAATTATCTCAACAATTTGCTCTTTCCATGTACGGAAATAGGTACCCATTACTTGTTTTGAAGGCACAGATAGATTCACCCAAGTCAATGTAACACGTTTTCCCCTAAATATTATTGTGTTTTCTCGAGTCAGAAGGCACCTGTCACCATGGGGTTTTCTGGCAGTGACAATTACCGTGTTCTCTTTTTCTTAAAACTAGGAAAAGTAAAAACGATATCCATTGTCAAAAATAGGACTGAGAGCAGTCGATCAAGCAGCAGGACAGGAGCAGGGTTCAGCAGGAAATCAGAGCATGGCACACAAAGCTTAAAGCAAAACATCAGCGAAGGCAAAAGAGGGACAGAGCGCACCACTCGTATCCAAGTGGAAACTGAGAACACGGTTGAAGGTATTTCTGCAATTAGTGACTCAGCAGGGCACGTGCCAAACTGAACTTCAGCCACAAGTAACAGAATCAGTCATGAGGGCATCAAGTTCAGTGATGAGATTCCCACCTACCCCCGCCCTTCCCCCCCAACTCCTCTACTTGATGGACATACTCGAATCCCTTCCTTAGGACTCCACTGAGCTTCCATCTTCCCTTTGTTTTTTTGTTTTGTTTTGTTTTTCTTTTTAATTTTTTTTAATGTTTTATTTATTTCTAGGAGAGAGAGAGAGAGACAGCGTGAGCAGGGGAGGGTCAGAGAGAGAGGGAGATACAGACTCTGAAACAGGCTCCAGGCTCTGAGCTGGCAGTCAGCACAGAGCCCGACGCGGGGCTCGAACCCACGAACCGCGAGATCATGACCTGAGCGAAAGTCGGACGCTTAACCGACTAAGCCACCCAGGCACCCCATCCATCTTCCATTTGAAAGCTTCCCCCCTGCTCTCCCACAGGCAGGGATGAAGTTTCCCTCTGTCCGTCTATTGTATCCAGAACACAGCTCTGTTAGGATATTTACTCATTATTTTGTCACTCTCAGACTGTCCTTTCCCCCCATTAAATGCTGAGCTTCCTAGGTTTTTGTTTTATCTTCATGATTGAAGCCTCTAGAACATTTATGCAATATTCATTCAACAAACCTTCACTGAGTACGAACCAGATGCTGTCTGCTTCAACCCTAATATTTTGTCCTACCATACCATCTTTTTTAATTAATTTTTAAATGTTTGGTTATTTTTGAAAGAGAGCGCGTGCACAAGCAGCAAAGGAGAAAAGAGAGAGAGGGAGACACAGCATGTGAAGCAGGCCCCAGGCTCTGAGCTGTCAGCACTGAGCCCAACACGGAGCTCGAACTCACGAACCATGAGATCATGACCTGAGCAGAAGTCAGACGCTCAGCCAACTAAGCCCCTCAGGCTTAAATAAGGGGAGAAAGTGCTGCCCCACCGATTGTTTGGATAATGACAAGTCATCCTGTTGCGCTCAGTGTCTCTATATTTCTGTGACGGGCTGGGGTTACCATTCTCCAACCCAAGAAAAGCTGCACTGTGGTGGGTTCAGCACCTCATGAAGTCATTATGCCCTGGGCACTCCCCATAATTCAAGTTGCCTTATGGAAAGGCAAGCACGGAGCTCGGAATCCTTGTCCCGTCTTCCACATTATACACGTAATGAATGCATGACTCTGTTGAGGATGAATCCATCAACGAGGAGACTATTGTATTTTATACACCTCCCTCAGGTTGCCTGATTTTTATTGCTAGCTCTTCAGAACTTCTATAAATCAGAGCTACCGCGTCTCATAAAACTGTTGTGATTTTTTCTAACATTATTAAAATCAAGTATGTCATTGCAGTGATATTAGAAACGGAATTGGAATATTCCAAGAAAGAAACCACATTTAGAATCTACCTTCATTTGGAGGCATCAATTAGTCCTTTTAATAGCCTGGTTTTCCCCTATCTAATATTATCCAGAACACTTGTGAAATATGTTGATATTTATAGTTGTAATCCGCCAGTACTTTCAGTTATATCCACTCCCAGATGGCATCATAATAATACTCTCTCAAAATGGGGAATGCTTTGTAAACTTTTAATATTTCTATTACATATGATATGTATGTTTTTATATTTTATATATATGGATATGTAATCCTATTATCCTTTTAATACCTCTTCTACAGTCAGGGGCCAGCCCAGTAGAATCAGCATCTAAGATATTATTTTTAAACAACCACAGTAGTCTGTCTGGAAAAAATCATATTGCAAGTACCGTGAGCCACATGCTCTGGGGAGCAGAGATGGTAAGCAGCTAAACTCAGATATTCCATTATGGCCTAAGGCAATAAAAGATAATTTTCTGCAATATCATATGCCTATATCAGCATACCTATAAAAGCAATATGTTTCTAGATAAAACACAAAACCCAAAGATATATATTTATTTTTCTTGAGTTAAGACTCGTCTAGTTCAACTGCATATTTTTATAAAAACCATCCACCCACACTGGAAAGCTGTAGTCAAATACATAGCCAGACAGATAACAGCATATAGAAATCTTCAGGCATGAGGAGGAATAAATATGAATGTGCCACAAAATATTAATTTGGCAGAAAGAAAGAAAGAAAGAAAGAAAGAAAGAAAGAAAGAAAGAAAGAAAGAAAGAAAGAAAGAAGATTTATGCAGAATATAGTTTCAGGGGCGCCTGAGTGGCTCAGTCAGTTAAGCATCTGACTTCAGCTCAGGTCATGATCTCACTGACCATGAGTTCGAGCCCCGCATCAGGCTCTGTGCTGACAGCTCAGAGCCTGGAGCCTGCTTTGGATTCTGTGTCTCCCTCTCTCTATCTCTACCCCTCCCCCACTCACACTCTGTCTCTGTCTCTCAAAAATAAATAAATGTTTAAAAAAAATTTTTTAAAGAATATAGTTTCAGAGAGTTGAGTATAAAAAATATTAGTTTGGCTGCATCATGAAAAGAAGGTAATAGAATTTAAATTGCAAAGTACATATTTAAAATATTGTAATTCTATTATTTCAAAGTCCAAATATAAGTGAAAAAGGCGAGTAGAAAAGTACTCGCTGGAGTGTGAGACATTACAACTGCTCTCCATAAGCAGAGCCCATTACGAATATCTTAGAACATAACAGTCTTACACCAAGAATAGATCAAAGAAACTTACCACCCTTGTGTATATAATTATAGCCTCCCTTCCTTTGATGGTAGATGTAGTAGTATGGTAGATGCAGGCACATGTATGTTAAAGCCTGCTTTTTTTGGAAAAAAACTTGGGGGCAAAATCTCTTACTTGGATTGGATTGGGTTTCAGTTCTTTGGGCCCATTAAAGTCTTCTCACGTGCCAGAGACATAACAGCTCCTCTTCGTTCCTTGTGAAATCCGTTTTCCGCTCTTCCAGTTATAAATCACACGACTGTCTTTAATTCTTCTCTCTTCTTTATTCTCTATGCACCTGTCTGTTCTTAGCATAGTCCCTTGCATACAGTAAACATTCAGTGATTATTTCCTTAAATTGTCTGCTATGGTCATATTTTTACTTCCAACCATGCTAGACTTCTTTTTTCTCCTTATTTCTGCAGTGGCACCTGTCATTCCACTGCAATGATGTCTTAAGTACTACATTCTTTGTTCACCCTGCAGAGAGGAGAGCTAGCTGCCAGATTAATCTTCCTAAAATACTATTTTAATTGTCCATCATATTCCAAACCTCCAGCAGCTACTTTTACTTTTGTTTTTATATCGTAATACTTTGTCGTTTGTGTTTTAGTGAATCTCTAACCTGAGCAACCACAGCCGATTCATCAATACTTTTCCTTATACCAATAAATGGCCTCTTTTCACCATGACTATCTACTACTAAGGTGCAGGTTTAGCCAAACCTCTGAGCTTTTCCTCATATGTTCCCTTGGCCAATAGGCACTCCTCTCTTCAGTTATCCAAACTCATCCTTTGATTTCCAACTCAAACCCACATCCTTCATTAAACCCTTCCATTCCTTACTTCAAGTACCTGAAGTACCTTTTTCCCCCTGAACCCAGTCATTAATCCACTTTGCAGATTCATTATTCAATTACATATTATTCTTTTTTTAATTTTTAAAATTTTTAAAAATATTTTATTTATTTCTAAGAGAGAGAGACTGCATGAGCAGGGGAGGATCAGAGAGAGAAGGAGATACAGAATCTGAAGCAGGCTCCAGGCTCTGAGCTAGCTGCCAGAACAGAGCCCGATGCAGGGCTCGAACCCGCGAACCGTGAGATCATGACCTGAGCCCAAATCGGACGCTAAGCCGACTGAGCCACCCAGGCGCCCCAGTTATATATTATTCTTAGTTCCCTCCCAGTGTCTCTTAGTTCCTTCTAATCATTCTGATCCGGTCTATCCAATTTGATGATCAAAACCTTAAAGGTCAGGACAAGGTTTTAATCACCATCTCTAAGCTCAAAATTATGAGCAATAGGCATATAAAAAAATAGCTGCTGATCTTATTAATACTACATATTGATTTTGATGCACTAAGTCAGAAAACTCAAAGAATCTAATTGAAAGCGAAGTAAAAAAGCTATTTTTTTCTTCCAAGAAATCAATGCCAAAGATAAGAATGGTGTATAAGTTATGGAAAACGGTAGGTACATTGAGTTCAAAGCAACATGAATTTGAAAACTCTAAGGAAATCCAGAAATTGCTTCAGCAGAGGTCACTTTTCTTGTTCTTCCAGTCACCTGAGCTTTCTTAAAAAAACAAGCAAGGTGAGAAACTTGAATATTCTTCCAAGTAGGAAAAGAATGTGATTACATTTTTACAAAACAAACGAGAGCAACACTAACAATTAGAAAAATTTGTTTCAAGTTGTTCGTTTTTTAAATATATTGAATTTAGTATTAAAGTCAAAATACACTCATTCATTTAAAGTAAGATGGACACATTTTGTTGTGTATAAAGGATATTTTCATTAATAAGAAACGATCTTCCTGTAGCCATTCAAATCTCAGCTCCTTGGCCTTGCACATACTAAGCACTCAAAACTTATTTCCTCAAATTACTTGTTATGAACACATTCTTATTTCCAAATGCTCTATCCTTTCCTTTTTTCTCCTTATTCCTGCAGCCTCCCCATCATCCAGCCCTAGCAACCCAAAATACTATGAATAATAATAACAGCACTTGTAAATAAACATATTCATCTAAATTGGTTTCCTGGTGGGTTTTTTTGGTTGTTTTTTTGTTTGTTTGGGACATGGAGTTAATGAAGTCAAGGTGATAGGTATGGACAGACTCATAGCCTATAACTCAGTAGAATTACCTCATGTATGAAAAGACAGCATTTACCTAACATTGTGTAAAGTGACTTCTCAGTTAATTCTAAGTCTTACATTCTGTCTTGCATCCATTTGGTAACTTTTTGTGCATACAAGATGTGGGTGATAATGTATCTTGACACAGCCAAGTTGAATAAGAGTTCAAAATTTTCAATAACAAATCTAATTATGCAATTATATATATATATATATAAAGATTAAATAGCACACATTACATTTACACATTTAGTTAGGTTAAGTCATTGACTAATTCAACCTGAATATAAATTCTTTAGAATAAGACTGAGATTTTTACTCAACATCTTGGATATTGGTATAATACTTAAAAACCTCTTTTTAAATGTAACATAAGTATATTGATCCTTACCATAAGGCTATAATGATGTATCTCGTACAATGAAAAATAAGTTTAAAAACTAATCAGAGAACATAGAGAACAGAAATTTAAGCAACATCTGTAAGGTCGCACACACAATAAGTAGGTGTAAAGCTAGGAAGAGAAAAGAGATGTTTTTGTATTGAACTTTAGAAATCACTGAATAACTGAATCAGCAGCTTACAAATCATTTCCAGTATTATTCTACGTAGAAGTTGGTCAGCCGCACAAATGATATTCTGATTTTAAGCTCAATAAGTAACATTACTTTAATATACTTTGTATTGAAAAGCTTTTATTCACATATACATATATTTACTGAATAAAGATATATGATCATGAATATTGGTTATGAAGCAGCACCTGCCCACATTTTATTTTGTATCTTTAATTACAAGTTATTCACTGTCCTAAAAAGCAAAAGCTTATAAAGGTGGTCGAAGTAGCCCACCTGATATAATAGCAAGAAAATGTATACATTTCTGGCAACAATGTTTACCATCTAGCACATAGATAAAGCATAAGGTATATGCTACTTTTATTATAATAATTGCTATTAGTGTACAAGCCAATGTACTAAGAGAGGGAGAGGAAGAATTACAATTTGTAGCATGATCAATATTTATCTTAAGCACTCAAGGCTAAGTATGTTGAATTATTGTACAAATTTAGTTCAAAAGTGTACTACTTTTGTACATTGGGATCATAGTATACATATTTAATATTATACATTTTCCATGTTGCTACCTCATAATTAACATTTTTAAAATATGCATACCAATGTAATAAATCAATATCCTAGATCTTCCTTCATCTTTCCATTTTCTTTTAGAAATTTAGTTTTGCTTTATGACTTTTTTAAAATCAATATATTACCATAAACATCTTTATTTGTATGGAGTTTATTTCAACTTTGAATTAGTTCCTAAGATAAATTTTTGAAATTGCAATGACTACCTCAAAGGAATAAAAATATCGGGATGCCTGGGTGGCTCAGTCGGTTAAGCATCCGACTTCGGCTCAGGTCATGATCTCATGGTCTGTGAGTTTGAGCCCTGCGTCGGGCTCTGTGCTGACAGCCAGCTCAGAGCCTGAAGCCTGTTTCAGATTCTGTGTCTCCCTCTCTCTCTGACCCTCCCCTGCTCATGCTGCCTCTCTGTCTCTCTCTCTCTCTGAAATCAATAAAACATTAAGAAAATATATCATCCATTCACTAGGAACTAACTAATATACTAATTTATAAACTAATTCCTTTGTAATAAATGTGATAACAGTGTATATATCCTTCATAATTTAGCATTCCTCTTCTTCCTTTTTCTTTTTTAATTTTTGTCATTGTTGTTTGTTTTCTTGGGAGTTTAAAAGGTACAAACGGAGCTGGGGATCTTTCCAGTTAATTTCCTTCTACTGTTTCAGAATATGTTTAGGAAGACAATGTGGCTTATTTTACTTTAAAATATTCCCTAAGCCACAAATAATTGAGGCACAGTGTTGAGAGACAGGATTGTCTAGTACAGAAGAACCCAATCACTGGATCTACCCTACCCAAGTTCAAATCCCAGCCCAGTCACTTATCAGTTGTGCCGTCCCAAGAAAGCTATTGTGGTCTTGATGCCACCTTTTAAAAGAGACACTGAAAAACAGCAAACAAAATGTCAAGGGGCTTGGGGAACGTGTCATAAGGCACAGTTGAGCGAAGCAGCACTATTTAGTCTGGAGAAAAGATAACATGATATGGGGATATGATTGTTGACCTCAAATACCTGAAGAGCTGTCATGTGGAAGAAGGAGTAGATAGAATCCACTTCATGCCTGAAAAGAGAACAGATGGAAATCACAAGAAGGCAGGCTCAACTCTACCGCAGGATGGGCTTTCTAATAATTACAGCTTTTCAGGGATAAACGTGACTTCCACCCAGAGCAGTGAGCTTTCTGTCATTGGAGGATTTCTATGGCAACCAAATGACCATCTAATCTAGATGGTGAAAGTTAAATGCTAGTCAGGAAGGTAGGGGATGGGAAACTGGAATTTGGGGAACCTGCCAAAAGATAATGGGACTCGCCCTCGAGGGAGCGATTCGGGAACCCCGCTTGAGATCCTCGGCATTGTACTGGCCAGAGCAAGGCTGGCATCTTTCCAGCAAGGCTACAAACGTGCTGAAGATTGGGGTCTGGACATTGATTCATAAATAAAAATTACAAGGGATCATTTTTGGAAAATTTTAAGCAGCTTCTCAATGAAATCATTCTCAAAAACGGATTCATCCTAAAGAAGAATTCCCGAAAACCAATCTGTGATTGTAAGTTACGACTTTGTAATTCTAGTTTAAAGCTGTTTTAAAGTTGTTAAAGATTTTTCCCCCCTTAAGAACGGTGTGCTCTGTACACCTCACCTTAAACTTAGACCTTTTTTTTTTAATTTTAATTTATCCCTTAGACAACTCTGTCTTACAGAACCTAATTCATAGGAGACGTACACAGGAGAGGGTACTCTGTTTCCAAGGGCCTTTTGTTAAATCTCCCATTGCGTATGCCAAGGACACGGTGACTATTTCCATGGAGCCCTATTATTAAGAGTCAAAACATAGGATTGCTGTAAGAAACACACAGAAGTCATCTCATAAAGTTATTTTTTAATTTAAATCCCAATAAGAGAAGAGCTTTTCCCCCTCATGTGTTCTTTGTTCAGTTCTTGTTGATTCAGCTGAGTAGCAGTCTCTTGTTTAAATGGTGTTTAAATTCCATTTCATTCTGAGTTTTATTTGAAAACTTACAAGTGGAAAATCTACGGATATTCATGCCCCAGGATCATTGGCTCAAAAGGTGTTAACAAGGGACAAGCCACATCTTTGGGAAAACTGTTTCAAAGGGTGCCGAGCAGGGGCTTTGGGCTGAGCCTCTGGCCACAATGAGTTCCTAGTGCTGGCTCAGCGCAGAGCCCTGAGGCCACAGTGAGCCGGCCTCCCTCCTCTTCTCCATGTATGACTTTCTTTAACAAGAAAGATTTTCACAATTGTGTGGCTTGAGTAGGTTCCCAAGTGTGTACATCCAGGGATCCCCATTACCAAAGGCTGTCATGGACCATGTCCCCCACTCTGTAGTATTCAATAACCCTTTTTCTGAGTAAGAAAAAAGGGAGTTTTGCCAAATATCTTCAAAAAAAAAAAAAATGGCAGGGCACCTGGCTCAGTAGGTTAAGCATCTGATTCCGGATTTCATGGTTCGTCAGTTTNAAAAATGGCGGGGCACCTGGCTCGGTAGGTTAAGCATCTGATTCCGGATTTCATGGTTCGTCAGTTTGAGCCCCATGTCGGGCTCTGCGCTGACAGCATCCTGCTTGGGATTCTCTCTCTGCCTCTCTCTCTGTCCCTCCCCTGCTTGTGTGCTCTCTCTTTCAACATAAATTAAACATTAAAAAAATGTTTTCCAGTAAAAATGGCATATATCAGAATGTAAAAGAAAAAGCAGGCTAGAGGAGACTACTTATTCTTTTAATTTATTTCATCTAATTTATTTCACTCTGGTTTTGTCAATAATTGTATGAACCTGGAAAAAACATTCACAGAACCCTGCTCTGTCTCTGTTTTTTCAAACATGAAATGGTAATATTCCTATTTAACCTGTTATGATGAGCAGGCTGTATTCGGCTCCCTGGGATGCAGACTTCTTTCTTCGAGGTGAGAAATTCCCACGGAACCCCCATGTTGGTAGTAAGGGAAGCCACTCAAAGTCAGGAGGCCAAAAAGGCCACATAGACCCTCCCCCCATGCCTCTGGCAGCTCAGGAGTGGGCCCATGACGTAAGCTTGGATAATCCAGTCCTGCCTGGACCTTTGATTTTACAGTGACAGAGAGAGAAAAATCATCAGCCATTGGCTGCAGTGACATCTGAGTCCAAAAACAGCGGAGGCTTTCAGGGCTGGTAACCCAAACGTTGTGTTGGCCACGGTGTGAGTGTCACCTGGAGGCTCCAGCATCCAGCAGAGGCTCAGTGCTGTCCCCACCAGACCACTGCCGAGCAGAAGCTTTGGGTTTTGGTTCATGTTCACCTTTCGGAGACTTATGTTGCTGCCTTTCCAGAAATTATGGGAGCAATTCACTACCGTTTCATTTCATTTTTGCTTAATTCAGCCCATCAGTTTCTGTTGCTTGCTCCTAAGAAAATGGAATAATATACCTGGCTACCGTGCAAAGCTGTTGCAAAGTCCGGCTGAGTTGTTTCAAATGACTCGGATTGGGAAATGATAAATTGTGATCTAATTTCATGGAACAAATATTTATTAAGATCTTTATGGAGGTGGATGAGCAAATGCAGGCGTGGGCTCAAGACGCTTTCCAAATAGTGAAGGCCACACCAAGAACACTGATGACTATAGCACAGCATACAGTAAGGGTGATCTCATAATAGAAATACAAGCAAAGGCATATGGTGCGGAGGGAAGAAAGTGGTATAAGAGAGTCAAAAGAAGCATGGCTTATACTAAATTGCGTAGATGAACAATGTTTCCATGCGGGAGTAAATATTTGACATCACCCTTAAAGGCTGAATTGGAGCTTAAGGTAGGATATGGGCACTGACCTTGCCAGAGTTGGTAATCTCTCTTCCTGTCCACCTCCACTCCTGAGTCTGCACCTCCTTGATTCTGTTTCCTCCTCTATGAAATGCAGAAGTCACAGCAAGTGGTCTTCGAGGTTATTAGAAGTCTTCAATTTCTGACTGATTCCCACAGTCTCAGGGAGAATATTGTAGGTAGGTAGGGCGTGGCCAACTAAAAAGTAACACGAGGAACAAAATGGCAGGTCACTTGGCCTGCCAGAAATTTGGTCTCATGGTAGCGAACACCAAAACTAAAAGAGAGCCGAAAAGGAATTTGTCCAAGAAGAACGAGCCCTTTGGTTTACGGTTATGGAGACTATAGTTGCCAAAGGGAGAAAATTGTTGCAAGTCACATAGTGGATGTCAGAGCCAAGCCTGGAAACCAGGTCTCTGTCAATCAGCCCAGGGCTGTTGACCCCTTCAGCATACCTCTGTAATCAGTCAAGTTTGGTGTTTGCAGGCAAGCAATGGCTTTGAAGCTATCAAAGAATAAAGTTCTATTGAGAACGATTAAACATGCTTGGCATACAGTTTCAAACATTCATCTGTGAGTACTTTACAGGTGTCCGTGAAGCAATCTTCCTTTGGAGTCTTCAAGGCCCGTAGAGGAACATAAAAAAAAAATAAAAAATAAAAATAAAAAGTGAACTAAACCCTGGAATGGCAGTGTAACATTCAAAATTTAACCAGATGTAAATTTCACCAGCGTCCCAGACCAGCCTTCAGTGTTCACCTGAATTATCTTTCTTGCATCTTGAATTCATTATACAACCTTCTTCATTTTAAGAACTAAGTTCTCTGGTGCTTAATCCTAGGTCAGAGATCATTTGAGTTTTAACAGTGAATAATTTTAGCTTAAGTTGATTCAAGGAGGCATTTTAGTGTGTTTTTCACATGCTAAGCAAATTTAAAGATTTATTTTAAAGGATACTTTGCCCAGAGGATGCAGTGAGAGTTACAAGGTTTACGAAAGTGACACCTGAATAATTAAACTCAGATTTAAAGAATTGCAAGTTTGCCAACTCATGTTATCCCTTATGACATTAAGACTGTTGGTCATAAAATAATACTGCCTTGCTAATTTAAGTGTAGCAGTCTTGTAGCACTGAGATACTTATCCTAATGAGAGATTATCATCATCAACAATACTTGCTTTCAGTTGAGAATTTAATATTTCTCTATTTTCAATGATCATCACTGAAAAATATACTTAACCATCTAACAGTATGTGTTACCTTCTATGTGATTTTTAAAATCAACAACTGAGGCATTTACCCTCCTCCAAAATAAGCAATTCCTAAGAATCTTTCCATCACTCCAATCCAGGCAGGCTAAATTAAAAAGTCAAAAAAAGATTATAGTTTATTGATTTCCTGAGGCTACTTAAAAATACATGTGGACCTCTATTCTTCTTACCATGAAACAAAATATTGAACTCTGCCCTTCAGGCATACTACCATACTTCGAATGCTGATCTTATCGTGGCTTGCAAGTCAAACAGAGTTGGACTTTAAAAGGAAGAAAGGAAAAGCCTGGAGCCACTGAGAAGCATCAAGGGTCAGGCTGTGGGCCGGGTTCTGGTCAGGACATACCCAGAGTCACAATGCCTGAATAGGCTGGGTCTCCATTTGAAATTTTTCAATCAAAGTATAGAAAGAACCAAACTTTGAAATATAATATAGAAAAAACCATATTCTGAAACTGATGTTCTATTTCATTTGGCATCTTTCCATTTGTTTTATTTGTGAGCAGGACATAATAAAATGTCCCTCTGTCACTGCAATTTGAATTCTGTTTGCAATGATGAATAATTTTATAAGAAGTTATAAAATAATAATGCGAATAAAGCAAATTGGAAACTGATGAATTTGGATGGGGGTTTTCTCATATGCTTAAAATTTCGTCCACATCCCTTCTATGTTTGCGGATGCTTATTTTATACTAAATTGTGAAATGTATTCATCATTTGTAAGTGGGAGTTAAAAGCCCCCCCAAAGTGCAAAGCATTAAGAGTAAGGAATAAGTTCAATAAATGTTTAATTAACTAAATGTTGTTTGTTTGACTCCTTTAAATTAATCAATACCTCCTTTAAATTAATCAATACCTTTCAAAATTAATCTTTTGAAAGATTTCAGAATTTTCCATGTCTAACTCCCAGGGACAGACACTGCCCAGTGGCCTTTCTGGAACAGAATCTGACACACCCCAGCTATAGTCTGTAGAGAGGTCGAATGGTGTGGCCTGGAAAATAGCTGTGAGTATGCCGGGCAGGGATCAAAATTCGGGACTGGAGAAACTCAGGCTGAAGACCCTGAGGGGTTAATAAGAGAGATACTTCTTGCTGATATGTACCCACATATGCATTTTATATCTTCAATTTACGCTAAAGTTTAAAATGTCATGACAGTTTCTTACGCTGTTTTCTTCCCAAATCTAAAGTACCTTCAAACCGGAAAAGGTCAGGATGACCATAGTTGCAGGTCTATATTTCAAGTAACAATCCGACTTGTGTTACTGAGCAGGAAAGAATATTATCTAAAATAAAACATATTGGTCAGGATAACTAAGCAAGGCTGCTCAAGAAACGAATCGGGAAATGGTTGGTTTTAATCTATAAGGGCTTTTCTTCCTTTTTTCCCCCCTCCAAGACCGGGGGTTGGGGAGGGGTGTTGCTATTAGAAACTCTTTAGCAGGGGAATCCACACACTCCTGAAACCGGACAAACACAAGGGGGCAGGAAGAGCCCAAGATCTGACTTAACAAGCAGCGACTGAAATGGGAGCTAACCTAGTTTCGTGCGCCCTCCGGGTATTTATCAATTCTCTTGGCATGCAAAGAAATGCGACGCTGACAAGTAGGTTTAGTTTGTACTTGGCCTAATTACTGCGAAGAGAACAGGAACGTTTCTAACAACAACTACCTGAACGGCGGCGGCTTTGGGAGAGCCTGGGGGCTACATTCCCTAGAATTTATTTTTTGGGGCTAGTCTCGCGATTCCGATCGGACTGCATTTCTCACGCATTCCAAACGTCCCCTCTCCCCACCCCTTTTTCCCCATTTACTCTGAACTTTGGTTGCAAAGGAGGGGCTTGTTTAAAACTCACCAATCCAAGGACTGTGCCCCTTGTAATTTACGAGGAGACAGCAGCAGGCTGTGTGTGTGTGTGTGTGT
Organism: Crocuta crocuta; assembly: GCF_008692635.1. Classification (NCBI taxonomy): domain Eukaryota; kingdom Metazoa; phylum Chordata; class Mammalia; order Carnivora; family Hyaenidae; genus Crocuta; species Crocuta crocuta. Next base: position 6,599,613 of record NW_027527955.1, read on the forward strand.
GTGTGTTGGGGGCGGGGGCGGTGAGCAACCTGCTCTAGCCTTGGCTTTTAATTCCAGCTCTCCTTCTCTTGCAAAAAAAAAAAAAAAAAAAAAGCCCCAGGGTTTCTTCCCAACTGCTCTTGGGTTTCGATTCAAACGTAAGCCACACTGCGAATAATTTTGCTGTCGGGTTTGCAAACGTCTGTGAGCAGTAACCACACACTCCTCCGCGCGAGACTGCATCGAATTGGAGGGGATGCGGGCTACAGTGGGTAATCCTGGGTCCCGGGCAGCTGAAGAAGTGACTCGAGCCCAGACGCGCGCCTCGGCTCCTCTGCCCGAACCCCAGCCCTGGCATCCCGGAGCGGAGCGCGAGCAAAGGTGGGCAGTTCGAGCCGCCGGCCCCTCGCTCC
>NW_027527955.1:6600525-6643152 GCF_008692635.1 Crocuta crocuta
TTGGCAGCTGCCCCTACCCAACCCTCAACTCGGGGCCTCCTCCCGGGACCTCCGATTGGCCTCCTGGGAGGACCCGAGTAAGGGGGTGCTGGGGGAGGGATTTCCCTCAAAGCTCTGGGTCCCGGGACCTGGGAAGCGGGAGTGGAGGGACTCGCTGCTCCCGGCGGGTGAGCCGCAGGCGGCGGAGCCGGACGGCCCGGAAGGTTCTGCCGCCTCTGCTGCGCCAGCCCGGCCCGCGCGCGCAACTTTCCATCCTGGCCCGGACGCCGCTACACAGTGCGGAGTTGCTGGCACTTTCCGGAGACCCGGGAACTGACGGCGCTCTCTCAGGCTGACCTGTCCGAGCTCTGACTCCCGCACCATGCACGCGGCTAGCACCCCCGGGGGGGTCAACCCCGCCAGTTTTCAGCCGATACCGCCGCCCCGCCTGGTGTTGGTGCTGCTGCGTCTCCTGTCACTGGTAAGCTGCGCGCTGGCACAGCCCGCGGCCCCTGGCCCGGCGTTGCTGTCCCCGGATCTCGCGGGGGCCGCAGGGGTCCCCGCCGAGGAGGCCATAGTGCTGGCAAACCGTGGGCTCCGGGTGCCCTTCGGCCGTGAGGTCTGGCTGGATCCGCTGCAGGACCTGGTGCTGCAGGTGCAGCCGGGGGACCGCTGCGCGGTGACCGTGCTGGACAACGACGCGCTGGCCCAGCGGCCTGGCCGCTTGAGTCCCAAGCGCTTCCCGTGCGACTTCGGCCCCGCAGACGTGCGCTACTCGCACCTGGGCGCGCGCAGCCCGTCGCGGGATCGCGTCCGGCTGCAGTTGCGCTACGACGCGCCGGGAGGGGCCGCAGTGCTACCCTTGGTGCTGGAGGTGGAGGTGGTCTTCACCCAGCTGGAGGTTGTGACTCGGAACCTGCCCCTAGTCGTGGAGGAGCTGCTGGGGACCAGCAATGCCCTGGACGCGCGGAGCCTGGAGTTCGCCTACCAGCCGGAGACCGAGGAGTGTCGCGTGGGCATCCTGTCCGGCCTGCGCGCGCTGCCTCGCTATGGGGAACTCCTCCACTACCCGCAGAGCCCAGGTCCAGCCAGCGGCGCGGGCGCCCGGGAGCCTCTCCTGATGGACTGCAAAGCTTTCCAGGAGCTAGGTGTGCGCTACCGCCACACGGCCCCCAGTCGGTCCCCCAACAGGGACTGGGTGCCCATGGTGGTGGAACTGCGCTCCCGAGGTTCGCCTGTGGGCAGCCCTGCTTTGAAACGTGAGCACTTCCAGGTGCTGGTGAGAATCCGAGGAGGGGCAGAGAACACCGCACCCAAGCCCAGTTTTGTGGCCATGATGATGATGGAGGTGGATCAGTTTGTACTGACAGCCCTGACCCCAGACATGCTGGCGGCTGAGGATGCCGAGTCACCCCCCGACCTGTTGATCTTCAACCTCACCTCTCCCTTCCAGCCTGGCCAGGGCTACCTAGTGAGTACTGATGACCGCAGCCTGCCCCTCTCTTCCTTTACCCAGAGGGACCTGCGGCTGCTGAAGATTGCCTACCAGCCGCCCTCTGAGGACTCTGACCAGGAGCGGCTCTTTGAACTGGAGTTGGAAGTGGTGGACCCGGAAGGAGCAGCCTCGGACCCTTTTGCCTTTATGGTCGTGGTGAGGCCCATGAACACACTGGCTCCGGTGGTCACCCGCAACACCGGGCTCATTCTCTACGAGGGCCAGTCTCGGCCCCTGACGGGCCCCGCGGCCAGTGGACCACAAAACTTGGTCATCAGCGATGAGGACGACCTGGACGCAGTGCAGCTAGAGGTGGTGGCTGGCCTCCGGCACGGTCACCTCGTCCTTCTGGGTGCCACCGATGGCACCTCTGCCCCTAAGACCTTTACGGTGGCCGAGCTGGCAGCCGGCCAGGTGGTCTACCATCACGATGACAGAGACGGCTCCCTGAGTGACAACCTTGTACTTCGAATGGTGGACGGAGGACGCAGGCACCAGGTGCAGTTCCTGTTCCCGATCACCTTAGTGCCTGTGGATGACCAGCCACCAGTCCTCAATGCCAACACGGGGCTTACCCTGGCGGAAGGGGAGACAGTGCCCATCCTGCCGCCGGCTCTAAGTGCAACTGACATCGACTCGGATGACTCTCTGCTGCTTTTTGTGCTGGAGTCGCCTTCCTCCACTGTAGGGCACCTGCTTCTCCGCCAGACTCACCCTCCCCATGAGGACGAGGAGCTCACCAGGGGCCCCTGGAGGAAACAGGGCGCCTTCTATGAGCAAACGGTGACAGAGTGGCGGCAGCGGGACATAACAGAGGGGAGGTTGTTTTACAGGCACTCTGGGCCGCATAGTCCTGGGCCGGTGATGGACCAGTTCACATTCCGAGTCCAGGACAGCCATGACCCCCCTAACCAGTCTGGACCACACAGGTTTGCGATTCGCATCCATCCTGTGGACCGCCTCCCCCCCGAGCTGGGCAGTGGCTGTCCCCTGCGGATGGTGGTGCAGGAGTCCCAGCTCACGCCGCTGAGGAAGAAGTGGCTGCACTACACTGACCTAGACACAGACGACCGAGAACTGCGCTACACCGTGACCCAGCCCCCGGTGGACACAGACGAAAACCACTCGCCAGCCCCCCTGGGCACCTTGGTCCTGACTGACGACCCTTCAGTCGCCGTGGCCCATTTTACCCAAGCCCAGATCAACCACCATAAAATTGCTTACAGACCTCCAGATCAAGAACTGGGAGTGGCTGCCCGAGTGGCCCAGTTTCAGTTCCAGGTGGAAGACCAAGCTGGGAATGTGGCTCCAGGCACCTTTACCCTCTACTTGCAGCCAGTGGACAACCAGCCGCCCGAGATCCTCAACACCGGTTTCTCCATTCAGGAGAAGGGCCACCACATCCTGAGTGAGGCTGAGTTGCGTGTGAATGATGTTGACACTGACGTAGCCCACATCTCTTTCACCCTCACACGGGCACCCGAACACGGCCACATGAGAGTGTCTGGACGGATACTGCATGTCGGGGAGGTCTTCCACTTGGAAGACATAAAACAGGGTCGGATTTCCTATGCCCATAACGGGGATGGGTCCCTGACTGATAGCTGCTCCTTGGAGGTCAGCGACAGACACCACGTGGTGCCCATCACCCTCAGAGTGAATGTCCGGCCGGCTGATGATGAGGTGCCCATGCTGAGTCTTCCCGCTGGCAGTCTGGGGTCATATCTAGATGTTTTAGAGAACGGGGCTACTGAAATCACTGCCAGTGTTATCAAGGGGACTGATGAGGACACTGATGACTTGATGTTGACTTTCCTCTTGGAAGACCCACCTTTATATGGAGAAATCCTGGTCAATGGAGTGCCAGCGGAGCAGTTTACCCAAAGGGACATCTTAGAGGGCTCTGTCGTCTATGCCCACACTAGTGGTGAGATAGGCCTGTTGCCCAAAGGGGACTCTTTTAACCTGAGTCTGTCACCTATGTCTCAAGAATGGATAATAGGGGGCAATACTATCCAAGGAGTTACTGTGTGGGTGACCATCCTCCCTGTCGATAGCCAAGCTCCAGAAATTACTGTAGGTGAACGGTTTATAGTCATGGAAGGTGACAAAAGTGTTATAACCTCAATGCATATAAGTGCTGAAGATATTGATTCCCTTAATGATGACATCTTGTGCACTATAGTTATTCAGCCTACCTCCGGTTATGTCGAAAACATTTCTCCAGCACCAGGCTCTGAGAAATCAAGAGCAGGAATTGCCATAAGTGCCTTTACCCTGAAAGACCTCAGGCAGAGTCATATTAACTATGTCCAGAGTGTCCATAAAGGCGTAGAACCTGTCGAAGACCGATTTATATTTCGTTGCTCTGATGGCATCAACTTTTCAGAGAGACATTTTTTCCCCATTATCATCGTTCCCACCAACGACGAACAGCCAGAAATATTTATGAGGGAATTTATGGTGATGGAAGGCATGAGTCTGGTGATCGATACGCCCATCCTCAATGCTGCTGATGCTGACATTCCGCCGGACGATCTAACTTTCACCATTACCCAGTTTCCCACTCGTGGTCACATCATGAACCAGCTGATAAATGGCACAGTTTTGGTTGAAAGCTTCACCTTGGACCAGATCATAGAGAGCTCAAGCATTATTTATGAGCATGATGACTCTGAGACCCAGGAGGACAGCTTTGTGATTAAACTAACAGATGGGAAGCACTCCGTGGAAAGGACGGTCCTCATTCTGGTTATCCCAGTGGATGATGAGACCCCCCGAATGACCATCAATAATGGACTAGAAATAGAAATTGGGGAAACCAAAATTATCAACAACAAAATATTGATGGCAACTGATTTAGATTCTGAAGACAAATCTTTGGTTTACATTATTCGTTATGGGCCAGGACATGGCTTATTACAGAGACAAAAACCTACAGGTGCCTTTGAAAATATCACACTGGGCATGAATTTTACCCAGGATGAGGTGGACAGAAACCTGATTCAGTACGTCCATTTTGGACAAGAGGGCATTCGGGACCTAATTAAATTTGATGTGACTGATGGAATTAATGCCCTTATAGATCGCTACTTTTATGTTTCTATTGGGAGCATTGATGTTGTCTTCCCGGATGTGATAAGCAAGGGAGTATCCCTGAAGGAAGGTGGTAAAGTCACCCTCACAACAGACTTATTAAGTACTAGTGACTTGAACAGTCCTGATGAAAACTTAATTTTTACCATCACCAGGGCTCCCATGAGAGGTCACTTAGAGTGCACTGATCAACCTGGAGTGTCCATCACATCTTTCTCTCAGCTTCAACTGGCTGGCAACAAAATCTACTACATCCACACAGCTGACGATGAGGTCAAGATGGACAGTTTTGAGTTTCAAGTCACTGATGGACGTAACCCCGTCTTCCGGACATTCCGTATCTCCATTAGCGATGTGGACAACAAAAAGCCAGTGGTCACCATCCATAGCCTGGTTGTCAGTGAGGGTGAGAACAAGCTGATCACTCCCTTTGAACTCACTGTCGAAGACAGAGACACTCCAGACAGACTCCTGAAGTTCACTGTCACGCAGGTGCCTGTTCATGGTCAACTGCTATTCAACAATACCAGACCTGCCATGGTTTTTACCAAGCAAGACTTGAATGAAAACTTGATCAGCTACAGACATGATGGCACTGAGTCAAATGAAGACAGCTTCTCCTTCACAGTGACTGACGGCTCCCATACAGAGTTCTATGTTTTCCCCGACACAGTATTTGAAACAAGGAGACCCCAAGTGATGAAAATCCAAGTCTTACCTGTTGACGATAGTGTCCCCCAGATTGCAGTGAACAAAGGGGCCTCTACACTTCGCACTCTGGCCACTGGCCACTTGGGATTCATGATCACAAGCAAAATCCTGAAAGTGGAGGACAGAGACAGCTTACGTTTTTCGCTCCGGTTCATTGTGACAGAGGCCCCTCAGCATGGATACCTCCTCAACCTGGACAGAGGCAACCACAGCGTCTCTCAGTTTACACAAGGTAAGGTGCACTTTTCTTTCCTTATGTCCACCGGGAAGTGTAGGTCTTCTTTTCTGAGGATGTGGCTATCACCGAAAACGTTATAAGTAGGGGATCGAATGTGAGTCCAAGGGAAGAAAAGGAAAGGGAAATAAATAAAGGGCTGGGGAGAGCACAGGGACTCACTTTTCTGGGAGAAGAATACCCCTCCTTGCCTGCCATAGGTCCCACTGTAGCGACCTGCATTAGAGTGATTATCAGTGTATTCCGGCAGCAGCAAGGTATGCTGTCAAGGCAGGCGCCAGACCTCGGTGAGCTTAAAGGAAGCGGGCTCCTCGGTTCTGTTTCGTTGGCCGCATCTGCCCTCCGAGCAGCCCGTTGTTTATGCTGCAGGCAGTGTGGGCAGCATTTTGGCACCTTCGAGAAGGATGGGCTTCCTCAATTCTTTGTATTCTTCCTATGATTTTCACCTATCATTCAAATAGAGCCTTCAAATTTCTATTACTTTGGTTAACTTTCTCGAGAGCATTGTTCTAATCCTGTTATAGTTCTTGGGAAGTTTGGAACTGGAATAAAAAGATGTATTCATATATACTTTGTAGATTTTTTTTAATGTTTTATTTATTTCTGAGAGAGAGAGAGAGAGAACGTGAGCAGGGGATGGTCAGAGAGAGAGGGAGACATAGAATCCAAAACAAGCTCCAGGCTCTGAGCTGTCAGCACAGAGCCCGACGCGGGGCTCGAACCCATGAACCGTGAGATCATGACCTGAGCCGAAGTCGGATGCTCAACCAACTGAGCCACCCAGGCGCCCCTCTACTTTGTAGATTTATAATTCTTCCATTGTATGCCTTAGGCAAACACCAAAGACGTAAGAGGTAAGCACCTGTCCAGAGTTCTAGCAGTTCTGTGTACGAGGTATGTCACCGTGATAAGGCACAAAAGGAAAGCACGCTTAATGACAAGATGTCCATCACCAGAATATACATTCACTTTGTGATGAACCTGAAGACGGTTCACAAGATTAATAGGAAAATAGAAGGGGGAAATTATTTCCTTATTTCAGATCTCTGTGCCCTCTTTCAGACACGGTAACGGCCACCCATTGCCTCAAGCATCTACATTCTCGAGGCTAAAGCGTTTTTCTAACCTAAATTCTCTTTGTGTAGAGACACAATGTGCGACAGGAAGGGCAGGTGACCTGTGCAGTGACTCAGTGACTAAAAAGAGAGGCCCATTCAGTATGCTGGCTCAGGAGTTAGGGCTCTGTTCTCTAGAACGTGCGACCTTCACTACAAAGGGCTTTGAGTGGCTTTCATGGAAATCTCACAGTGTCAGGATGGAAACTAGATCTAGCTCTGTGGGCTCTGTGAGTGGAGATGAGGCTTATCCTCGGGGCATCCCAGTGGGGGTGTTCTTTTCCTGCAACAGTGTTGTGCTCTGAGATAACAGATGCTTTAATAAACGGATGTCGCAAAGTGTAGTTAGTGTTAAAGTGAACCGCAGCTCTGTTTTAGATGCTGGCAAACAGCCCTGCACTCCAACCTCCTGATTCTTGGCTGCAAGCCTGAATATATTCCAGGGCCTGCATGGACAGGAAAACCTCAGAGCGCCCAGTGTCATGCCAGACCGGCAGGAAACTTTTGTGTGAAGGCTTTCTGAGGACAGAGATGCCATGCGATCTTAGACTGGTTTATTTTCATGGGAAGTGGCGAGGGCGAGAGGAATATATTACAGGAGAGAGAATGTTTCTTCAAATCATTCCTCTGATCTGAGAAAATAATCTGATTTCAAGGTTTGTTTTAAGGCATTTTTGTGTGAGGACAGGCAGACGACGTGATTTAAATTCTACGCGCCAAGTCCAACAGCTCAAAATATATTGAAATATTATTTCTTAAATATCGAACCCTCAATTATGCTACTTCATTATAGGCTGTTGCTCTGTCTCCCACTGATCCGGACTCACCCTGATTATTCTTTAGAGATGGAGTCACCATGATTACCCTTTATGGTCATTGGTAGAGAGTGTCGGTTTATTATAAAAAGTGAAGGTACTCTTTTAAGATTACCTTTTCTAAGAGAAATGATCGCATCGCAGTAAGAACCCAAACACTGACTAGGGAAACTATTGGTAGTTAATCACAGAGCACTCATTCGAACAAGTTGAGGCTGCAGCTTGGTTCATGGCCGTTATTTCTAGAGACCTAGATGGGTGAGTAAAAATGGAAAGGCTCCATCATAGAGTTACAGTGGCTGCTCTCTTAGGAGGCAAATACAAGCAGTGTCTAGAGTGAAGATGACACAATCTTTGTGTTTGTTTTGGTTTTCTGTTATCATAAAAGGATGAGTTAAACTATATATATACATTCTTTTAATGTTTATTTATTTTGAGAGAGAGAAAGCGCAAGCGGGGGAGGAGCAGAGAGAAAGAGAGAGAGAGAGGGAGGGAAGGAGGGAGGAAGAGGGAGAGGGAGAGAGGGGATCCCAGCAGGCTCAACACTGCCAGTGCAGAGCCCAACGTGGGTCTCAAACCTATGAACCATGAGAACCTTGATCGTGGCCTGAGCTGAAATCAAGAGTGGGATGCTAAACTATATTTTGATGGATTTTCAATGCACTGGGTTGAGTCAAGTGAGCCAAGGTGGGCAAAGAAGGTTATTCCCAAACCAACTCTCTAAATGGTCCTGAGGAGAAGTAAAATCCATTCGTTTCTAAAGCTTATTCAGTTTTATTCTTAGGAAGAGTTAACAAGGCAGAATTAGATCAATTAGAGAAATTAATTGTTTCAATGTTGCCTCTTTGCCAGGGTGTCCCGGCTCCCTCTATCCCGGGTGTAAATTGTTTATCTCAAGGACCTGGACTTTTTTCCCTATGAGTAGTACACAGTGATATCTTGTGGGAGATCAGTTGTAGATCATTTCAGGAATTTCCCCCAAAGAGTTTGAGTACTCCCTCTATCCCGGGTGTAAATTGTTTATCTCAAGGACCAGGACTTTTTTCCCTATGAGTAGTACACAGTGCTATCTTGTGGGAGATCACTTTCAGGAATTTCCCCCAAAGAGTTCGAGCCAGGGTGTGGTTGCCTGGCAAGTCCATGAACTTAGAATCAGAACGAAAACCGAAAAGCGTGGATTGCTTGTGTAGACGAACCGAAATACCTCTGATGCATGATTAGTGGTTAGAAGAAAATCCAGTTCACTCTTAGATGTTTACTGAAGGAAGATAACATTTGGGCAACTAGGTTTTGATCTTGCCAATACGACCGCGCCTTAAGAAGCAAATGTTTATGTATTTATGACGTTTGTGATGGTTTTAGAGGCTCATATAGAGTAACAGCACTATGATCAAAGTCTTTACTTATTTGAGATTTTTTTAAGTCCCTTTTTTGAGCCATGAATTATTAGTTGAGTTATAAAGAAAATGAAAAGGATTTTGGTTTGTTCCAACTAATCAATATTGCATGCCCTAACTTGGAGGGAAAATTTGAGACCTGCGTATCATATCATTGCATTCATGTTCACTTTATTTTTAGAAAAAAGTTTACAAAAATCAGCTTTGAAGTAGTGATTTATTTCAGTGCAACTGTTTCCTAAATATTGTAGGTTTTGCAAGAAAACATCAATACAGAGCATTGATATACTAATGAGTTTTTCCTTTTCTCGTAGTAGAGCCTTTAGATGTCCTGAAATGGGAAAGTTTGGGAAAAGGTCTTCCCCACATGACCAGAGGACTTTGTTCTTTTTTTTTTTCTTTTTTTACAAACAGTTTATTGTCAAGTTGGTTTCCATATAACACCCGGTGCTCATCCCCACAAGTGCCCTCCTCCATGCCCATCTCCCCTCTACCCCCACACCCATAAGTCCTCAGTTTGTTCTCANCAGAGGACTTTGTTCTAATGCTAAAGATGTGTGGTCCGAGTAGAGATCACTTCATTCCTTCCTGATGAATTAAAGGTTGTAAAGGTTCAGAGCTGTAGGAGGAAAAGCACCTGCAAGGGCTTAACTCGTTACCTCTATAGAAACACCACACATGTGTAAATAGAGGTTCAAGCCTGGTCCACCAGACCTCTGGGCCCTTTCATTTTATTTGTTTGTTTGTTTATGTTTATTTATTTATTATTTTGAGAGAGAGAGATCATGAACAGGGGAGGGGCAGAGGGAGAGGGAGAGAGAGAAAGAGAGAGAGAGGGAGAGAGAAAATCCCAAGCAGTCTCAGCACTCTCAGCACAGAGCCCGACATGGGGCTCAAGCCCACGAACCGTGAGATCATGACCTGAGCAGAACTGAAAATGAGACGCTTAACGACTAAACCACCCAGGTGCCCCTGGGCTCTCATTTTAAATTAAGAAACATCTGAGCTATTGCTAAATGTTAGANGGGGAACAAAAATCCCAGAAGTTTTCAGACTTCTAGGAAAGATAGCCACGCAGGAAGATACAAATGACACTAGGCAGAAACTGGGGAAGTTATAGCAGAGTTCAAAATAAAATGCAAAGGGAGAATAAAACATCTTGAATTTGTTTCAGCTCCTAGTATCTCTTTTATAAGAAGTTACCATTAACTATTAAATCAGGTTTTCCCCTCCTAAGATGTCTGATGGTAAGCGAATCACCTTTCAAATCTGTATGAGCCAAGGGGGAGGGTCCTTTTCACATTGGTCAAGTGGAGTCCTAGAAATTCATGGAGTAATTTGTTGATCCCAACACCTGGCTTATTCAATTTCTCGAGCATCTTCTTTCATAAAGTCATTTTCTTATCTACAATGCTTGTGGACTTCATAGATCGAACTCAGTGGACCTCTTAGAAGATGGGAAAGCTGTAGAGCACGCTCTAGACAAATAAATACTACATGTCATTGTCGAGGCCATCTTTAGCTGTGCTCTTGATCTTATGCAACCTTGGCACTAACTACTTACTGCCTGGTCCAGATCAAATAATGGTAGTGCTGCGTGCATCACAGAACAGGATGATATTTGGTTTACCATGCTGTCTGTGTGGCATCATGAAAAAGAGGAACTGGTAAAGTGGGTGAATAAATTTTTGAAATTGTACGTTAGTCAATATGGAAAGCAAAAGTATGCCAGTGAGTTTCATTGCTGGGAGAGGAAGCAACGTATAGTGCATTCCTGAGGCAGAATAACTTGTCACTATGAATAAAAGTTTCAGCTCTTTGGGACGCCTGGGTGGCTTAGTCGGTTAAGCGTCCGACTTTCACTTAGGTCATGATCTCGCTGTTTGTGGGTTCGAGCCCCGCATCGGGCTCTGTGCTGACTGCCAGCTCAGAGCCTGAAGCCTGTTTCAGAGTCTGTGACTCCCTCTCTCTCTGACCCTCCCCTGCTCACGCTGTCTCTCTCTCTCTCCTAGAAATAAATAAAAAAACAAAAAAAAATTTTCAGCTCTTATTAGATGCTTTCTGTTCTCATTTCTCTCTGGGGTCATGACACTTATTTTGATCTTTGAGATTTGTTTCTTTGATTTGTTTCTTTCAAACTCTGGAGAACTTAAAAGCACATGCTGTATATTGCAAGAGGTAAGAAAAGTTAGCCAGAGGTGGGCAGGGAAGTTCTTTCCTCTGAGGGTCAGCCCTACAGGGAGGAAAAGAGCATGATTTCAGGAGTGCCAAGAAATCTGCCATGCCTCAAAATATCTTCCTTTCCACCTGTCATGAAGTCTGACATTCCGTATTTAGACAGTCACTTCTTTGGTGCGTGAACATGCAAATACCATTGGGTGGGGCAACACCTTGCTATTATTATAACTTAACTCTTACACTGTCTGGATAAGGGATCATATTTCCATGGGACAGCTGAAATCAAGGGGCTTAGAGATAGGAGAAATAAGATAGCACTGCTTCCCTTAGGAGAAGGAAACCTAAACATGGTTACAGAAAAGTAATCACCAGCAGGATTTACCATAAGCAATGAGTCACCAATCTTGCCGTAGTAATGAATCATCTTGCTCTTTGGTTATTTCCTAGCTGACATCGATGACATGAAAATATGCTACGTTTTAAAAGATGGAGCCAATGCCACAAGTGATATGTTCCATTTTACAGTTGAAGATGGCGGTAAGTGTTCACTCTCCTGTTAGTATAAACAAGGAGACTGACTTTTCTTGGTGGATCTTTGATGACTTCATTACAAGGAATCTGCCTCGAGTATCATTTTATGCTCACCTGATTTTATACCGCGTGAACTTATTTGCCGATAGAAAATCTTGCATTCTCAATCTGCCACGGTACTACTCTGCAATGAATAGAGATAAATGTTCCAGTTATATTATTTTTGTCTTGGGATTAGTAACACACTTAAAGAAAGATCTATATAAATAGGATCCCCATGTCCAGTTGTTCAGAATATGTTCTGCATGAAACTGCCCACTTGAGATGACGAGAGGCTGTTGGAATCCAGCCCAGCAACACTTTCAAGCCATGTGACTCCCCTGGGGGTGTCTGCCCAAAGCACATGCCCTTGGCTAGTTCACACATGGGTGCTGTGTGGACCAGTGATGATAGATAATTGCATTCACCAGGGAAGGAGGGCTAGTCAATGTGTGTTTTACCTTACCAATCTCAGTATGTCTAGTGATTTCCTTAATTTGGGGGAGTTCTGTGACTTAGTTTAGCTAAAATATTTTCTCGGTGAAGTCTGAAGAATACTGCAGAGAAGACGCTGTGACTTGCGGCCCAAGTCTCCTCCACAGGTCACTGTCACTGCTCCCCCAAAGTCCCCGCAGCTGCCCACTCTCTCTTCAGTTCTCCTCTTAACCCCGCAGGCTGGGAGAAACACTGGCCACTTCTAGATTAATCGTAAAGATGTTTCTGTGCTTTCATGCTCTCAGGAGAAGCGAGAGAACCTCAGAAAGTACATGTGGCCTGTGAACAGGACACAGGAAGTGGGGGGGTAATGTGTGTAAGAGAAGAAAGAGGGACAAAAGAAGGGACTTAGATCCAGTCATCTATTTTCTAAAGATGCTCTTTAAAATTTGTTTAATGTTTATTCATTTTCGAGAGACAGAGCACGAGTGGGGAAGGAGCAGAGAGAGAGGGAGACACAGAACCTGAAGCAGGCTCCAGGCTCTGAGCTGTCAGCACAGAGACCCATGTGGGGCTCAAACCTACAAACTGTGAGATCGTGACCTGAGCTGAAGTCAGTCACTTAACCAACTGAACCACCCGTGTGCCCCTAACGATGCTTTTTTTTAAAGGTACACTATTATGTCATCTATCTCAAAAAGATGATACGCTTACCCTCCATAGTTTTTGAAGCATTAAATAGCATTTGGTTTAAAATATCATTGGGCATAACATGATCACAGCTCTGAAAAATGACATCCGTTGGGTGCGTGCCAGAGAGACAAAAAAGTATGTTCACTTGGGTTCAACTATATGATTTTCCCTACAGTCCGGATGTTTAATAAATTTGATGCCTTTATTTTTATAGTAACCAAATCGTAGTTTAATATTCTATGTACTGATGAAAGGAATTGAAAGGTATGAAAGGTATAAAACTAATTCTGAGAAGGACACCAATTTATAAAAATAACACTTACTGAATCTTGATGCTCAAATGGGAAGTTCTACTGTCAGTAAACTTTAGAGTAGAACTCTGAAATAATTCAAATTTGTGTAGTAGATCAAAATGTAAAGGCAAAATTATTGGTTCAAGGGCCCATGTTGGTCACTTAGAATGACTGAACATACCTCAGTAGCACGAGTATGATTTTCCTTAAAATTGTAGCGTTGAAATGGTTACAATTCTCAGATACTATAGCTTTTACTTTTTAAAAAAGTGTTCACGTATTTATTTTTGAGAGAGGATAAATCTATGCTGGGAAGGGGCAGAGAGAGGGAGACAAAGAATTGCAAGCAGGGTCTTCACAGTTAGGGCAGAGCTCAGTGCAGGGCCCAGACTCGTGAACTGGGATATGGTGACCGGAGCCAAAATCAAGTCAGATGCTTCACTGACTGAGCCACCCAGGCTCCCCTAGCTTTTACCTTTTAAATATTTTGTCTTTTTCCCTCAGTTATCACAGTTTCAATCTGATACTGCGGCTCTGTTATTTGGCACATTTCTTTCCCTGTTGATGGTAACATTTACCTTAAGATTTTGATTTGTATTTAGACTTTAGAAAACATTATGCTGTATCGTATTTCAAAATATTAGGTGAGGAATGGCTAGCCGAAGAAACTGAGTTTATTTGCTGAAAATGTGGCTGAGCATCTACGGATTGTGTTTATGGAAGCAGGAAATAAATCATTTCGGGAGCATTTTTAGAGCTGGAGTTTCATGTGAGAGAGAAAAATTCCAATGACATTGGTCTTGACCTTTCTTTTCACCACTAACATGACATTACTTAATGGGGCTGAAGCAGATTCTGGAAAACTAACTATAGAACACAATTTATCTTAATTCACCTGATTTAAGAAAACTTCCCTCTAGCAGAATAAACACAGGAACCTGCAAGATTTAAAGGAAAATAAATAAAAATTCGTGTATGTATTTCAAAATTGTTTCAATCTGATATCTTTCCTTTCTAGAAAAATGATATCAAACTAAGAATTCTGATTTTTTGACTCAGTTATATGTGATATATCTGTTATAAAGTATATGTGATACGTCGTATTATTGACTGTATTGCCAAGTTATATCTTGGCAATGTAAGTTCAATTAAAATATACTCCAGAAAAAAATCTGCCTTTATAGACTGTACCATGAATCTTTATTTTCAAAATCTTCACACTTAATCATGTAAGTTTCATGTAATAGAATACATGTGTATGAAGTCACATATATAACATGTTTTGATACTTTTCAAAGATTTATATTCCTTGGGAATTATGGAAGGTACTTGAATCATATGAAATAGGACTATTCTTGGTTTTTAGTTGGAATGATCTAGGTCTCAGAAAAGCCAGGTAACTTCTCCGAATGCACCCATCTGTCCAGGAAGTAACAGACCTCTCTCAGGGCAACTTATTCTTCCCATCTAGGTGATGACAGACTTTCTGGACTAGTGGGTTTAGCTGTCACATTCAGCTGTAGTGATGTATTATCATCTCTTGTATACGACGATAGGAAGCATAGCCGTAAACCTTCTCCATGAAACACAGAAAACGTTTCCAGTATTTCACATCTGGGAAACCAGTGAAAGCCCTGTGACACAACATTGAGAACTGTCTACCCCAATTCTCTTTTCAATCCACTGAATTCACCTTCTCCAAGTCCTCAAGATTGCTTTTTAAGACAGTGACTATGGAAATTGCTGGAGCAAACATAATCCTTGAATAACTAAAAAATAACTAAATAAAATATAACTTTTACTTTCAGGAGTCAAGAAGAGATTTAGGAAAGCAGAAAGCTAACAGCTCTTGTTTCAGATTTCATTATGTTAGCATAAGAACCCGGCTAGCCACAGAAATCTTGTTATGATATAGTAATGGATTAGGACCACCCACTACTAATGGGATGGTGCTTAGGACAGAATTACTAATTTTTAGTTTGGGGCTGTTACCAAACAACGGGGCTGAAGAGTACTTTATTTGAAGATTAGATAATTTCAGGATTTTACCTCAGGGAGTTCTACTGTGTTTGGATTTAATAAATGAATGTTGGTTGCCCACACACACACACACACACACACACACACACGTAGATGTTTTCTTATATTTTAGGATTCTTACAATGAGATCTTAAACCTCATATATTATGGTTCATGCAATTTTGTCTCCATAGCATTCCTGTGAGCTTAGGAAAAACAAACAAAGAAAAACATTACTATTCTTTTTTGGCAGATGAGGAAACTGAGTCACAGAAATAAGTAACTGACCTTCCTCAAGTTTCAAAACCAGGCCACTAGAGGCCAATTTGAATCCCAGGATTCTTTCTGCAAGCAGGAGCTTCTGTACTTTTTCAGGATAAGAGAGGAGGGGAGTTATCTCAATGTTTTCTGGGCTCCCCTGCCCAAGGTTTTAGGAATGCTTAGTAGGTGAGAATGAAATCAGAGTAGGATGTGTCCATAGATAAAAAGTTTTGCCTCTTATGGAATGTGAATTTTTATTTTAGAATTCTTAATGTCTCTGTGTACTCAAACTTAGAGTATTCTTTTTGATATCGTACTGTAATTCTTTTTAAAAATACATGTAGGAAAACATATAGTCTTTCTAGAGTTCAAATGAGCACAAATCAAATCAACTTCACAGTTGATAATTTACTTATTTTACGTAATTTTACTTATTTATCTATTGTTTACTTATTTTATCAATTAAATTATGAAGTTTAGAAAATACTTAATATGTGAGTTATGATGAAACAAGTATACTTCTGTAATGTTTGTGAAGCCATAAAGTGAGAAAATGCTTTGGAAAAACCCATGGCTCTGTGGTTAGAGCCATGTGGGATGCACTACACCGCTGAAGGCATGGCTTGAGCAAAGCAAAAACTCACAGGCGTACTAATGTCACCGGCTACTCAAATAGCAGAAGTTATTCTCAATGACCAATAAACATAGAAAGAACTTTTCGTCACTGGCCGTCCTTAAAATGTTATGCAGTCCTTAAAATTTTAAATGCTGGTCAATCATACTGTAATTCTTAAAATGATCATTTAGCGATGATGTACAGTTTTTGGAATATTAGTAAAGAATATGAAAATAATATGTCAAAAGGGCATCCATCCAGGTGCTCTGGGGCCAAGGATATACTTACTATATCGTTACAATTTGTACCTTCCAGTTTCTAAGGTCAAACTCTGAAGTTACGAAATGTCCTCTCCTTATGGGCTTTAGCTAAGGTGTTGTGGAGCAATCACATGTGGGTTTAGCTAACCCACCTCCCATTCCTTTCTGCTTGGTCCTTTCTATCTCCCTGAGGGGAGCTCAGTACAATAATACTACAGACCTGGAAAAGGCATCCCCTTTGAAGTCCAATTCGAGAGCTAGTACTCCAGAATTTTAGCAGAAGACAAAAGAATGTACTCTTTTATCATGTTCCTCATGGAACATCTTCTCATCTGACTTCATCCCAGCCTTCGACTCTCTGCAAGTATTCTAACATGCAAAAGCATCGTCCCCTTTTAGTCTTCTCTCCAAAGAGCTTTCCTAGCTCTCTACTGTGATGCGAAAGCTGGTCTCCAATATCCCCGGCATGTCCCACCCTCAACTCTAATGACCTTGTCACTCTGGAACACCTGGCTAAGTGGCATTTCCTCTCCAGAATTGCTCCCAGTGTTGCGATGACCAAGTTAGCCGTGCCCTTCTTGGTGCTTTGACTGCGATAACAGCGGTGGTGTGTTCTGATGGTTTGCTAATGTAAAGACCTCCATTAGTAGAGCAGGGACGCCTTCAAATCAAAAAAAGATGTCATTAGGGTTTGTACCGCAGGATTGAAAACAGGGTAAATATTTAACAAAGATGAAAATGAATGAATAGATAAATGGGGAAAAGAAGCTCCCTTTTGAGAAAACCTTCTCTAAACAATTACCAATGGACCTTGGCATTCCTTTAGAACATCCCCTTATCTTAGCATTAACTTAAATCCCTGTGGCACCAAGAAAGATTTTTTTAGTAAAGCTTTCACAATTTTAAACACATGAAACCAACTGCTGTGAAAATTCCTTTGTAACCTTCAGTGAAACATATTTAAGACAGAAGAGATTCCCAGATTCCCGGGATCCACCAGTTCGGAGCTCATGTTATTCTTTTTTTTTTTTTTTTTTTTAATGTTTATTTGTTGTTAAGAGAGAAAGAGAAACAGAGTGTTAGTGGGGTGGAGAGGCAGAGAGAGAGGGAGACACAGAATCCAAAGCAGGCTCCAGGCTGAGCTGTCAGCACAGAGCCTGAGATGGGGTTTGAACTGCAAGATCAAAACCCGAACCAAATGAAGTCCTACACTCAACCTACTGAGCCACCCTAACACTCCCAGAGCTCATGCTATTCCTAAAGAATTCTTTTCAAAAAAAAAAAGGTTGTTAGTAAATTATATAAACTACTGTACACCTTTGAAATTTAAAGGATAATAGACATTTCCCATAAGTCAGTGTAATTTTAAAGTCAGCTTCACTACCTTAAGTATTTTTAGTTACCCCAAATTTTGCCTCATGTGATAAGAGACCAGCCAAGTGGAGAAGTAGAAAGCTCTCCTAGCATAAAGTATTCTCAGTCCTCATTAAAATGTCACTATAGAACTTTTTTTTTTTTTAGTTTTAGTTTTATTTGTTTGTTTTAAGTCTCAAGCCCTCAGCATCAGATCCACAACATTTCTTGATGGGCATAAGAAAGAAGTAGGCTATGTGGTCATCTATCTGGCTTGGTATACCATGTAGGAGGAGCCGTACTTTTTTCTCCATTGTGAAAACTGGTTTGCTGCTTCCTCATTTGAACTTGCATGTGACATGGGTGGGCAGCCTGAGAGAGTTCCGTCTCCTGGTTTGGCAGTAAAACTGGGGCATTGGGTATGATATCTGTGTTGGCCATTATAGCGTGTCTGGTCCATAGCCAGACATTTGTCACCTCCGTCTTCCAGTATGTCTTTCGGTGCCCAATTTTTTGTTCGCCAAGATCTTTAATTTATATGGTATTGAAAGATATAAATAGCATCTTGACATAATAGAAGCCGCAAAGTCATTTCTTTATATGAAATGTCAGTTAAGGACAAGGCTTTCAGATCTTTATTCCATATTTGATGACTGAACACTCAGACACAAGGAGACTAGAGCTCTTCATTCTAGTTAGCAGGAGCACAAAGTTTTGCTTGAAAGTGACCAGTAACTCAGGATTTGAGGCAAAGTCATTATGGACAAGTAGCTGGAATTTAAAGCAAAGGCTGGAAAAATACAAATTAAGTGCAGTAAGTCGGAAAAGGAGGTTTGAGTACAAGCATTAAAAGATTATACAGACATACTCAGCTTAGAGAGAAAAGCAAGCATTCTGTAGCAGTAAAATTAATTGCTAGTGACATGAGAACCAGAGGAAAGATACCAGTGCCTTAGGGAGCTATAATAAGAAGGTGAAGTAATGTCAGGCACCGAGACAAATATTTCTGACCTGCGAGAGAGCATAAGATCTACTAAAGGCAGGGCCTGGGAAGGGCTGTTGGCTACTGTGGCTCAAAGTTTGGAAGCCTTTCTCTTTTCAACGAGCAGTGTAGAATTGTTCAAATCATTTTTGGAGCACCCACTATATTTCAGGCATCTGCTGGATCCAGGGAAAACAGTGATGAACTATAACTGTAGTGATCTTTGACCTGAGGTTCCGATGATGATAAAATTGTAGACAAATAAAACATTTATACAGTATATAATGTACCAAGGAGGTTATCATTAAATCCAAGATAGAGAGGCAGCTGTCAGGAATGGCTTTTGAGAGGTGATATTTAGGCTCACAGGATGAAATGAAGCTGCCACCGGAAAAAGGGAGGAAGAAATGTTCCAATGGTGTGGGGGGGGGGGGGGTGGGGAGTGTGGAGAGCGTGTGCGAAGGCACTGAGCTCTGCTCTGTGTGCTCAAGTGACCGGAAGAGCATCAGCCTGCCTGGAGCTCAGGTAACAAAGCAGAGTGCCACGCAAGGCGATGCTGGAGAGCTAGACTGGAGCCTGATGGTGCAGAGCCTTATAACCCAGCACAGTGATCTAGATTTTCTTCTAAGGCAAAGGGGAACCCCGCTCCCCCATCATTTTAAAGCAAGGGAATACCATGTTGCAATTTACGTTTTGAGAAGATGATTCTTGCAGCCCCGGAGGACCCAGGGGAAGCAGCAAGGAGAAAACAGGGAGACCAGCACGAGGCTGGCGCAGTAAGACAGATGTGAGAGGGAAAGAAGAGGAGAGGCTTGATGTAATTGTGGATCTCAATCTACGGGACTTGTTGACAGATCGGATTATGGGGGGAAGAAGGAGAACTTAAGCACAATTCTGGCTTCTTGGCCTGAAGACAGCGGTGGCCCTATTCATTGAGATGGAAAAGACTAGGGGGTCATAGAAAAGACTTTAGGGAGGAAGTGAGGAGGTCATTTCGAACATAATAATTATGAGATGCCTGACTTTGAAATCCGTATACAGGAAGGCCAGCCTATTGACCTTGCTTATCTTGCCTTCCATCGGAATCAGGAGCATAGCCTTTGGAATTAGAAGGGGAACAAATATTGGTTCTGCCCTTTGCAGTAACTGGTGATGTGACCCCGAGCCAAGTAACTGAATCTCTTGTAGCCTCGGTTTCATTTGTAAAGTGGAACAATAGTCGTGCCTGGCTAATAAGGGCCTTTTGAAGATTAAGTAAGATAATTCATGGAAATAGGATCATTCATGCAGCACACTTCCCGTTGCATAGTAATGACCATGCAGGTAGCCCCTGCGGCTCTGGGGGTTACCACTCTGACGGATTCCAGGGCTTTCCTTCCGATTTTTCTTTCTTTCCTTTTCTTTTATTTCTTGCTTCTTCCCTCTCTCTATTTCTTCCCCTTCTCTCCTTTTCTTCCTTTCCTTTTCCTCTCCTTTTAACTTAAGACTTTCTGCAAAGGATATCAATATTACTGGTACTAAGAAATGAGAAGAAAAAGATGAAGGGAAAATCATTCTATAGCTATGTTTGGTTTTCAATTTAGAACAATTTTTATGTTCTTCATGTTAATTTTGAACTAAGCTTGAAAATTGCACCCTCGGTAGTATCTTTTTATTTTTCTCACAGCAGCTGTTTGTAAAGTTCGACTGTTTGTTTCAGGTGGAGAGGTGGGCTTAGTACAGGCGTGTAAGTGGAAAAGTGGTAACACTTCTGTGCTGCTGAGGTTAAAGGCTAAGGATGCCTCCGAAGTTGTTTCGTTATTAGTAAATGGCCAAATAAAAATTTTCGTTAAACTGGTAAATACAAAGTTTTCCCTGTGGTCAAATAATGGAAATACAAAATACCATATCCCTTCAGCTCAGTTTACATGTTTTTTTTTCTTTTTAATAACTAGAAATTTAATTATTAAGACATGAAGGTTAGACATAGTAACCAACTTTTATTTTTAAACAAAAGCACTCCAAAACATCTGAATTTAGCAAATATGATGCTTAAATGATAGTTTTGACTGCCGGTCTAACACACTGACTTGTAACCAGCTGACGACACTGATAAAATAAAGTATTAAAGCTATGTGTCTTTCTATAATAATCCAGTGAGGCCAAAGAGATAAATGTGATACCTAACCATGATTGCAAATAAAAATAAAATTTAGTGAGGCTTAACTTCGTGAAAAAGGGTGAGTAAGCTACCCGCAAATAAAAAAAGGTGTCTTTTTTCTTGCTTCACAAATGTAGACTGATGTAAGAATGTACATTTCCTAAGAGCGAAAACATTTGTGTAAATGAGAAAAAAATAATTTTCTTTAGTATTATTCTGTTTTAGAACAGTTAGCTTAAACTTACTGAATTAGTGATTTATTAAACGGGTTCTGCCCCGAAGAATCAAAAAGTCAATGCCTAGTAGCTGTATATAAGTAATTTCTTACTGAAGAAATAAGTAAGTTAAAGAAACAACATACCTTCGGATGTTTACCTTTAGAATTCTAACAGGTCTGTTATGGTAGAAGTTTCCAAAATGAATTATTCAGTTTAGCTAGCCACCATTTAATAATAAGACTTAAGTTTTGCAAAGGATATCAGTATTATTGGTACTAAGAAATTAGAAGGAAAAGATGAAGGGAAAATAATTATATAGCTATGTTTGGTTTTCAATTTAGAACAGTTTTTATATTCTTCATGTTAATTTTGAACTAAGCTTGAAAATTGCACCCTCAGTCGTATCTTTTGATGAAGGAAGCCAGGACACAATTCTCTTTCTTTTTGTTTCAAGAAAGCTCTGACTACAGTCTTCCAGGCCGAGACAGCAGTGTACGTGCTCTCCATTTTTTTGCTGGTTAGCTCAGCGCAGAAAGGTTTAATTATTTCTTCTTGGTAATGCCCCCACCTGCTACCTCTAACTCTACTTATATAACTATTAGAGACCTGACTTGAAAACACAGAAAACAGTGTTCTCAAGCTTAGCTCAAGAGAGCCACTTCAGAAATAAAGAATAAAGTGGTAAAACTGGTCAGGAGACTTCAAAAATCCAGGAGATGGAAAAGAACCATTCTGTGTTCCCATAATTCTTCTCTGATTTTATTTCATGTAGAAATAGACCAAAATGAAGTGCACTACGTCATTGTTATAAAATTAAGAAAGATGGGGTACATAAAACCATTTAAGAAATTGTTATTAACCACTAAGAAGAAATTACCTTGCTACCTAAAGCTCAAGAGTCATTTTGTTTCACCGCGCATGTCCTTCAGGTTACTGCATCCAGTTACTTTTACCTGCTTCCTGAATTTCTATGGAAACAGATTCGTGCATTAATTTCATTCATGGTGATCCCATTAGAATCATGTTGAGGTTTATCTTAAATGACCTAATAGCTGTAAACTGCTTAAAATAATGGCTGGCACAGAGCAAGTGCCACATGAATGTTAGTCATTCCCCCACAATAATATAGTTTGATATCTGTGAGAGCCAGGATTCTTATCATTGCTTCTCACTGATGTGTCCTCATTGCTGGCACGAGTAGATGTTCAATAACTGTTTATTGAGTGAATGAATTCATTTTTAAAATTTTTTAATATTTATTTCTTTTTGAGACAGAGAGAGAGCATGCAAGTAGGGGAGAGGAGAAAGAGGGAGACACAGAATCCTAAGCAGGCCCCAGGCTCTGAGCTGTCAGCACAGAGCCCAATGCAGGGATTGAACTCACAAACCATGATATCGTGACCTGAGCTGAAGTCAGATGCTTAACTGACTGAGCCACCCAGGCGTTCCATGAGTACATTTTTTCTGATGTGATTTTTTTAATGGATTTGTCTCTTGCTGCTTTCCCCTCTGATCCAGATATACCACTTCCATAGTTACCCAAAAATACAAATGTGATTTTTAAATTGTCTTCAAAAAAAACCCAAAAAAAACAAAACCCTAGAAAAGCAAAAAACCTTCTGTCTTCCCTCTGCTGTCGCAGTTGATTTCCTAAGATGCAAATCTGATGCCATCTTTATTTTCCAACTCTCACAGAGTGTCTTGTTAAACACAGGACAAAATTCAGACCCTTCTTGATGTACACACTGACCACGTGTGATGTATCCAGCCGCACAGCCTACGCGGAGTCCCACACGTGCCATGCCGTGTGATGTGCTCTGCCTTTTCTTTTCTTTCTTCTTGAATATCCTTCCTCCTGCCTCTCCGAGAGACTCGGTCCAGATATTACTCCCTGATTTCTTCTACCCTTGCCCTTAGGGTCAGACCTCACCACCTCTGTGTTTCCGTAACTACTCATATTTGTATTAAGGGATGATATTCAAACTGCTTATTTATAGACCCATATATTGATCTGTATAATAATTTAAATCATGCCAGTTGCTATATATAAAATACAAATATACACATGTGAATGCATATTTGTATATGTACATTATATATAAAATTGTCTACCAAGCGATAGACGTGGCAGCACAAATAATACATACTATAATGTACAAGGTTGTTAATATACTGTGCAATGTAAATATTAAATATGCATGAAAGTGTTCACAAGTGTATTATTATAGTATAAATCACTAACAATTTAAATATCTTTTAGTTTTACCTCATCTTTTATTTACAGCAGCTTTCATAAGCTAAAAGACACCCTTCCTGGGCCATGATTTGACATGGGATCAAACTCTTCCAATGACTTAGTCCTTCAAATGGTTGTTACCAAGTGGCTTGTAGCTCCAATTGGTAGTGAACTGCTCTTTTTATTAAAAGTTTATTTGTTTATATTGAGAGAGAGAGAGACAGAGAGAAAGAGAGAGAGAGAGAGAGAGCACAAGAGGGGAAGGGGCAGAGAGAGGGAGAAAGGGAATCCTAAGCAGGCTCCGAGCTGTCAGTGCAGAGCCTGATGTGGGGATCCAGCTTACAAACCATGAGATCATGACCTGAGTCAAGATCAAGAGTTGGATCTTAACCAACTGAGCCACCCAGGTGCCCCTAGGAAATGCTCTTAACATCAGTGATATTGTCCATGGTATTAAATCTACTCCCAGATTTTCTTGAGCTAATCAATTACATCCAGACTATTTCTAAGACTTGCAAATTATATGAGACTCTAATATATTCAATATCTCCATTTATAGACAAAGTTACAAAAATCATTCCCCAGAAAGCAAGGTTTAATTAAGTGGAACCTAATACTTTAGGACTAGTGGGAGGCAGTGTAGTATCTTGGTTAATCGTATGAGCTCTTCGAAGCATTTTGGGCTTGAATCTTGATTCTGCAAAGTTTTAAATGATCTTGCTGTCTATCTATTAATCAGCACAGATGGCATTCTCCATCTCAGCTATCAGTATACCAGCTCAGAACATATCACTCTGTACTGCAGCCCTTTATATATGCTTGTGTTTATAAAGCTTCTCCACTGCAGGAGCTGCTTCATTTATATCAGTGTCTCCTTGTCCAGTGCTGAGTCTCTACATGGTACTTAGTGAGAAGCCAATAAACATTTGCAGTGAAGCCATGAATAAATACTGAACGATAAATAACTGGTTACTACTTTCTCTTAAAGTTGTAGGTGGAGTTAGTTCAGAAGTAAAGAGAGGAATCTAAAGGAAAATAGAATAGTCTTGCCAGTTTAAAAAATGTGAAATAAATGGATGCTTGTGTTTGCTTTTAAATATCTTTGAAACACACGTAAGTGTATATAAACATATACATTTCCAATATTCTTTGCATAGACTTTTTAAAAATATAATTTATTGAGAATTGGCTTCCATGCAACACCCTGTGCTCATCCCAACAAGTGCCCTCCTCCGTGCCCATCACCCATTTCCCCCTCTCCCTCACCCCATCCACCCTCAGTTTGTTCTCTGTACTTAAGAGTCTCTTGTGGTTTGCATCCTTCCCTCTCTGTAACTGTTTTTCCCTTTCCCTTCCCCCATGGTCTTCTGTTCAGTTTCTCAAGATCCACATATGAGTGAAACCATGATATCTGTCTTTCTCTGACTGATTTATTTCACTCGGCATAATACTTCCAGTTCCATCCATGTTGCTGCAAATGGAAGGATTTCATTCTTTCTCATTGCCAAGCAGTATTCCATTGTATATATAAACCACATGTTCCTTATCCAGTCATCAGTTGATGGACATTTACGTTCCTTCTATAATTTGGCTATTGTTGGGGCACCTGGGTGGCTTAGTCGGTTAAGCGTCCGACTTTCGCTTAGGTCATGATCTCGCGGTTCGTGGGTTCGAGCCCCGCGTCAGGCTCTGTGCTGACTGCCAGCTCAGAGCCTGGAGCCTGTTTCAGAGTCTCACTCCCTCTCTCTCTGACCCTCCCCTGCTCACGCTGTCTCTCTCTCTCTCTCTCTCTCTCCTAGAAATAAATAAAACATTAAAAAAAATTTATAATTTGGCTATTGTTGAAAGTGCTGCTATGTTGAAAGTGCAACATTTATGGTGACATCAAACTCTGTCTTGCTTATTTATTATAAAACAGAGTTTCTCTTCCTATGTGTATGGATATGTTTCTAGTTTACAGATCTGGCTTTTAGAGATTTTAGCTGAAATTTCTTTGACTGACTTATTATAATAAGCATGCTGAATCTGGTTGATTTATGTTAAGACACCATTGAGAATGGAATGAATTTCTACCCTTATCTTTATAGACTCACTTCGTTGTCCTTTTGCTACATGACTTTGACCGAACTGACACAACCCACAGCCTTTCCCCCACCCGCCCCCATGTCACCTCAAGCGTGCATGTGGTAAAGGTCAACATTCATTAAAAAATCACCAAGTCAATTAAACGTCTGTTTCATTTGGGAGAAAAGTGAAAAATAACACTGTAAGAGATAAAACAGATTATCAAAGTACTTTATATTGGAGATGTTTCTAAATAAACGATGTTGTTAAATGGTGTGTTAAAGTCAAAATATCAGAAATCAGTCCCGTTTTCAAGATGTCCATCTTTGAGTCTCTATTTTCACCTGCTTGATTAAATATTCACCGTGCAAATATGTAGCGAATGTGAAGACCATCTGTTATAGTCTTTGGAATTATAGACACCATATAGCATTTGATTTTGAGAGTTCAGAGAAAGGATGGTCATTCAAATAGAAAATTCCAAAAGTTTTCAGTGTGTTGGTCCAATCACTAGTTTATTTTATCCATGTGCAGATAGTTCTAAAAACAAGTTTTTTTATTTTTAAAAATTTTAATAGTTTTTTAAAATTTTTGTAAGAAATTTAAAATGGTCTTGGAGGTTTTTAAAATTTTTTTTTAATGTTTGTTTTTGAGAGAGACAGAGCGAGAGACAGAGCATGAGCGAAGGAGGGACAGAGAGAGAGAGAGAGGAGACACAGAATCCAAAACAGGATCCAGGTTCTAAACTGTCAGCACAGAGCCCAATGCAGGGCTCGAACCCATGACCTATGAGATCATGACCTGAGCTGAAGTCAGATGCTTACCCAACTGACCCACCCAGGTAACCCTCGTCTTAGAGTTTTTAAAGCACTTTTTTCTATGAAAAAAAACAAGTGAATTGAATCCATGTAATTATAAAATATGGATTAAAAAGAGCATTCGACCCTTTATTACCATTCACAAGTACTAACAGTAACTGCAAACAGTTTTAAATACAGCAGCAGCCTTGTGAATTTCTGAAACTGAAGGAATTAGAAGCAGCAAGGAACACAGGGAGCATATAGTATAGACATTGGCTGTGGTTAAGGGCTCCTCTGTAGTGTTGTAGAAAAACATGATTCTGACTTGTTTGGTAGTTGCTTAATCCATGATGATTGTGTTACTTGTCCAAGTTGGTTTTTTTATTTGTGTTTTTTTAAGTAATAGATACAACTGAATTCATGATTAAGACTTCTTTGAATCTACACGGTAGTATAATATAGAATCTGCCATATTTTTATATCTTCCCCCAAGGATAATGTATCCAGAGACCCCCCTTTTAGTATTTTAATGATCTTGTAGTATCTTTATTTGTTAGAATTCAGAAAGCATTTTGTATACATTTCTATTTATATTCCAGTCATTGCTTAAGGCAGGCAGGTAAACACACACACACACACACACACACACACACACACACACCTCACTCGAGTAGGAACCTAGTATATTCCTATTTGGGACCAGTTTTATACTTTAATTAGTGAGTAACATTTTCCTGTGACTAGTTCCAAAATTGGTCTCTTAAGCAATAATATAAAAAAGCCTGGAAATATTTTCTTATATCCTGAATTCCTCCTAGATGGTAATTAATCTGGCATTTAATTCTGACAGTAGTTAAGATGCTTTATCTGATGCTGCCCTTCTGTCATTCTCGTTTCTTTTTTTTTTTTTTAAATGTTTTCTTTATTTCTAGGAGAGAGAGAGAGAGAGACAGCGTGAGCAGGGGAGGGTCAGAGAGAGAAGGAGTCACAGATTGAAACAGCCTCCAGGCTCTGAGCTGGCAGTCAGCACAGAGCCCGACGCGGGGCTCGAACCCACGAACCGCGAGATCATGACCTAAGCGAAAGTCGGACGCTTAACCGACTAAGCCACCCAGGTGCCCCTTGTTCTCATTTCTTTTAATGGTATGTCTGTCCTGTCAATCATCTGAACATCTTTTAGCTTCCCCTCCTATCCTCTAGCTAACCAGTCCCTACAACCTGCTACTTCCCATCTGCACACTCTCACTGGACCCCTTCCATGCCTTCAGTGAAAGCCACCCAAGTACCTGGAGTTGCTGAATTATTCCAGTCGTTTCTAACCCATCTCCCCTCTCTAGTCTCCTCAACTGAAGTTTCTCCTGAATTAAATACTTCACAGAGGAAGTCTCTGCATTTGTAATTCAATGGGATTTGGAGTTCACCCTGGATTTGGACTCAGAAAACTTGGGTCTAGCTTTCCACTTTGCCACCTGTTACTGGAACGAATGCCAGCAGGCAAGTCCGTTAAACTTTGTTAAGCTTCACGTCCCTTATGCTTCTGTTTTCCCATCTGTAAAAAATGGGAATGCGGGGCGCCTGGGTGGCTCAGTCAGTTGAGCTTCTGACTTAGGCTCAGGTCATGATCTCACGGTTCGTGGGTTCGAGCCCCGCGTCAGGCTCTGTGCTGACTGCCAGCTCAGAGCCTGGAGCCTATTTCAGATTCTGTGTCTCCCTGTCTCTCTGACCCTCCCCTGCTCACACTGTGTGTCCCTCTCTCAGAAAAAAAAAAAAAAAAAAAAACATTAAAAAAAATTTTTTTTAATGGGAATGTAATTTTGATGTAGCAATCTCAGCAGTGTTACAAGACTACCGGACACAAGGAAAGTGAATGCTTAATGGAATGAACCTGTGATGTATGGACTATTATTATTGATGTATCTTTCGTTGTCATATTTTTGTCACTCACCTGCTCAAAACCTTCAATTTTCTCCTTTTACCTACTGACTAGATCATGCTACAGGCTACACAATTACGGTCTATCACTCTGTGACCCCAACCAATGCCTGCTATCTCCCCCAGCTTGCCTGTATTCTCCCTCAAATGGATTTCTCACCATTACACCTACTTGTAAGTTCACCCATCAGCACCTTTATTCATGCTGTGCCTTTTTTAAAGTATGATTTGAAGTTTTTCTGCTTATCATGGGAATAAAAAGCACAGCAGAGGGAATGCCATCAATGGTATTATAATCATGTTGTGTGGTGACAGACGGTAGCTACGCTTGT
This sequence comes from Crocuta crocuta, assembly GCF_008692635.1. NCBI lineage: Eukaryota > Metazoa > Chordata > Mammalia > Carnivora > Hyaenidae > Crocuta > Crocuta crocuta. Next base: position 6,628,751 of record NW_027527955.1, read on the forward strand.
GAGCACAGCTTGACATATAACTTGTCGAATCACTACGCTGTATATCTGCAACTAGCATACCACTGTGTGTCAACTATACTCATATTTTTTAAAAAATTACTTAGAAATATATATACATAAGCAAAATTCTTATCAGCTTGCACCCAGCTATTCCCATACCCCAAAACCGTTAGGAAACACCTTTGGGGTTCCATAATATCAACATAGCGTATTTTCATATAAGCCTTCTTTTGTATCTTCCTTCTCCTTCCCCTTTCCTCACACCTAGTCCCACCTCCTTGGCTCAGAAATCATATCTCCTCTTTCTTGTTCTCCCCACACATGCATGCATGCACGCGCACGTGCACATATACATGCACACACATGTACGCACGCAAGTTGTAATTAGATTCTCTTTATATTTGTTCCCAATGGTGTGCATCCAAGCAAAGGGAGCTGTGGTTGTCAATGACTTTAAGTACCTCAAGTTTGGAACCACAGCCAAGGTTTGAAAGTAGGAAAAAGATGTGGTGATGTGCTGCCTGCAATCAAAGTGAGCTGTCGTGTCAGAATAAGCTTCCTGTCACTGGAAGTATTCAAGTCCACTGAATGGCCATTGTCAAGTTGTTAAAACTGATTATTAGATAGGGTGAGAGTTGATTAGACATTAGTTCTAAATTTCTGGGGTTCAAGCTTCACTTGAGGAAATGATCTTTCAGATAAAAATGACTAAATCTGTATCTTGACAAATATATAGAAAATCAAGAGCTTTTCCTTAAAAAATTTCCATTTTACAAACTGAAAGATTCGTACAGTCAGTTTTCATCAATAGCATGTACTTAAGATATTCTTTTTACCCAACTATACATATTCATTATAGGAGAATTAACGAATGTAGAATTAAAAATAACATAAATCATTATAATCTCACTAACCAGAGAAAATCACTATTAGTATTTGCTGTGTCTCTTTCCATATCACATGTTTGACANAGTCTGAATCCTGGCTTTCACATTTCATAGCATGTTTTGCACATCATTATAATGATGTGCAATAACTATAGATCTACAACCGTTTTTAATGATGGCTTTATATCCCATTGTATAATTATATTCTATCATTTATCTAAATAATTGTAGACATTTTTTAAAGTCTGTATTCTTAGGAGACGAGTTTTTAAATGACTTTAACGCAATTAACATGACTAATTATGGCACCCCTGCTCCAGGATGAAAAGATATTTTTGGATCCATCTACATTCTCACTTCCACTGCTAACAGGTGGAATCAAACTGCATTCTTGTTTCTTTGAAGAGTTGATGACACCAATACCGCCCCTTAGCATTCCTTTTCCCTCTTAGTGTTAATGGAAAGAAAGTATGGTTTGTAATGATCTTTTGAACTTTGAATTCCTGGCGTGCTTATTCAGAGCATCTACTAGCTGAGAAGTCATTTTACATCTTCCAATGATAAGCTGTATGTAAACAGAGTTTCCTAGTATTTGCTAATGGCTCTTGTAATACCAGTTTCTCTCCCTTTCCTTCAGTATAAAGAATTGCACTAATACACTTAAGAGATAATTTTATAAAGCCTGTTAGACAATTACCTGTTAATTACATACCCTCTGTATAGCCATCATTGCAAGATTTATGGTGGCAGTTCGGTAGTGGGCCAGCAGATAAAAAGAAGAGGTAAGGAAGAGTATGTATTGAATGCTTTCTATGTAACAAGAAATTTCCCAAGTCAACTCTCTGGATTACTGTAAAAGCAATCAGTGATTTCTGTTATCCCCATTGTACTTAGGAAGAAAGTGAAACTCAAAGAATTGAAAGAAATGTCTCAAAATTACTGTACTAATATTGTATCACTGCTGTAACAAATGACCACAAACCTGGTGACTTAAAACAACACAATGTATTGTCATACTCTGGAAGTCAGGATTCGAAAATGGGTCTGATTGGGCTGAAATGAGCACACGGGCAAGGTTGTGCTCCTCTGGAAAGTCTAGAGAAGAATCTGTGTTCTTGCCTTTTCCAGTTTGTTGTAGCTACCCGCATTCCTTGACCCATGGTCCCTTCTTCCATCTGCAGAGCTAGCAGTGTAGTGTCTTCAAAACTCTCTCTAATGCTGACCTTCTGCCTCACTCTTCCACTTCAAAGGGTCTTTGCGGATTTTGGGCTCATCCAGATATTCCAGGACAATCTCCCCATTTCACAGTTGGCTCATTATCACCCTTAACTTAACTTGCAATTATCATTTCCCTTAGCCACATAAAGTAACATATTTACAGGTTCCGGAAATTAGGTTGTGGAATTCTTTGGGGAGCCATTATTCTGCTTGCCAAAGCCATCCTACTTATAGGAAATAAGCCAAGTGAAGAGTCAAGTCCAACTTTGTCCATATGTTGGTGAATCCAAGGGGCATAAGCTAGGTCCTCCTGTGCAAAAATATCTGACCCACTGCCTGCCCTCATACTTGAAATTCTATCATTAGTTTCTTTGAGGTTCATATGCAGAAGTCATCAAGGATTTCTAGGAGGTCTTCAGATAAAGATTTATCAGAAATGTACTGGGTACACAAGGAACATTTTAGGGGCAGAAAGTAAGGGAAGAGAATAATAATAAAGGTCATTAAAAGGGGAAGTGTAATGATGTTCATTTTCTTTCTAGCCTATTACCTCATTTGGCCCAGAGCTAGTCTTAGTGGTAGGAGTTCCCCATTACTTAGGGATAGGAGGCATGTAAAAACAACATTGTAACTTTTCTTTGATGTATTTTCACTATTATTAATCCTTATTTACTACTATCTTGTTGATACTTGACAGTTTAACACTAAAGAAAATCAACTGGCCCACTATCAACCAGAATTGAGATGGAAGTTTGTCTGCAGAGATTGACGCTAAATGTATCGGACATTGAATTGGACGAAAATGTTTTGAATTATTAGCATGTGCAAGCCACGTTGCTTAAAGTTATAGGGCTGACACATGCTTCAGCAGATTCTAATTATATCTAATTTGGGGTAAATATCGACCTACAAGAGCTTAGGTTTATAAATTCAGACCAAAGTGATCTATACAAATTAAAGAAAAAAGTTACCTGAATCATACCCCTATAAAATTCGGTATCTACCCCCAGGAAGGATCACTGAGCCTGAGCTAGAATAGGGTTAGGGTAGGGTTCCGGCTAGAATAGGGTAGAAGGCTAAAATCCCCAGTTGAACTGGGTTGCCAATTGAAGATGTTGAAAAGTGTTTTTGCAAATGCTTTATGAGGCAAAATGACAGATCCTAAAGAAACAAAGACAGAGAAACCATTCGAAAGGAAGAGAGAAAGGCTGAATCTGGACAACATGGGGTCTCTTGACCGCCCTGGGGAGAGGAGGGAGATGTTAGGGTACCCAGAGGCTTGGGGTCCGAAAGAAGGAGTCCTGTTTCAAAGATGCATTAGTCCTCTCCTCAGTATGGATCCTGTATTACTCAGGGTATCCTCAAAAGTGGAAGTAGATGGAGATATTTCTGATCATGACTTGCGATGAAAACAGGTGCTGTGACTAGTAAAATAATCGTGTGTTTGGTAGGTCTAGAAGGAAAAACAATCTTGTTGGCTGACAGTACATTGAAGTCAAGTCCAGATGCCCCAGACCTAGAGGAAAGTAAACTAAACTGTCAAGATGTCAGAAGAAAGTCACGGAGAGCATAGGCAGGGGTGAGGAAGGGTGAGAAAGAGCAACCCCACACAAAGACCCAGCCGTGGGTGAAGACAGAGCACTAGAAGGAGAGCAGGGATGGCCCGGGGTAACCACCTGGGGTAGAGAGAAGCGACACCAGACAAATAGCTTCCTAGTAGGTGCTTTGTTGTGGGCAGTGACAAGCTGATCCTTACCGCAGAGGTCCTATAACCTGCACCAAGCCAAATACGAGTGTATGGAAGAAGAAATCTGCTCTGAGGCTCATCCAAGAGGCAGATTAATAACATATTTTATGAAAAAGAGTGGTTGGCCAGGCTCTGCATATCCATGCATAAAATATCCACAAACTGTGAACCTGCAGAGGGGAAAAGTATCAAGTGTTTCGTTGCGTCTTATTTCTGAGGCTAGTCTGGCTCTTTATAATATTTAGTGCTGATGAATCCAGTCATTTTGAAGAAATGTGCCAAATTTTATTCTAAGGAATGTAAATTAAGTAATATTTACACTTGCATTGTAGTGGAATGAATACAGGTTCATTATCGCCTTGTGGCACCAAAAGCTACTAGTGCCAGAAAGTTAAATCCTGAAAATACAGTTTGAAGATGATGATAGTCTCCATCCTTCCTGTATATTACCTACGGCTTAGAGAGAATAAATTATCAAGTCTGGGATATCAGAATTGCCTGGGGAGATTTAAAAAATCCAGTCCCAGGAATTGGAATGTCTGAAGCGGGGGCACAAACATTGATATATGTATTTTTGTAACTCCTCAAAAACAGCCAAGATTGCAAAACACTGATTTAGAAAAAGTAGGTTTAAAATCCTGCCTGAAATTATGACCTCTTTTTTTTTTAATGCTTATTTAACTAACTAAGCAAAGTCTATATTGCTCACATTTTATCATGCATCAAAATAACTTGGAGGTTTAGTTAAAACACAGACTAATGGACCCAGCCCCCAGAGCTTATGATTCAGTAGGTCTAGTGTGGGGCTCAGGCAATATCAGTGGTACTGACATTGGGAGCACATGTTATGTTTTTAATATTTTTTAAAATATTTTTTAATGTTTTATTTATTTCTGAGAGAGAGAGAGAGCATGAGCAGGGGATGGTCAGAGAGAGAGGGAGACACAGAATCTGAAACAGGCTCCAGGCGCTGAGGTAGCTGTCAGCACAGAGCCCGATGCGGGGCTCAAACCCACAGACCATGAGATCATGACCTGAGCTGAAGTCGGACGCTCAACCAACTGAGCCGCCCAGGTACCCCATGGGAGCACATTTTAAAGAGATGATGTAACTGATAATATTTTTCCTATTTTACCACCAGTTCACATGACCTCGGAGATTTAATCTGGGACCCAGAGTTAATGTCAAACACAGGATTTCAAGTGCTTTATAGTAGTCATTTCTGACAATTTGTTGAAGAGGTTTGCAAAATTTTTGGCTGAATGTTGGAAGTTTAAGCTTTGAAGTATTTAAAACCTAGCTGGAGATACCTGGGGAGGAGTGCCACAGTCAATTTGTTTATTCATCTTAAAAGAGTTATTATTTGTGTCTGGCACACAGTAAACACAATGTAGTGCTTGCTACCACATGCATACCTTTTTTATTTTGTCAAATGTTAGAAGAAGAAATATTTGAAAATACTGAATTAAATGATGACTGTTTGAAATCTGTCCCCTGCTCCTACTTGCATAAAGAAAATGTCCATTGTTAGCTTTTGGTGAATTCGGGTAAGGAATGGGGAGGGAAAACTTTTGGTTAAGAAATGTGTGGAAAGAGGGGCACCTGAGTGGCTCAGTCAGATATGCATCTGACTTCAGTTCAGGTCATGATCTCACGGTCCGTGAGTTCAAGCCCCATGTCAGGGTCTATGCTGACAGCTCTGAGCCTAGAGCCTGCTTCAGATTCTGTGTCTCCCTCGCTCTCTGCCCCTCCCCTGCTCATGCTCTGTCTCTCTCTCTCTCTCAAAAATAAATAAACATTAAAAAGAAAAAGAAATGTATGGAAAGAATTTTTAGGATCCTTGCTGTGCATGAATTGTGATGTAATTGTACCTTCACTATCTCCTAAGTAGAATTTCAGTAACGACCACTATTCATTGATCTTTCTATATCTGTCCCTTCTCAGCTGGGCTTCCAGGAAAGGATTAATCCTTAATGCCTGAAAGCATCCACTGTAGGAAGTGAAATGACTTTGTTAGCAAGCATCTACAATGGTACTAGCTATGTACCACTCTGCGAGAATTGAGAAACATAATCATTCACATAATTTCCTGTAGGGCAGGAATCCAGACATCGCTCTAAGCACTTTGTAGTTAATAGCTTACTTAATTTTTACAACTATCCTAAGAGTAGAGTCTATTATTTATTCCCATGTTTACAGGCGAGGAGACTAAGGTACAACCAAGTAACTTGTACAAGGTCAGTAGTAAGTAGTAGAGGCAGTATGCACACCAAGAGCAGTAGAATCCGTGTTCTTATTTGCTCTGCTAATACTGTGTTCATTATAGTTCTGATGTTTCTGGAGTTAGGCTTCTGTTTCTATAAGATCTACTTACTTGCTGAGTCAGATGACCCAGTGCACCCAGGCTCAAAGATTGTCCCTTAGATTGCGTTCCTTCTGTCCTCTGTGTTCCATAGTATCTAGAACTAGTTGGGGATGGTGGTGGGAGGTACAGTAAGAAAGAATGGCCGACAGATGGAAAGTCAGCCCTGCTTACGGGAAAGAACCAAACTTGGCTTAATGTTTGCTCTAAGCGTTATGCATTATCTCACTTCATTTTCATCAGAACACTCTAAGATAAAATATCTTACAGTTTAAAGACACAGAGTTTCAGAAAGATAAAGTAATTTAACCAAGACCCCACAGCCAGCATGTGACAGTTAGAATTCACACTAGAGGTAGAGTACTGGATTCCAGAGCCCAACTTTAGAGGTGTTGATTATTATCATTTGTGAGATTAAGCCACCAATGGTTATAAAGCAATTTAGTTTAGTTTTTCTAATTAATTAATTTTTTAATGTTTTATTTATTTTTATAGAGAGATAGCATGCGTGGGAGTGGGGAAGGGACAGAGAGAGAGGAGAACAGAAAATCTGAAGCAGGCTCTGAATTGACAGCAGTGAGCCCAATATAGGGCTCAGAGTCACAAACCATGATAATCATGACCTGACCTGAAGTCAGATGCTCAACTGACTGAGCCACCCAGGCACCCAATTTTTTTTTCAATTTAAACAACAGAAGATTATTTTCTCACAATTTTGGAGGGAAGTCCAAGACCAAGGTGCCAACCAGTGGAGTTCCTGGTGAGAGCTCCCTTCTTGGATTGCAGAGATCCAAATTCTCACTAGGTCATCACATGGCCTCTCCTGAGTGCATATGCATCGAGACCTAAAAAGATCTCTCTGCTCTGAGAAAGCCACTCGTTCCATCAAGAGGGGCCACTCTCCTGATCTCATCTGACCCCAACCTCCTCTCCAAGGCCCATCTCCAAGTGTCATCAAACTAGGGCTTATATCTTCGATGTAGGAATGAGGGCAGGACACAAATCTTCATTCCATAACGGAGACTTTCTATTAAATAGCTCTCCCAGAAATCTGTAACATGGTGGGTTGCTTATGGAGAATTCTGGGAATTTGGTTCCTTCTTGAAGACCCAGCAAATACTATGCATCCTCTTGGACACTCCTATATACATGGCAGAGACCCAGGAAAAGTGAGTAACTCTCAATTTAGTTTTTTATTTTACATAAAATACAAATTATCCTTGTAATAGCAGCAGCATCAGGGGCGCCCGGGTGGCTCAGTGGGTTAAACATCCAACTTCAGCTCAGGTCATGATCTCACTGTTCATGAGTTCGAGCACCACATCGGGCTCCATGTTGACAGCTCAGAGCCTGGAGTCGGCTTCAGATTCTGTGACTCCCTCCTCACTGCCTCTTCTCTAGTCTCTCTCTTGCTTGCTTTCTCTCAAAAAATAAATAAATGTTAAAAAATAATAAAATAGGGGCGCCTGGGTGGCTTAGTCGGTTAAGCGTCCGACTTTCGCTTAGGTCATGATCTCGCGGTTCGTGGGTTCGAGCCCCACGTCGGGCTCTGTGCTGACTGCCAGCTCAGAGCCTGGAGCCTGTTTCAGAGTCTGTGACTTCCTCTCTGTCTGACCCTCCCCTGCTCATGCTGTCTCTCTCTCTCCCAGAAATAAATAAAACATTTAAAAATAATAATAATAATAAAAATAATAATAGCAGCAACATCACGTGTCTACCTCGTGTCTACCAGGACCTTTTCTGTTGAAAGTGATCCAAAAGGAAAAAAAATTTTTTGAAATTTCCTTAAGCCAGAAATAAATGTTTTTGGTCATGTAACTAAAAAACCAGGGGAAGCTGACTGCAGGAGTGATTCGATGTGATGTTATGAGGACCTGGAGTCTTTCTGTTTCTCAGTTTGGCTCAGCTCACTTTTGTTGGTTGGCTGGGAGGGGCAGTCCCTTTCCCCATCAGCAGTGAGGCCCCAGATGCCATAGCACTGAAATAGTCAATACAGGTTTGGAGGTATGAATCTGTAAATGGTATCTATCATGTGTACGGTGGCAGGGAGGGACAGGAAGGGAGCCACTAAATAAAGGTTGAGAACTATTCGCTATCTCAGATGCCCTGGGTAAATGCTGGAAAATGCACCCAAAAGAAAGGTTAGAAATATTTTTTTTTCCTTTTATTGTTTTTTGGCCCCTTCCCTAGTAAAGATCATGGCCACAGGGAACTCAAAGAAATTGCTACCCTACTCTGTTGTCCAAACTGTTCTTATGTGATGTTTTAGCATAGGCATATGATTGTGGGTGGAGGAAATCAAAATATTTACCATTATGCTTATAATGAACTTACAGCTGTTGCTGCACCTTAATTTTGAATCTGATAGATGTTTCTAAAAGAAGTAAGTGGTAGTTGAGTTAATCGGTAAAACGTCTGCCAAGTTGCTAGGGATTTTAATTAAAACAGTTGGAATGAAAGGTGGTATTTGTCAGGCCTGACAAAGTAAGATTCTTTACCGACTTTAATTAAGGTGCAAAGAAGGCATTGTTTTAATTCCCCAAAGCTTATTAGAGGTAGTTGTTATGCCTTAGATATAATTTCAACTGTCCCCGACCAGAAATTTCATCTATTGCACCAAAGCACCTCTAAATCATAGATATTTAGGTTTTAGATGTGAGTCTAAGACAAATCTTTATCATTAGTATAAGTAAATTTAAAAGAATCTCCCTCAGTAACGAATCGTTCTATTCTATATTTTAAATGTTTTAAAAAATACAGATCAACACTCTGCTCTTCAAATGCATTTGAAAGCTTTTATAGATAAAATATTACGGGCCACCTGAGGGCAGGGACCATGGCTGTTCACCATTGTGTCCAGCACCTTGCATAGCTCTTGATGCAGAGTAAGCTATTAATAAAACGTAGTGAATAAATAAATGTATGAATGGGCACCAGGTAAATTACAATGGCTGCACTTATTATGTATATAATAATTATTGCCATGTCCTCCTACTTTTTGCACTAAAAAGCATCTCATTATCTTCCTTTCTTTAGACCTGTTTTGCTTCTGCCAATAGTATTTCATAATTTTATTAGGTAATTTTGTGATGGAAAAAACAGAACAATTCACAACTATAAAATTAATTGTATTCTTCTTCTTCAATTTAATTACAAGTAATTCAAGCTCATTATATGAGCATGACTTAGGAATAGGCAATTATACAACAGTAACATTGCCAAAACTTTCAAGTAAGTCGTATTAAACCTTACAGACATATTTTGAGCATATTATTGGCCCATTTCTTGGATGAAGAAAGTGAGTTTTAAGTTAGACTTAGATTCACATAAATAGTTCATGGTATAGGAGGATCCTCAGAGAAGCTTTGCCCTGGAGAGCACAGGAGACCACAAATAATGCAGAATGTTATGTATTATTTTTTTCTACCTAGTGGTTTTCATCCACAGAGACTCCCCGCCCTGTCCTTTCCATGAATACGTTCTCCGAAATGCCCCGCTTATGTAATACACCATATAGAGTTTCATAGTCAAATATATTTTGAAAATGCTCCTTACTTTATGCACACCCCAAAGAGTCACAGAGTTTGAAAGTCCTGAAGAAAATAAAGCCTTAATTCAGAATTTCCCATACTCATTTGATCCAGACATTTTCTTTTTCAGATGATACCTAAGAACGTAGCTCATGATACACACTGTGGGATCGAATGATGAGTTTTTTGTGCATATGTTCCTTTCCTTCTGCTAATTTGCTTATGAAATGATAACATGATAAGAATTTAAATGTCATCAAAAAAAAAAAGAATTTAAATGTCATCCTTGAAACATATTGCCACATTGCTGTCCAAAAAGAGTATGAGTTTGTCATAGCCTCAAGAATATAATAGCATATCATTTCTATTACTCCAACATCACCAGGATGGTGATTTTTATTTTTTTTTCTTTTTTTACATTTGTTCTCTTCTATCTTTTTTAACTTTTAATTTTAATTCCAGTTAGTTAACATGCAGTGTTATATTAGTTTCAGGGGTACCATAAAGCACATAATTCAGCACTTTCATACAACACCTGGTGTTATCAGAAGGGCACTCCTTAATCCCCATCACTTATTTAACTCATCCGCCCATGCTCTTCTCCTCTTGGAACCATCAGTTTGTGCTCTATAGTTAAGAATCTATTTCTTACTTTCTTCTGTTCTGTCTGTCTTTTTCTCCTTTGCTCATTTTGTTTCTTAAATTCCACATATGAATGAAATCGTATGGTATTTGTCATTCTCTGACTGACTTATCTTGCTTAGCATTATAATCCCTGGCTCCCTCCATGTTATTGCAAATGGTAAGATTTTGTTTTTTTAATGGCTGAATAATATTCCATTCGCATCTTCTTTACCCATTCATCAGTTCATCAAGTGATGGACACTTGGGCTATTTCCATGAGATTGTGAGTGTTGAATTTTTATGTCAATAATCGCTAAATTCTTGATTACACTAGAAATTTGGACTACCATCTCGAGTCTAACGAAAGGATTTGGGTTAATTCTCACTCCCCACTCTCTACCAAAGAATACTTCTTTACAGACCTTATACTTCCTTGTGAGTGACACATTACTACAAATACAGTATGTGTGATACATGGACTCAGGCTTTCCTTAGACGTCTGCATAAGTGCTACATGTGGGCTCTATCATCCCTAGAAGTTTAACATTTGGGGTCAAACAATGGTTATGTCGTTTTCAAAGGTACATAATTCTAGAGTATTTAAAATTGTGCATCATATAATGAATTAGCAATATCAGGAGATATGAAAGTCCTATTTTCAATCTGGCAGTAAACACAAAGTGTCTTACATTGGCTACCTATGGTTTTATCCAGACTTGTTAAATGATAAAACAGAGACAACAGTCAGAATAAAGTTACAAGTCTATGACGTAGATACATGGAGAGAGTTAAAACATGAGGAGCAATTCCACCCCCGCCAATTATAGAATAGTTGTTTAGGACTGATAAAGGGAAGGGAAGTCATGATGGCCAAGAATTTCAAAAGAGTATTAGGACACTGCCTTTTCCTAGCGTTGAATAAACCAAGATCCCACTGTTAGGCACATTTCACAGCAGCTCTGAGCCCAGTTAGATGTAAAAAAGGTGTTTGCCCTAATTGGAATTTTAAAATGTTCTGTTGTGCTGTCTCAGTGTGTTTATGGTTCATTTGTCTTAAAAAAAAAAAAAAAAAGGTGGTCAGATGGATTTGTACACATTTAACTTCTTTATAAAGGGTATTTCTTTTTGTTTATAAAGTGATTCTCTCTGCTAGCCATTATTCCATGGTAAAAATGGAAATGGAACCTAAGAACTTAATATTTAGGATCTGTACGGAGCAGGTGATTAATAAAGGCACTTATGTGCTTGACGGAGGGGTTTCTGTAAGCGTTGGCTTTCTATCAGTGGGAATCAGTATCTTATTCTGGAAGAAAGGAGTGCTGGATTGCTGCAGGTTCTCATTAAGATTTGGCACTTTCTTGGAAAGAGTTGCAAGAAGAAACTACAGGAATTATATCTGACCTGTTCCTCAGGCAGCTCACCCTCACTCCCCACCCTCCCCCTAACCCATTATTTGCACCTGTGTATTTTGAGATGTGTTCCTAGCTTCCCTTACAAGACGAAAAAACACTTTCATGGAACTGTAATTTGTCATCTAGATAAGGATTCTCACCTTCCTTCTATAGGTGCAGGTAAGAGGAGAGAAATTGCCAGAAATATTATTGTTTGTAGAGTTTAAAAGCCTCGAAGACACAATTTTTTCTTCAAGTTTTAAAGGTGAAACCTCGCTCAAATAACGCCAAAATGGTTATGAACTTTTTTTATGCAACTCAATTTTTCATCAGTTTCTCTTCTCCACAGTTCTTACCTGTGTCTTTGCTGAGAAATACTAAAGCTCTTATGAATATTGTTTAAACCAAAGAATCCACACTTTTCTTTCTGAATTTAAATTCAACTCAAAGCTTAAAGCTTAGCGTTCAATTTCAATTTTTTTAGCAGTGCGCCATTCAAAATCTTATATTAAAGTTCTCTCCATAAGGGTGACAAGAAAAAAAATCTTCAAGAAGACTTTGAGAAGTCTATATTAACTTCTAGAAAATATAGCCACTGAGAAAATAAAGAATTTCTGCCCAACTGGTTGTATTTTACTCAGTAAGTATTTTAGGTATTAAATCAAGAAAATTATAATGACTAAAACACAAAGTAAATGACTGAAGATTATTCCTAGATAAATTGACTTTAAAAACAACATATAGGGACGCCTGGACGACTCAGTCGGTTATGCGTGTGACTTCAGCTCGGGTCATGATCTCACAGTTCGTGGGTTCAAGCCCCATGTCGGGGTCTGTGCTGACAGCTTGGCACCTAGAGCCTGCTTTGGACTCTGCGTCTCCCTCTCTCTCTCTGCCCCTCCCCTGCTCGTTCTCTGCCGCTGTCTCAAAAATAAATAAACATTAAAAAAAAAAACATTTAGGTGTTATTGGAGGGGATGGGTTGTATCCCAGAAGTTATAAGATGCCAGTGTAAAGTAGCCAAGCAGCAAGCCCCCTGATATATGCCTTAGCTTCACAAATGGTCCTTCTGTCATTACTGAGGGACTGTATAATTTGTTATCTAGCCAGGATACGTTTGAAGAGAAAGAGGACACTAACCACACTGGACACCAAGATGACTGATATAAACCTAAATAGTCCAGACAGGTAGAAAAGAATGGCCAACCTACAGATTACGTATTCTCACAAGATGAAAAGAAAATTCTTCAATAACCACATGACATCAGTATTTTGTTGTTCAGGGCTCTGGGAAGCAATTCTAAAATGAACAGACAGGCTTGCCCTCTCCTGGAGCTTACCCATACTACCAGCTGCAAAATATAATATTCACCGAGGAGCGCCTGGGTGGTTCAGTTGGTTAAGCGTCTGACTTTGGCTCAGGTTATGATCTCACAGTCATGATCTCACAGTTCGTGGGTTCGATCCCTGTGTGAGGCTCTGTGCTGGCAGTTCGGAGCCTGGACCCTATTTCACATTCTGTGTATCCCTCTCTCTCTGCCCCTCCCCTGCCCTGGCTCTCTCTGTCTCTTTTTCTCTCTCAAAAATAAACAACCATTTTTAAAAATTAAAATATTTTCCCAGAACAGAGTGATTTACAAATAGATGACCTCAGTCAACAGCTATTGTTCATGTCCATAAAATACATGCATCTATATATACACAAATATACATAATGTGTGTTATTTTTATATATGATATGTCATATATACTTATGTAAAGTTATGTATATACACATAAATAACTGTGTATATGTATAAATGTGCAGGAGAAACTAAGAAAATAATTACATTCGATGTGAAAAGAGATCCCATGAATTAACAGCATTTGACAAACCTGGTATAAAGCAAATGATTCTGAATTTTCATTTTTAGATGTGTCATGTAGAGCTTTGAAATGTTAAATTAGTTCATGCCACCAGTTACTTCATATTCAGTTAAAATGGTGACTGCAAAAGAAATGTGGGATATGTACATATGCATTACCCTTTTCATTTTGAAGCATGTAATAGTAAAAGTGCTTAAAGTCTAAGCTTCCTTAAAATCCTCTTAAAACAATATAACTAAGTTGCACAAAATTTCATATCTTGGCATCCCTTTAAAGTAGAAAAATTTTAATATTATTTGCTCTTGGCTATTAGATATGAAGACTCCCTGTAGATCAGGACTTAGTAATTCATGTTCCCTATCAGATTTTGCCAATTTCCTTACTAAGCTTTGCTAATCTGGGGATGCTGCTAATCAAACAGAAATTGCCGTGAATAATAAACCATCAGTACTGTGTTCATTACAATATGTGATTTATTTTCACTTAATAAACTAATGTAGTTATCAAAGCCATTATTTTCAAAGTGTACTATCTGCCCATTGATCCAATGTCTATTAATTCTCGATGCGTATGAGGCTTTATGCTAAGGCTCTAGGCGATGATTCAAAGGTCGCCATGACCTGGCCCCTGCTGGGATGGGTGTAGATGGAGGAAAAAAGACTGACGCTGGAGTCAGACAGACCGGGTTCAAATTCTACAAGTTACCTGCAGTGTCCCTAGCAATGCAGACCTTCTGAAATATCTGAAATTCACCAAAAAAAAAAAAAAAAAAAAAAA
>NW_027527955.1:6643193-6669548 GCF_008692635.1 Crocuta crocuta
AAAAAAAAAAAAACGTGATGAAGGGGGAAGTTCAGAAAGGAAGAAATCATCAAAGCAAGACTAATAACACAAGTTAATAGGGAATTAATGAAAGAATTGCCAAAGTTCAGTGGAAATTCGGTACTGACTATGTGTGTAGAGAACAGTACCAAACAGGGTTTGGGAAGCTTCCAGTTGAGCTTAGGAGCTGGAAAGTGAGGGAAGGGAGTTGGCGCTGGCTTGGCAAGTGGCGAGAAACGTTACTGTATTACTGGGATACGGCTTTGGTTACCAAAAGTGGTTAAAGAGTTGTCGGGTACAAGTGACACAGAAAGTCTTTGACAAGGGAAATATGAAGGAGGCTTCATCATGGAGCATTTGAGTTAACTTAGACAGAGGCTGGCTGCAGCTGACAGGAAAACTGTACACCAGCTGAGACCCTCATCCACCAAAGAGCAAGGGGTCTCAAGGTCTAGACTGACATGTAGGAGCCAACGAGAGAAAGGGTTTTCAAGGGATGGCAGTAGAACTACCAGCTTCTGTGCGGCACTGAGAAGTAGGGAATGGACCAGCACCTCCTTCTCATACCGGGGGGAGTAGACACTGGGGACAGAGGCAAAGGACTTTGAAGCCAGTGGTGTNCACAAGGAAAAAGAGCACAACCCACTTTATGAAATCTTACTTCTCCTTAGCATCTATAATAAACAGACATTTTTTTATTCTATTCCTTTTGTTAAAACGTTGGTTGCAGCCCACCCACTGAAATGATTTCATTAAACACTAATGGAATGTGTTAGGAAAACATTACAGTAGAGGATTTGTTTTGTAATAAGACAAAAGAGTTTTTCAGAATCTTTACCTATGGCAAGTGATTGAAACAGAGACATATAATCATTCTGCAGTTCCGATTCCTTTCTTTGGTTTCACTGTTTGAAAACTGATTGGACAAAATACCACTGATGTTTATACTCTGGAAGCAGAAGATACCTGCATTTGACCAAGTGTCTAATATAGAACTATCTTTAATGTTCAGTTAATAATGAAAATGTATCTTTTGGTCCCAATCGAGGAAAAGTAACTCAGCTAAATAAATATTTAGGTAGCCTAATAAACAGGTTGTATGAGTTAATGCAGGAAAGAAGTCATTTTGGTTTCCTAAAAAAGCCATCTTCAAGTGAACAAACCAAGTAAAATTAATCTATCCTAAAGTGGTTTTGAATTGTAAAAATAGAGTGTTGTTACCCTATTATTTTTTCAATAAAAACCTGTTTACTGAGCATTACGTATCCAGCACGCATTTTTTAATCTGGGAAGAGGAATAGGCTGATATGAAAAAGGAGAGTAGCTAGATAAATTAATAGGAAGAAATGTAGTTCTTTTGCAACTATGAGGTCTTTTACCAGCTAAAGGATTTTCCCTTAACCCTGGAGCTTTTGTGATTAAATTATTGTTTGTACACATTGTATAAAAGCAGTTCTCAGATTTTTTGGATCTAGAACCTTTCACTCTAAAAACTTCTTGAAGACCTCAAAGAGCTTTTGTTAGGGGTATATCTATTGATATGTACCATAATTTAAGCTGAGAAAACCTTTTTTTTATTTTTAATGTTCACTTTTGAGAGAGAGACAGAGTATGAGCAAGGAAGGGGCAGACGGAGAGGGAGACATAGAATCAGAAACAGGCTCCAGGCTCTGAGCTGTCAACACTGAGCCTGATGTGGGGTTCAAACTCACAAACTGCAAGATCGTGGTCTGATGCTTAACCGACTGAGCCACTGGGCTCCCCAGAGCTGAGAAAACCCTTAAATATTCATGTATTAATTCATTTAGATATAGCAATACTGTATCCATAACATATTAAATTTGTATCAAAAGTCACTATGTGTTCCTAAATAAAAATCTTAGTGAGAAGAGTGGCATTGCTATGCATTTTTAGGTATCTCTTTAATGTTTGGCTTGTAGAAGACAGCTGGATTCTCAGATCTGATTCTGCATTCAGTCTGTGGTGATATTGTCATTTTGGTTAAAGTACATTAAGAAAACCTAGCCTCACTACTTGCCCTTTTATGAAGAATTTTAATATCTTCATACTGTATACAGTTACTAGAAACTGAGACACACCCTTATGTATAAACTGCTAATCCCTACGATCCAAATTATGAATGTGCCCCTTAGTTTAGAAATTATGAGGGCCAATCTAGATAAGCAAAGACCTACGACAGCAACATACACCCCCTGTAATGGCTGTGTTTGAAAGTGAAGTTCAGGGGCGCCTGGGTGGCTTAGTCGGTTAAGCGTCCAACTTTCGCTTGGGTCATGATCCCGCGGTTCATGGGTTCGAGCCCCGCATCGGGCTCTGTGCTGACTGCCAGCTCGGAGCCTGGAGCCTGTTTCAGAGTCTGGGATTCCCTCTTTCTCTGACCCTCCCCTGCTCACGCGGTCTCTCTCTCTCTCTCCTAGAAATAAATAAAAACATTAAAAAAAAAAAGAAAGAAAGAAAGTAAAGTTCATTAAAGGAAAGAATTACCTGTTCTCTTTGATGGTTTTCCCTGATTATATCTGTGAAAAAGATAACCATTCCTTTGTCAGTTCACTTTCAATTTTTATTCTGAGCACAGAAAAAAAATTCATTTATCAAAATCGTAATTACTTGTCATCACAACAAGATATTGTAGTAAGAGGTTTTAAAAAAAGCTTACGCAGGAACTAGTCAGGACACTTCAGTAGTTGTTACCAAACAGCTTAATGCATAATTGTGAAGAGTCCAAGACTGTTTCCGTTCGTCCGAGAGGGAGTGGCTCTTAGAGTTGAGTTTCCATTATCAGAAACACTGCTCAGGTCAGATGAGCATGGGTGGAGGGGTGGGGGGCTGAACACCTACAGTTACGGCCCCCACTCTTTCTTCCTGCATCCCCATCTGGGCAGGCATCTCCACCCACATTTCCAGGGATGAGAGGAAAGTGGGGTTTAGTTCACTTGGACCCCTCGTAGGCACAGAGATGCTAGACTTAGTGGGAAAGTCGGAGTCATCCTTTCTCAAGGGAACACAGAGGAGCCGTCAATGGCAAAACAGAGGGCACAGAACGTGGCTCCCTGTAACTGCTTGAAGCCACATCGGTATATTCTAAGGGCCCCACACCCCCGCCCACTGCAGTGTTTATCCAGTCAAGCTTTCCTTTGCCTCAGAGGTTCACTTAATGATACAAGAGATCTCAAACCTTGAAAGATAATTTTTAACTAGAAAGTAACCTATTTGTAAGAATGGTTTTGAGCAAGTGGTTCTAACTGGCTTAGGTTTTCTGACCTTAGGGTGCTACCAGATTGTTCCGAAAGGAAATAAATGGGCCTCACAGTAGATAGTGGAAATGGGATTGAGTGACTCATGTATGAAGGGAACCTTTTTAAAAGTATCATGATTTTGTTCACTGGTAAATCTTCCATAAGGGCTCTCTGTAAGGAGGGTGCCGGCATTGTTTATGAAAAGCTAAAAAAAAAAAAAAGGTACTCATAATTTATTATAGTATGTTGTGTTATTTCAACATATGAAACCTCTTTGATGTTTTACAATGAAATATTGCCATGTTTTACACCCTTTGCCCAAATGTTTATTTATGACAGTATGTTCTATCTGCTGTTAGGTATGCAACCAGATATCATATAGGAAGCCTGTTTTGAACGTGTGGCTTATGAGACAAACGGATCCATAGATTCTTGGTAAACCTCAACCATTAGGAAGACCTAGCTTAGAATAACTAGATACTCCCAGTGTAAGTAAATAATGAAAAACCATCATGGAAAGAAATTTATATTGATGTTTAAAACCAACATATTTCCCTTTGATGAAAATCCCATCGGGGCACCTGGGTGGCCCAGCTGGTTAAGCATCTGACTCTTGGTTTCAGCTCAGGTCATGATCTCGTGGTTTGTGAGTTCCACCCCACAGTGAGATCCTCGCTGACAATGTAGAGCCTGCTTGGGATTCTCTCTCTTCTCTCTGCCCTCCTCTCTTCCTCATTCTCTCCCTCAAAATAAATAAATAAACTTAAAAAGAAAGAAAGAAAGAAAGAGAGAGAGAGAGAGAGGAAGAAAGAAGGAAAGAGAAAGAGAGGGAGAAAGAGAGAAAGAGAGAGAAAGAGAAAGAAAGAAAGAAAGAAAGAGAGAGAGAGAGAGAGGAAGGAAGGAAGGAAGGGAAAGAGAGGGAGAAAGAGAGAAAGAAAGAAAGAAGGAAAGAGAAAGAGAGAAAGAAAGAAAGAGAGAGAAAGAGAAAGAAAGAAAGAAAGAAAGAAAGAGAGAGAGAAAGAAAGAAAGAGAGAAAGAAAGAGAGAAAGAAAGAAAGAAAACCCATTAACCAGCACATCGTGTTAACTTTTCGCAGAAGACATACAGATAGGGAGCTTACATATGAACTGTTTCATTTTGTGCCTGCTTCCTTATTTCTTTTTCATTTGTTTTCTCTCTGACTTCTTTCTTTTAGTGGCCTCTGTATTTGGGAGACTCTTCCAGCTCAAATGTCCTTACTCTCTTTTTTATTTAAACTAAGTCCTCTTAGTCTTTGAAGATTTGGCTTCAGCATAGTCTTCTTTGGAAAACCATTAGTGACTTATGTGAAACAACTTCTTTGTGCTCCCCGTGCCATAAGAGTCCTGGGTGAGAGAGCGAGAGAGAGAGAGAGAGAGAGTGTATGTATGTGTACCCTATATGGGTATTTTAGTAGCTGGTGCTTTTGTCCATTACCCCTTGGGGGCTGTGTCTTCTTTATCTGTTCATACTCTACCCCTAACACAGCCCTTGCACATCACACATTTTCAAGGTGTGTTGAATACATGAATAAAATAGGGAAAAGGCTTAGCTTTTGAAGATTAAGAACCCAAGAAGGTCTCTAAACAGTTGTAATTTTAATACTAAATGGATGGAATGTACATGTCTCACCATTCAGATTTTTTAAAATTCAAAACCGAGTCTAACACAAATCTAAAGGAAAACAATAAAACAATACCATATTTTTCTCAAATGACTACAGCAAAGGGCAGGTTGCCAGAGATAATGTAGCATAAATAAAACTACAGGGAAACTTTGCTTTGACCTGTGGAGTGCATTCCAGTTCTGAACTATAATTTTAAAATTGGAACTAATAGTAAATTAAAACAAATTACTGCCAAGAAACTTTTAAGAGAGCAGAATAGAGCAGTGAGGGATACAGCTTAGATCAGTGTTGGGTATATAATTGGTATTCACCAAATATTCATTAGAGTGCAACGCATCATGTTTCTGGGCTGTCAGTTTGGGGTGATTTAGTGAATGGTTGGTATTAAGGCACCAGGGAAATGAGCCTGGGCTATAAGGAGATGACAGATGATGAAAGGTCCTGCCTGTCCTACATTCTGAGGTTTTTGACTTTTTCCCAAGGCAATGGGGAGCTAGTGAGAGATTTTCATATGGAAATGGTATGATATAGACTAGCCTTTCAGTAGGATTATTGGGGAACTAAATGGAGCTTGGAAGACAGATAGAAGAGTGTGAAATGATGGACAGATACAACAGGTAGAAAGCTATTGCAGAAAGATTATGTTGGAGATGAGGAAATTGCCATGGGGAAGAAGAGAGGGATGGATTCCATAGATGTTTGGACTTGGTGGCTGATTAATATGGAAGTGAGTGAATGAGAGAAGCTGGTATGATTCCTCGTGTTCTGCTTTGGTAGTTGAAAGGAAGAAAGCCCTGTTTCCTACAATACAGAAACATCAGGAGAAGCAGCTTTGCAGGGAAAAAAGTAAAGAGTTCAGCTTTGGATGTATATGTGAGTTCCAAGTGCTTATGGGACATTAAGGCAGAGAGACATGCAATGGAAAGTGCACGATCTTGCTCTGGAATGTGGATTGGATGAGTCTATAGATTTTAAGGCCATTGGAGTCAAGTAGGAGCTAGAGCCATGAGAATGGATCAAGATCAGGTAGACACAGAATATAAGACCAGCAGACTGCTAAGCATAGAACCCTGGAGAGCAGAACGGCTAAGGAACCTCTTGAGAAAGAGAAGCTCATGAAAAGCTTGAAACAAATGAGACATCCAGAGAGCTCAGAATAAAACCCAGAGGATGACAGCAGTTTTGAACTTCAGTTCCAGAAATACTAGCTATATCATACCAGGCAAGGTAACTAACCTCTCTGAGTCCTAGCTTCTTGATTTGAAAACAAGTTTGGTAAAAGTATCGATCTCCTAGAATTTACATGAGGATGAGGTAATATCATATATGTGGAGAATTTGTCAACATCTAGCCTGTAGTAAGTGCACAATGATTGCTGCTGGTGGAGAAAGTATTAGTAGGAATAGAAATTATAAAGTAGTGATAGTTGTAATAATGATTATCATCATCACTATTTTATCGAGAGTTTCAAAAATAATTCAATATGAGTTTTTAAATTAGCAAACATTAGGAACAAAGGAAGGCAAATGCTGAACCCTGCCCAATGGATTTGACAACTTGGTCTTGATTGGTGACTGACCTTGCACATCCCAATTTTGGTTGGATCAGAAGACTTCCTGCAATGTGGATAAGGTGTTAATAAGGAAACTGGGATTCATTACACAGAGTCTTCTTTTATGGTTTTTATGGGAAGGAAAAAAAAAAAAAACACAGGGCAACAGTTAGGTACAGCCCATTCTGTCCCAGCCTTCCTGGCCTGTTTTAACCTGATGCTTCATGAAACATTGTTCCACCCACAGAGGCCTTCCTCTGCTCACACTGGAAGGGCTCTTTCCAGAAGTCTGAGCCCACCCCACCCACTCTGATCATGCTTCTCTCCAAGCCTCAGCCCAAGGCCCAACTGCTCCATGAAGTCTCCTGTCACCTTCCCTCCTTTACTGCTTCATGGGCTCCCCTGTGTTCACTCCTTCAGCGGATAACCCCTGCACCCCCTGCCCCAGAGCTGGTGTGGATTGCCTTCGTGCTATTCATCTAATTCCCAAGTGGATCCTACTCAATCCCTCTAAAGGCAGGAATTCCGGGTCACACTAGGTGACGCAGTACATTGCTGGAACTTGTTTTATTGACAATGACAAAGTAGTTGGGATATATTATGATGTAATTTAAAGTTGCTTTTTTCATTAGCTTAGAAAATGTGATCTTGTTGGGGCATCTGGGCAGGTCAGTCAGTTGAGCATCAGACTCTTGATTTTGACTCAGGTCATGATCTCACCATCATGAGATCGAGCCTCACATCTGACTCCACGCTGAGCTTATAGCCTGCTTATTCTCTCTCTCCAACCCTCTCCCTTTCAAAGAAAATTTTTCTAAAGAAAATGTGATATTGGTGTCAGAAACCCAAATTTATTTATTTTTTAATCCTTTTGATGTTTATTTATTTTTGAGAGAGAGCACAAGTGGGGAAGCAGCAGAGAGAAAGAGAAAGCATGAGTGGGGAAGGGGCAGAGAGAAAGAGGGAGACACAGAATCTGGAGCAGGCTCCAGGCTCTGAGGCATCAGCTCAGAGCCTGACGCGGGGCTCAAATTCACGAACCATGAGATCATGACCTGAGCCGAAGTCAGACACTTAACCAACTGAACCACCCAGGCGCCCCTCATACATATTTCATATCTGAGAACATTCAGAAGACATTGTCTGCTGATTCCTACACAATTTTATCCTTCAGTTTAGAGTGGCTTACATTTATATCTGTTTAAATGACAAGATGAGTCATAGTTCTTCAACTGTTCCTTCCACTCTTCTAGTTTAACTATTTGAGTCAGCTTCATGACACAGAAAAATATAATCCTGATTTAAAACATTGAAGAATGATAACAAGGTAAACTAAGTGAGCTTTTAGACATGCACAGTTTGAGATGGGGCTTTATCAATGTGTGCACTGTTAGGAGCTATACTCAAGTGAATTTGAAAATCTGTGAATTGATATAATTATTTGGAGCCAGTCAGTGCATTTAATGATCATGTTACTCTCTGTGCTATAGTCCTTGCTGCAAGAACAAAAGAGACAAGGAAATTACAGGATCCTATTTGCAAGCATTATTCCTCATTAGGAAACAAGTGGGTCATTCCGTATTCGTTCCTGATTTCGTTACAGCGCTCATCACGATGAAAACTTTAATATAGTGTTATTGGCTCTGTAGGCACCAGAACATTTGATAATTAAAATTTTAATCACAAATAGCGACCCAGTTGTATGTGACCACTTAAGAAAATCAAGCTCTTGTATATTAAGGTTTTGAGAAAGTTTTATGCATGACATTAATTTGGAAGCTTGTCCCATTATTGGCGAGTAGTTTAAAAGAGGATAGGAAGGAAGATTAGACTTGCAGCTCTTGACTCTGCCTGTCCTATTAGTGATGAGGAAGACAATTCCTCTGGAAGGTGAAGAATAAGTTTTACTGTTAAGCAGTGCAGCCCTCTTCTGTACATACAACTCACACACACACACACAACTTCCATAGTAATGTGAAAGAATATATATTTTTGCTTTATACTCATTGACTCCAAGTCCTTAGCCTATAAAATATGTCACAACGTAGGACACTGAGGCACAGAGAATTTAATGAGACATCTCAAGTCATATGTAGTCATTGGCAGAGCTGAGATTCAGAGCTCCACAGAGCTAACTCAGAAGCTCAGGTTTCTTGCACAAAACCGTGCGAGGGCAGAATGGCCACAGAAGAGACAAGTGAGGCTCATGCCTGATTCAGCGCTTGGAGGGGAAGCAGTACTAGATATTCAGAAATTAAAAAAGAGGGAATGTCAGGAGGATCCTGTGCTCTTTTAACACATTTTAAAACATAGAAGAAATATTACTGATTCCAAGTTACAAATAAGCAGAATTGCTCCCCAGTGAAGATCCTTTGTGCCCGGAAGTGAGTTGTGGAATTACCACACACTTGGAGCTTAATAAATTTTCCTGAAAAATCAACATATGGGGACAGCTAAACTCAGCTTGGGTCTGTAGAATGTAGTATGTGGCAAACCACTCAAAGTGCGTTCCAGGGAAGTCACTGTCCGAAGTAAATAACGGCACTGGGCACACTTCCTCTTAGTTTTTCCCAGGGAACACTACAAATCTGTGAGAGCTGTTACCTTAATAGCACTTCACTTAATGGGCCCCCTGACCCTTAACCTTTTGAAAGGATTGTTTTCATTTTCTCTGAAAATGAATGGAAGCAGCTGGGTCCATCAGTCATGTGAAGTAATTATCGACCTGGAAGGTTACGTAGCCATGGCTCCAGGCGTGCATTTTTGTAAGGAAGTGAAAGTGGGAATCATTTAATCAAAACACCAGTGACAAATCTCCCAAAATCAAAGTGTGTACACCTAGGGCTGAGGTCTAATATACTACCTGATGGTCAAAGAAGCTCCAAGGTTTGTCTGAGCTTGTTTTTCCTACTGTTCATCTGGCAAATATCGGCAATAAAAAATACATGTTGGTCAAAGGCTGGAAATAGGCCATGAGTAAACCACTAAAAATATATCTTCGAATCATTCAACTAAAATAAGGCAAAGTAGCACTCTAACTACAGTAATAATTAGACAATAATTTTCCAGTCTTGAAAATTTCTTCCTTACAGGAGACCCAACTCTTCAAGGTTTAAGTATCTTTACCTGGGTTTGAGCCTTTGTTTACAGCCCCCACTCTGCCTAAGTGGTTTACAGACCCATTTAAGGTAGATGAATAGAGGTGAATACAACTATTAGAGTTCTGCAAAAATATGCACTTATAAATCTAATAATGACCATTTCTGCTATGCTCTGTGAAGCAGGATTCCCTAATCTATATCGTATAAGATCATGAAAGTAAGAAATAGGATCAGATCCCTCATTTAGAGCCATTATGTGGACTAGTAAAGGTACCAGAATGTGAACTTGGCCTAGGGGACAAACCAACCAGCTGTGAGAAGCTCCATGATACCATCACCTTATAAAGCCTTTTTTAGTGTCCATAGATACAGATTAGGTCTTTGGGCTTTTCCCAAGGCCAATTTCATTTTTTACTTTCTCTACTCTTCCAAATCTGTTACACTTGTACATCTGTTTTCCAGATTGCAAATGCGATTGCTTTTGCATTCTTTCTTAGTCTCTGGTTTTGGAAGGACCATGCCATTTTATTGTTTATAGGATTATAATTTTTGAGGGGCTTCCAAAGAAGTTAGAAGTATCTATGTGTAATCTGTGCATAAGCTTCTAACCATTAGCCTCAACTCTTTTTCTCCACCATACTACAATAGTTCTTCCAATGAGTTTTGAGTTTAGGATTTAAATTAGGATTTAACTTGGTTCCCTATCTCTACACTGGCAAGAACCAACCCTTGGAAATTATGGCAACTGTTAAATAATCATCAGGACAAAGGCGATCATGTTGTTGGTCAAAATGGCCGAATAGTAAGATCTGAACTAGGGTTTCTAGGGAAACATAGATATTGATCTAGGACTGAAAATACTGTAATATTTCACATGAAACTTAACATACTTTACAAACTTATGTGTATAGAACACTGAAATAAAAGAGCTAGTAAGTAAAACGAGCCTCTGTTGAACAAAATTGATGCCACTAAGTCCATGCGCCATTCTTACACATATGCCCCTATGTGGGGGTCTCCTCTCATCCAAATCTATGCTTAATGTATAATCCAGAGATGCTCCAGCCAACTTGGTATTTGGCATGCTTGAGTACATTTTCCACCAAAGTTTTTATCACTCTAGACGGTATGTTCTTTACCACTATGCTTTCTCCCCCAAAACTGTATGGGGCAAGATGTCTTCCGTTTGGTTCACCTGGAGGCTGCATTCATTTGTCTCATTATTTCAGTCTCCCAGAAGATTTCAAGGATAATGCAAGGATGGGAGTAGAGAGTCTAGTAAAGGAAGTGAGCATCGATAACATAAGTGCCGGCAAACTACTTACAATAATTGAAGGAAGAGAAGTCTAGTTTTGAAAAAGCCCACAAACTCAACTGGCACAATGGGGCCATTTAGTGTAAGTACAGAAAGTCTTATAGTCTCAGTAAGCCACGAGGCATCGCTTTATTACAGAGCAGCATAATAACAGCTGTTCATCCTTGTGTTCTGACGTCTTCAAGCCTGTGTGTGCCCCTCCTCTAAACCACTGTAGCACCCTTCGCTCTCCAATATTTCTATCCCTACCAAACACAGCAGTAAAAATGTCTTTCTTTGTCTTTTCCCCCCTTACCGCATCATGAGCTTGCCTTTTATATCCATGTTCCCAGCACAGTGCTTTGTTCATGGTAACTACTCATAACTACTTATATAATCAATGGATTAATAAAAGGGGTAGTAATTGGGGCACCTGGGTGGCTCAGTCATTTGGGCATCTGACTTTGGCTCAGGTCGTGATCTCACAGTTCATGGGTTCGAGCCCCACATCAGGCTTTGTGCTGACAGCTGAGAGCCTGGATTCTGCTTTGGATTCTGTGCCTCCCCCTCTCTCTCCCCTCCCTCGCCCCTGCTCACTCTCTGTCTCTGTCTTTCAAAAATAAATAAATGTTAAAAAAATTAAAATGAATTATACGTAATGAATAAGTATACATGTAGGTGTATATTTATGTATATGTGCATATGTATTTTTTGACAGAAACAGTTATAGGTAAATATTGCTGAAGATCAGTGAAGTACTTTGGAAACAAACCATGAAAAGTCACATTCCCCTAATTCTTACAGGAATAGAAGGGGAGAGATGGAAAAAAAGATGAGGTGAACAGAGCTAACACAAAGATGTTTTTGAATTTAAAGAGTGTCAGCTAAGAATATAAATGATTAACACCCATGAAGTCGGAACAGAAGCATCTGAAATATGCTGTTACCGTAGCTTGAGCTAACAGATTAGTGGCAAACCTTAGTTTTTCTTGGAATGACCCCAACTTGCTACCAAATTTAAAATAATCACCAGTAATACTCTAGAAGTCAACTCTTTAATTAAAAAGGAGTGCCACCATCTTCCTCCAGGTGTTAGGAAGATTTTCAACAGTACTTGTCCTCACAGACACCCTGATGCAGTAACAAAACATCACAACCATTATTTATTTATAATTTTTTTAATGTTTATTTATTTCTAGGAGAGAGAGAGAGACAGTGTGAGCAGGGGAGGGTCAGAGAGAGAGGGAGTCACAGACTGAAATAGGCTCCAGGCTCTGAGCTGGCAGTCAGCACAGAGCCCGACGGGGGCTCGAACCCATGAACCGCGAGATCATGACCTAAGCCAAAGTCGGATGCTTAACCGACTAAGCCACCCAGGTGCCCCACAACCATTATTTATTTAGTTTAACATAAGCCAACATGACATTGAAGTTCACCGAATTACCTATTTCTCTCTAGAAGCCAAACTGTATACATTCAGATTACAGCTTGTGTTTTTCTAAAGCAAATTCATTCATGGCTAGTAAAATATTAATTAGGGAGAATGGCCCAATAATCGTCATATCTTAAGGCGATGCCTGCGAAGAAAATAGAACTATATGGAACACAAATAGTATAAGGAATCTGCAAGTTAGGGGGTAAATATCCATAAATTCACTAGGTTTTAATCTAATTCAGTTATTTTAAATTCTATTTAAAGTATATTTTTTATTTTAAAAAGAAAAGTGTTGCTGTGATGAGCACTGAGTATTGTATGTAAGCAATGAATCTCTATATTCTACTCCTGAAAGCTATATTATACTATATGTCAACCAATGAAAACTTAAGTAAAAAACTTGAAACAAACAAACAAAAAAAAAAACAAACAAAGAGAGAAAAGTGTTGTTGAGCCTGCTATTCATATTTTGTGATACATCTTCATAGAAAGTTCCAATCTGGGCTGCAAAGTCAATCTGGAATCACACTTCATTTAAATAAAGTTATTTGAACTTCAATGCTGTAGTTTAAAACTTTTGGTGTATTCCCTAACATTTCATAATATTATTTTTTATTTTTCATTCTGGCACGACTACTTATAAAAGTCTGGCTTGGTGCTTAATCAGCTCCCTGAAAATATCAGGCTTATATCCATCTTTCCTTCATGATTTTCCCATATTTGGTCTTTTAAGAAGGGATAAAATTGAAAATTTAAAAATATTTCTCATAACTTGTCCCCTTCTCCTCTAACAACCTAAGAAGCCTAGGTTGGCACGCTAATCCAGCCACTATTTTCTCAGATCACCTTATATAAATCCTGTCCATAGAAAAGCTAGGTTTTTCTTTTTCTTTTTTTTAATCCAGTATATCTGGGCACAGATTGAAACCAGGAAAGTGGACAAAGCACGGGCTGGGGTATTATCCATATTCTTAGAACACAGTTGGGGGCCAAAGTGGGGATTTTCTGCCTGAGTGTGCTTGCCTACCTCATTTCTCCTTCTCCATCTCTTCCTGGCCCTTCACCCCTAGCCTCTGTTTGGGGCCTTGTGCCAGGTTCACATTCTGGGAATGTACATGTTTGAGTCCGCACAATCCATCTGGATGAGGAATCCAGTCTCGTTTCTCAGTCTCGTGAGCCCTGTGCCATATACGTGAGGGACCCTTGCCTCACTGAAGACAGCACAAATACTCATTCCTAGGTGTGCAGGGCTATATTGTTTTGTAGAACTCTTACAGCTTCTTTCATCTCTACTCATCTGTCCCAACTTGGCCTTTACATAATTGATATACCGACTAGGAGCTCTAAAAATAGGCCCAATATCTCTGGACTTTTTTTCTTCATAACAACATCCCAGGGCTGTTTGATTTTTTGATGAGGCCTGTAAACAAGTTCCTAAGTAAAAAAAACAAACCTGGGCATTATCAAAGCTACCATATGTCTTCAGGCTTTTCCCAAAGAAAGAGCTGAAACACTCTCTGGCTACGTTGGCCATAACAAGAAATAAGGTTCTGATCCAGATTTTGCCAAAACATGTCAAAGTGCCCACAGTTATATTCACAATACTCAAATCATTTTTCTAGCCAAAACTCTCTCTAAAATGCCAGGGGCGAAGGGTGGGGGCAGGCCAGTGGGTGGTGGTAGAAAGATGAAGTAAACTATTTATGGGATTCTTCTTCCAGAGGAGTAAATGCTCTAGATCCCCTGGCAGATTAATCAAGAATAATGGTCTAGAGTAAGCAACAGTTAGTGGAATACCCAACCTTAGAAATATCTCTTCTGGAAGAAGGATAGTTAATGTCAAGAAGCCTTCATTTAGAAGAAATATTGCAAAGATAAAATCGTGTATATTTTAGGCTAAATAGCCTAATTAAGACAAGTTGTCCTATAGCCAACAATGTTCACGTACAGGGGTTTATAACTCAGGCTAGGAGGGAAAAAGGAAAACGCAGAGCTGAAGGGCCAGCATGCAAGGAGTGAGGGCTTTAAATGACCGGAAAGAGATCTGGCAACTCCAGAGAACAAGCGACGTCGTGGAAGAGGAATTCATCTAGATAAGAGGTGCACAAACTTGGTGCCTACTTGGCAGCTGTGTTTGGGTCCTTGGTGGAAACCAGGGCAGAATTCCAAACACTGGCCAGGTGTAGCCTTCCATACTAGCTCAGATATCGTAATTCAGACCTTGAGAGTACAAGCTAGGGCAGTTCTGTCCTGTTCCCTTAGTCCAGCTTCTGTAATCTCTATCAGGTATTTCCTGTTTGAGCCTCAACCCCCCACCGATCCTGACCCTCCCATTGTGACACAAGACAGTAAAAAAGGGAAGAAATATGGTGTCCCCTACGTTTCATTCACTTTGCTATCGGTTAGCTACTAACACATATTTATGAGATTTTCCTCTCTTAAGAAACCATTTTGAGAATCTTCTATATTCCTCAAAGATCGTTTTCTTATTATCCTATAAAGGGTACTCATGATCTGGTTTTCTGTTTGTGTAAACTTTATCTTGTAAGGATTTTCAGTGTCAGTTTCTTGATGGCCCAAAGTGTATATATATGTATATGTGTATGTGTGTATATGTGTGTGTATATATATATATATAAATTTTATATATTTATAAAAGGTATATAAACATATATAAACACACACCCACATACACATATACATATATTCGGAGCACCTAGTATACATACAGTTCTGTACAAATACATCCCATTAGTGGAATTAATTAACACTTTCCATCTTTTGCTTCTTCAGTGAATGAAAGATATTTTCCAGCAGAACAGGACAACCACCAGTTGAGATGTGAGTCGTTGACTCAAAGATGTCTGTATGCTCCCTTCTAAAAATTGATGAGTGCTGAGCTGTAGCATTGATCCCCTTCTCATGGGAAGTAGTTACTGATCTGGGTGAGGAAGAAGTGCAGACTAGGGAACAATGTGCTTTCAGATTTTTTATCTGTTTATCAGCCTCAACGTTTTTGTTGCAGCGTTATCCTCTTTCTAAAACCCGGCTTAGTCGGTTCTTCCCGTGCCGGTTGTTTTAATAGCTTCAGAGGCATTCTTTTTAGTAAGCCTTTAAATCCCTTATCAGAGTTGGGCAGATCATAGGGTTCAAATATCCACAGAGAGTAAGATCCAACTCAAAAAAATGGGAGACTGACATGGCTTGTTGTACGTTGTTGGTGATTTCAGCTGCGTTTTTTGGAACTGACCAAAATCCTAATCTTTGTCTCTTGTGACATGTGATCCCGCATTTCACTAATTAAAAAACATGGCTGGAAGACTATCCTGTTAAACCACCAAAAAAGCAAAGCGTCTCCACCAACCCCTGTGGCCTCTTGGGAACAAGTATACCAGTAGTCGGTTGTGTTTACGTGAATTCAACTTCGGTTTTGTAGGTATTCTACAAGATCACGTATTTACTTTGCCATTTAGATTAGTAAATAGAAATATGTTGAACCAGAATTTTGTACAGCTGACAGAAAAAGGGGGAAATGCCTTCACTTTATTGGTTTTGTTCCTCAAGACTACAAAGCGCAGCTCCAACTTCTGGGGTCAAATGTGGACAATTGAAAATCGTGTTACTTGGATGTGATTGATACTGTGCGAGACTCTCTGCTCATATGTAGATTTTTAAACGGTTTGTGCACAGACTCATCTTGTCCCAACGAACATTCTATAAAACAGAGTGTCACACAATACCTTCAAAAATGGGTTCCCAAGGCCCCAAGACATGTGAGAGTGAAGACTTTGATATACACAGCTGAATCCCAGGATATTTGTCTTTTAGTCGACTCAGAGTGATTTTTTAAAAAATATTATAATATCTATTAACAGGAAAAATAAGATTTGAAAAAAAAACACATTTCGGGAAACACTTTCCTAAATTGTTCAGTGGAAAACTACATAAAGGGCTGTACATTCTATATTTTTGGAGAACGTTTTAGACAATATTTTTCATTCTTTTTAAAAGCAAAAGTAAGGGTATGCGCATGTGCATGTGTGCATGCACACGTATACTAACACACACATGAATTTGAGTATGCACTGATTTCCTTTCAGCTCTGGAAAGACATGGAAAGTTAGATGGCCTCTATTCAATGCCCAGGTTTCCCTTCCTACAATCAGGAAGCCCTTGGACATCATACTCTTAACTCAGGTATTCTAGGGAAGCCTAATCTGCTGGAAAGCTCTGGGATGGAAATCATTACCCACATATTTGATTTCATACTAAAATCTAAATCATGCGTGCACGATCACTTTGACACAGTTTGGTGATTTCTCAGGATCCTCACTCCTGACTTCCCAGAGCACTAGCCATAGAATTTGACTGTGTAGGAAAACTACTGGTTCAGCTACTTCTTGCAAGAAGAACATAAAATCTTTGTTCTAGAAACTTTTCCACACCAATGATGGTTTTGAAATGTTCTGCATATTTATGTAAGAAGAGGCAGGTTCATCATTGGACTGCATGTATTATCAGTTCATAAGAAAACATGGAATTTACACAACAAAATCAGATAATATGTTTATGTTAGGTTTTGTGTGTATACATATATAATATGTATATACATATATAAAATATAACATGTAATACACATATATAATAATATATAACATAATATACATATTATGTATATATAACAAGTTTAGATCAGAGTTTCTTCATAGCATGAATAACATTTTGGGCCAGATCATTCTAATTCTTTTTGGCTGGGGAGAGACCTGACTGTCCCATGCATTTTTGGGTCCCTGCCTCCCTGGCCTCCAACCGCGAGGCACCAGTAGCCTCCCCCCCCCCTTAATATGACAACCAAAAATATCTCCCAACATTGCCCAATGTCGACACAAAGGCAAAACCGTGTATTCCCCTACCCCACCCCAAACTGAGAACTACTTGTTTAGACTATATTATGACTTGTATGGTTTATCTTTACCTAAAATATTTGTCACACTGATCCTCATTCTCTTTTTAATTTGAGACAGAGAGAGAGAGAAAACAGATGGAAAGAAAGAGAGAGAGAAACTTTAACCTGTGGATGTATACCAAATAAACACTTAGGTCCAAAATGCCTCCATGAAATCCAGTCATTGTTTCTTCTTATTGCTCAAAATAAATGAGCTCTTAAAGTACTTTATACCATTTTCTTAAGGACTAAAAAAAAAAATGTTAGAATTTTAGATTTCATGCATATTTAAATAAGACTGAGTTTCCAGCCCTGAATACATGCCTAAATTGTAAGACTTTTAAATAAAGGTTTTAGTTTCTCATCCTGGTTTGTTATTATGAAAATTACTCATCAAGCTTGCTGGCAATGTTTATTTAAAAGTTTTTAATGCAGAGGTGCCTGGTTGGCTCAGTTGATTAAGCGCCCAACTCTTGATTTCTGCTCAGGTCATGATCTCATGGTTCTTGAGTTCGAGTCCCGTGTCAGCTCCACGCTGACAGTGTGGAACCTGCTTGGGATTCTCCCTCTCTGTCCCTCCACCATTCAAGTTCACATTTCCTCTTTCAAAATAAAAAGAGGGGCGCTTGGGTGGCTTAGTCAGTTAAGCGTCCGACTTTTGCTTAGGTCATGATCTCGCGGTTCGTGGGTTCGAGCCCCGCGTCGGGCTCTGTGCTGACTGCCAGCTCAGTGCCTGGAGCCTGTTTCTGAGTCTGTATCTCCCTCTCTCTCTGACCCTCCCCTGCTCACGCTGTCTCTCTCTCTCTCTCTTTCCTATTAATAAATAAAACATTAAAAAAAATTAAACTGAATAATAAAGAAACTTAAAAAAAATTAACCAAGATAGCCATTGAAAGATTACTGGAATAACTTAGCATTGCTACTAATAATTGCTTCTGATTTACAATAGTACATTTTTCTCTCAGTAAAAAGAGTAATTTCTTTAAACAGACAGGAGTAGTGAATTAAACACCCAACTTTTTCTCACAAGAAAGTTACTTTTAGTTTGAAAGCAGCCTATCCACATTGTAAATTATTTTTTAAACACAACACCAAGTTTTCAGTTTTAAAAAAACATCAGGTTCTTTCTAAAACATACTATCAGAAAGCATAGACTGTAGAACTTTTTACTGAAATTCAATGAAACATAGGATCCTTCTTCTTTCTTGACTTCCATCCATATAGAATTAGTTGCCAAAAGAATTCTAAAAAGAAGGAGTTGTTTGATGTGACAGTTTGGCAAAAGCTTATGTCCAATCTTCTAGTTCAAGTATTCATGATATTGGCTGCTTATGGTGGGCATCTTCAGTTAGCACTTGATTTGTTCAAGGGTAAATTTTAATATTCTAAGAATTGCCATTTTAGTGAGGACAAGATTTTTATTTTTCTTATGGCAATATTTATAGACTCATTAGTATCATAATGCAAATTTCCTCTTCCACTGGAAGAGCATCCACTTTGGGGAGCACTTGGGGGCTATTTGTAAAAGGTATCTTTGGTTCCTAGTTTGTGTTTATTCTAATGAATCCTTAAATAATTCTACCAAGTTAGTATTTCTTTTTTTTAATGTTTTTATTCATTTTTAGAGAGAAATAGTGCATGAGCAGGGGAGGGTCAGAGGGAGGGAGACGCAGAATCAGAAGCAGGCTCCAGGCTCTGAGCTGTCAGCATAGAGCCCGACGCGGGGCTCGAACTCATGAACCCTGAGATTATGACCTGAGCCAAAGTCAGATGCTTACCTGACTGAGCCACCCAGGCGCCCCTAAATTAATATTTCTTAAGTGGAATTCAGATTACATCTTTTTCTACCCAAGTGTCCTTCATCAATCCCTCACTTTCCGGGTTATTTCCTCTTTCCCCACTTTGCTTCTGCAAACCCCACAAAGCTGAACTTTTACACACATTGCTATTCTTCTCCTGCACCTGTTTTCTTGTGATTCCTTTCCCTTAAGGGATGCCATCCTTTGATGGCCCTCTTCTGTACCCCTTGTGGCATGCCTTTGGTGGTCTCCTCACCTGAACATCGTCCCTTCCCTCCTCTGAGCCCCAGCTACTGCATGCTCACCGGTTTACCGTACATTTTGTTTAATAACTTACGTAGGGTACTTGGTTTGCCCTCCTTACTAGAGTCTAAGTCTTACAGAAGGGACTGTGTGTGAGCCATCGTTCTATTTAACAACCTGTGCTGTGAGCTCTGTTCAAAACAAAACAAAACACTGTGGTATTGCTATATGCTGGTTAAATCTTTTTCTTACAAGGTCTGGTGCTCTAAGACCGTACCAACGTGTCTTTTTGCTTATTGTGTCCTTTTTTGCTTTAACAGCTAAGTATGCAAAAGAGTGGCTTTTATATTAATCAGAGACAGTAAAATCACCAAAGAGGGCTATATTTGTGGCACTGGAATAATTTTAAAGGGATCAGAGCAGTCACCAAAGGGTTTTGCCTAATTAAATAACACACAAGTTAAGTACAAAAGCTAGCTTTGTAAAATTAATCTGAAATAAATGAAAAGAAAATGTGAAAAGCAAGTGTATTGCACTGAAGGCTGTCTACTTCGTTCCCCACCACCGCCCCCCTTCCTGCTTCCCTCCTTCCCTGTCTCCTTCCTTCCTTGACAGACCTCAAAGACAAAGGCTTTTTTTAGTTTGTCACAGGAGCAATAGCCAGGAAACCAGATGCGATTCCACATATTTCTTTTAAAATCTAAGTCTAGAAATCTAAAACATCCAAATCTTGATTTTGTTTCTGAGAACAAATACACCTCAGAACATGTGTCCCAACTCAAGACTTCAAAACAACAATAACAACAGACTAATTCTAAAGTATCTTTCGAGGTGATCTCAGTTAGCTCTAGTATTCTAGGATTCAAAGTTAAAATTCGCTCACGATATTTTACTTCATAGAATGGCTATTATGCTGTCATTCCATCTTAATCCCTCCTCCCCAGCCATTAAATGTCAATTTTGGTAGTAATAGAAACTACATAGTTGAAAGAAGACCTTCTTCTTCTTCTTCTTCTTCTTCTTCTTCTTCTTCTTCTTCTTCTTCTTCTTCTTCTTCTTCTTCCTTCTTCTTCTTCTTCTTCTTCTTCTTCTTCTTCTTCTTCTTCTTCTTCCTCTAACAGATTAAGATACTTCTGGGTTTTATTCTCTTTTATATTTTTGTCTCAATGTGGATACAACAACATTTTCACAAGATAATCCAAACTACAGCTCCAGCTATAATCCCTGTTAATTGCAATAGCTGTGTGTTATGGTAATGGGCAGGGTGCTGTTATATAAATAGGAACTAAAAACACAACCGCACTTCGCAGGGCATTAACTAAATGGTGCTAAACCGGTTACTCAGAGAGGTGCCGGGAGCACCCCTTTCATTTCCCCTGTAGAGTTTCCTTGGGGGTGGGGGGAGATGTCTGGCGCCACAAAAGGAATTAGACTCTGGTTTGAACAGAGACCTTGAGGCTATTAAATTTATTTTAAGAATGTGTTGCCAGAGATCTAATAAATTTATCTAATTTGTTGCTTCAGGCAGTGCATGCAAGAAGTCTTGGTGTACCAGGTGTTTTGTTTTGTATTTTTTCCTTTCCCCAGAGGCAGGAGAGGGTGTGGATCTTCTTGACAAAACTGAACTCAGCTTTGGAAAGAGCAGTTATTGTTTCTGTGAAAGTATAGGGTTGGGGTTGTTTTCGTTTAATTCTATTTGTTAATGGGAAAAATAGGATGGAAAGTTATCTCTGGGCTGCTTTAACAAAAAATAATTAAGTCCCCTTTAAAATTTAAATTGTATATATATATATAATTTAAAATTTAAAATTTTGTATAGAATTAAAAATTTTAATTATATGTATTTCATACTATTTCATACTGTTTTAAGCACACAGGTTTTATGAGCTTATGTTGAAGAATATATTTGAAATCATAGTTTGTTAAACAAAAAGTCTGCCAGTCTAGACCTGAAAACCCCTAGGAACTTATTCCTCTTCTGCACATGGCTGCTTGGTAATCTTGAAGAGATCACAGCTTTCTGGATCTTGGTAAAATTCGGCAGTGAGAAAATACGCAAACTTGCAATCCAGGCCTCATTCTTGCTCCAAGCTGCTTGAAGTTTAAAGTCGTATCGTTCATCTGCATAATCATTTCTTGAATTAGTGTGTGATCTTGTTTAAAATACGGTATCACACTTTCATTTTCAGAACAAAGTTTCCTTGGCCACTCAAAGCACAGCATTAAGATGACTTAAGTTAGCTTTTAATTTAGATCGCACATGATCATCTAGTAACGTGCGTGCTGTAAATGAGAGCTCACCTTGCAATTAGATGTTTGCTTTGTCCTTTGTCTTCTGTAGATGTACACCTGAATTCCTTCTCCTGGCGGTGCATACCAACAGTGAAGGCATTCATTCCACTGGCTTTAAACTTCTAATTAAAAGCCAAGTGTTGCACAGTTAAATCAAGTTTAGATTAAGGAAATATTTTTTTAAGAGGTTAGGAGCTTCCTTCTTTTTCTTTTCCATTTTGTTACAGAGCCTGAAAATAAGTACGTTCCTTTGCGGCAGGGCTGGGGGAGGGGGACGGAGCTGGGGAAGGGGGACAAGCTGAATGAAACATGGAGGATTCCCACAGGCTCAGGCTTGCCACTCTGACCCGGATGTGGCCTGACGGAGGAGCACGTCATTCAGCCCTGAAGTGTTTTCCTTCCAGCTTCCCAGCTTTGGGCAATGTCCCCATATTCATTCATAAAACAAGGGAGCCTTACTCTGAGCTTGTGTTAATTCTTCTATGATTCAGTCTCAAATATCTAGGAACCCTTTGTTTTCCCACTTAATTCTTACCATTTGTCCGCCTCACTACTCATTAGCATGAGAAAGTTTGCTGCTGATAGAGGGAAACACACTCAGATCATCAGGTTTGCTTTTTTCTATAGCACTCATTTATTAATTAAATTAGAGCAAATTACAATTAAGCTAGAATCACCTGCAAATAGAATGCAGACCCAAATGGAGCCATCTGAGTCCTCAGAAGAAATATAAAATACTAGCAGGCTGCTATGTGAATCCTAGATCTAGCACACACTCGGCAAGATAAAGCATATAATTTAGACTGACAGTATTTTCTTCCTCCATAGAATGTGGAAATCCCTAATTGGCAGGGATTACTGTGACATGCATTGAGATAGTGTGTGTATTGCCAAAATTACCTTGATCTTGCCCCATTGTGTCCCGCAAGCTTTTCCATGTGTTTTCAGGGTCCTCGGTGCAGAGCTGACCTTCAGCCCACTTCCACCTGTGCTAGAGTGAGTTCCAGGTGTTTTGGGCCAGGGCTTCCTATGGTTGGTCAGTGTTGTGCCAGTTCTGGTCACTCAAGCCCATGCTTCTGCTCAAGGGCAGGTGTTCACAAGGAGCTCAGTCCCACAGTGTTGCCATAGCAACGTCTGGAACCCCAGTCCAGCTGCCCCAAGCTGGGACCTGCCTATGGCCCCAGGAGCCACCGGGAGTGGACGCCAGAGCTACGTGGTGAACTTTTCCTGAACTGTGTATCAAATGACCAGGGTATCCGAAAGAGTGCTGCTTGAAGCCTGGTATGAATGAGGTTAACCAAGTATCTCTAAATTTCCCCTTATGGTTTTCTCTTTTCATGGGAACCAAACATTCATTCAGGAGCCTGGGCATGAAATAGAGATGAGTAACGCCCTTCCACTGTACTCTGAATCTCTACTTTTCTCTGGTATATAAGACTTTGGACAGAGTCTACATCATTGTGCCGGATACATCCATCTTCGTTATACTGAATTCTCTTTCCAGAGGCTCCTCAGAACCCAAGAAAATCAGCCTCCAAGAAGTCCGTTCCTTCCAGTTCCCCCAAACAATCATAGGTAGGCATGAATCGCAGATGGGGGCTGTACTTACACCGATATCCCCAGAACGAATTATTCTAAGATTCCCTAGCAAGATTAGGAGTTATTGTGCATCAGAAGTCATCCCATGTATATTATTTTCCTACAGGTTAAAAATTATGGGGGCACCTGGCTGGCTCAGTCAGGAGAGCATGAGACTCTTGATCTTGGGGTTGTGAGTTAGAGCCCCACACTGAGCATGAGCCTACTTAAAAAAAATTAGCCTATAAATTCTTGTTGTCTATTCTCCGATTATGACAGGTAGCCTCGCAGGAAGGAGTCAGTACCCCCTTTACCCATGAGCCACGCCGTGTCAGCTGCTAGTGCTACCACGTCCAGATGGCCAGGCTGCCCATCTGACAATGCACTGAAGGCTCTTTTCCATTCATTCTCTTGATCATGTGCCAGGGGAAGGGGTGACTAAAGGAAGGTGAGATATGTGTGGAGGCAGAACACTTTTCCAATCCTTGTACTCTGTTTTGTCTTGTCCCAAGAGGTTGACTTCCTGTAGTGTGTTTTGGGGGAATACAACTGATTTTTGTTATTTGCGGTAGCCATATTCTATAAAATCACTGCAAATACCGAGTGACTGCTCCTAGGAGAAATACAGGGAAAGAAAGGTTCCTTGTGGCCTCTGGTCGAAACATTTTATTATCCAATCAATACATGACCTTGTTATGTATGTGTTTCTGTTGAAAGATACCTTATTCGATACATGCTGTAGGTTGAATAACATTAAACTCACAGCCAACAGCTCTATAACTTATATGTGAGCAAGCTTATCTAACACATGTATTTTCTCCGTCGGGCAACACAGCTTTCTTGTGCTTAGGAACACTGAACAGCACTTGGGCACTATGATTGTGTGATATTTTAATCAGTGAAATCACCAACATAAAGCAGAGAAATGTGAAAAGTGTGACACTAGGTAGGCTGTGAAAAGGATACAGTTTACAGTATGAAACAAGAAGGCAGAGAGAGCATCTCGTGATGCAGATCCTTCCAAGCTACTCTGCAAGTGTCCACGAGCGAGCAGAAAGCCTCACCAGTAATGACTTGGGGGTCACAAATCAATTTCAGGGAGTAGATGAATTTGCAAATACAGAATCCAGGAATAATGAGCATCAACTGTATATCAACCTCTGGGAGGGTACGTGAATAGGAATTCAACTCTTTTGAATCTCATGTAGACATATCATCATATACCCATCATGGGTATATATGCGATGAAATCATGTTTCTAAGGAACAGAACTACGTGTGGTAAAGTGAATTGTGACCTT
Source organism: Crocuta crocuta (assembly GCF_008692635.1). Classification (NCBI taxonomy): domain Eukaryota; kingdom Metazoa; phylum Chordata; class Mammalia; order Carnivora; family Hyaenidae; genus Crocuta; species Crocuta crocuta. The sequence goes on from NW_027527955.1 coordinate 6,667,635, forward strand.
GGTTTCTAATGTGAACGCTGGTCTATTTGTCAGCTCCATCTCTGCCTCCACCTCACTGGGCAACTTCTTATCGTTAAATCCTACAGAAAAGCGTGAACCAATCCATGCTTGAGCTCCATTCCCTATAGTTCATGTAACAGTTGCTAAGATGTCACAGCTGCATTTATGCCTTTGGTTATGAAAGATGAGCAGATAGGTGCCTTGCCTGAGAATAGCCTAAGAGACCCCATATGAGTGTGCATATCCAATAGAAGTCAATACCTGCTGTGTCTTTTTCTCTCCACCTCTGGGTCTTGGGCATCCTACCTCTCTTCCTATGCATTTCTCTGTACAGTCTCTGTGTTTGTGAATCTGACACCTTGTCCCGTGCTGCCTCTTTTTCAGAATGTTAAGGCAGTGGGAATGCGGTGACATGTGGGGGGTGGCTGTACCGATGGAAGGAAGAAAATGATATATCAATGATCAGAAGTCACTATTGGACAAAAAAAACCATTGGAATTATTAAATAGTCTACAAAAGTATAAAATCTATTGACAGTTTTTCTGGGTCTGTCTCTCAGTGCTTCAGGAGCTTCGGGAGTCATATATACGGCTGCCTTTAGGACAAGATTCTTCATCCCTGGTTGTCAGGGGTCAGAGGCAGGATTGCCTCAAGGCAGGATTGCACCCTTGGGGCAGATTGTAAAGCTTCAAGATCACTTCCTTTTTGTCTTTACTATCCAATCACTACATAAGAAAAAGGCAAGAAAATGAGTATTTAGTAAATGTCCTGAACTCCTACCAAACTGAATTCCGTGAAGTTTCCATCTTATGGTATTTCTTATCTCCATTCTTATACTTAATCTTCCAGGAACACCTTATCCCAATCTCAGTGAATGTCCAAATACCACCCTGTACTTAAGGCCTCACTTAAACACTATTTCTTTTATGATTTGTCTTTGATGCCCTCAGGTTAAAGCAATCCTCTCTGTGATCTCCGACAGCTCATTATCAGTGCCTCTCCCACAGCATTTATCAATCTTCAGCATATACACTTATCTATGTACTTATGCCATCTCCCATGGTTGAATATCAACTCCTAGGGGGCCAGGGAGGGTATGTTTCAAAGCCAAGTTGACTGCAGCTTTACATCTGGTGTTTTCAGTAAACTGTGAAATCCACCTGACTAAGGGCTAGAGGCCAGGGCTCCTGGAGCTCTCAAGGTTTCTCATATGGAAGATTCTAAGGCAAAGCAAAGTTTAAAAAATCATCCTAGCACAGCAAGGGAATGCAATATGTGCCTTATTTTTGTTTTAGTTTTTTTATTTTCACTACAATTAATAACATAGATGCTGATGGTAGCTGCGTGGTTGTTAACCACTGCCCTTGCCTTCTAAGAGAGTAAGACTGCTTGAAAAATAAATTACCTCATCCCTTCTCATCAGGGAAATACAAATCAAAACCACACTGAGATGCCACCTCACACTGGTCAGACTGGCTAAAATGAGCAAATCAGAGGNATTACCTAATTTTCCCAGTAAATTAGATAATATCATTGCCTTAATCTTTTCTAATATAAATATCCATTTCTATCGCTGCCTTAAAGGACAACATCCAACTTTTCAGAATGGCTGTCCGTCTATTTGATTTCCAGTTCAGCTTTCAGTCTGAACCTTATGGAGGGCAAATGAAATTTCAGCAAGCTAGAAAAATCTGATCAGCAGAATTATGTTCTATCATAATTTTTGTCCAAGGAAAATATTTGTTAAAACATGTTTGAAAAAAATAATCAAAGCTAAACGGGCCCCTAGAAATTACGCCGATCACAAGTCAGAGGTGTGACACTAGTTTTGTATTGAAGATGTATACTTTGTCTTTGGAGAAACCAGGCAGCTCCATGTTCTTAGGGAGGGCTAATTGAAGGTTGCGGTTCTTT
>NW_027527955.1:6669622-6681002 GCF_008692635.1 Crocuta crocuta
TGTGTTCCCACTGAAAAAGAAAATGAAGAATCCTAAAGACCAGCTGGAAAAGTTCAAAAGAGGTCTTTTCATCAAACCCTTAATGGCTTTAGTGTCAGGGCTTGGAGACAAAGCCTATGGGAGTGTGGTTATCAGCTGTCAGGCACCTGTTGTATGGATTTATGACACAGTTAGGGACTTTAGCTTGCCTCCAGTGAGACTTCGAGACTCATTCCTCGTGCATCACAGATTCCGGAGTCTGTTTTAGAAACTGAAACAAGTAGCAAAATAATAAATAATCAAATAAGTAATAAATAAAAGTAAAATTAAATAATAAAATAATAAGTGAAATTGAAGTGAAAACTTGTCAGTTTCCTAAGTTGATTTCACCTAAAATGTCACATTCAGTAAGCTGCAGCTAGTGGTATTATTAAAAGTATTAACATTTCTTTCCCATACAGTGAGCTGCTAGAGGAGTTTATGTGGCACGTGATAAATGAATATATGTTGGGTCTTTTCATTCTTTAGATAAAATACAAAGTTCAGTTGTGCAAGACCAGTTTTAATAAAAAGAATTACAATAAACTGCAGCTTAGTTCCTGTACCTCTCCTGCATGAGAAGTAGTACCTAAGATTTTATAAATTCCAAAATGCAGTAGGATTCATATGTATAAAAATCAGAAGTTATGTAGATTTCATTTATTCAGCATTAAGCTTTATACAATTAACTTCCTACTCTCTAGCAAACTACTCAGAAAATCCAGGTTTAGAGTGGAAGCTAAGCATCTAAAGTGATTACCCTAGAGCATGTCACTGTCTTCCCAATGCCAAATCTCTCGGTACTGTTCCTGAATTTTATTTCAAATAAAATCTCAAAGCCGCAGACATATGAAATCCTGGCAAACTTGTTCAGCTGTGTGTCACCTGAAACCCTTGATTAACCAGTAATCTGGCACCTTCGTCTTTCCGGAGCATAAGCACCAACCCAAGAATAAGTTTTATAAATTTGTAAGTAGGAATGGAGCGAGCTATTCCTAAGACGTCCAAGCTATTTCATAATAGGATGGAAGGGTTAAACGCGCCTGGAGTCATCCATAACCTCTGAAGGTGTCATAGAGATAAGCATGAATCCCAGTGCTTTACATTCGTAGGTAATCATTTAAAGCCTTTACACAGTGTTTAAGAATAGAAGTATGCGGAACATTTTAGAAAGGTTGTTATTAAAAACAATTCCTTTATATATATATGTGTGTGTGTGTGTGTGTGTGTACACATATATATATGAAAAGGACTCAGTACTGAAAGAGTTATGTTACATTTATGTAGGACATTTATATTGCCTGAGAAACGAAACACTACTGAATTTCTTTCAATGGAGACGTTAGTGTCTCAATTCATTTAGTAGGCATTTCTGTAACAGTTAAGCAAAATGAACTCCCCACCCTCCTGGATCATGTGTTGTGACAAGGAGAGACCAATGAACAGACATGAAAGTAAACATATATGGGATCTGAGGTTATGGAAAGCACTGTGGAGAAACATTAAGCAGAATAAAGGGCCTAGAGCATGCCGCAGTTTGCACTTGAGCTTGCTGTTTTATACAGAGTGTCAAGAGAAAGCCTCCTTAACTCAAAATATTTTTAAAACATGTAATATTTAGAAGAGTGATGTTTTCTGGAATATTTAAGGAGAGAATTATTAGATCTTACAATTAGCTAAACAGTGTCAAAATTTAGAGAAATAGAGAAACTGTGCTTAGTGACCTCTTGAATACAGGGGAGAGAGATAGGAATAAAATATTCAGAACTGTCAACTAAAACTCATTTGTTGAGCAAAAGAGTTACTAAAGAGGTCAGGTATTATTAGCCACAAGTCAAAACTGAAGTTCATGCTTTGTGTAAGCTGAAAACTGTTATGAATAAAAAGGAGTAAAACAAGCAGGAGTCACAAATTAGCCATTCTACTCCTAAAAATCACACTTATGACACAGATTTCTTCAATCCTCATTGTGATGCAGACACCACTCTGAACTTGGAGAATATAATGAATTTGACCAGCATCTGTCCTGAGGAGGTCAAGTAGTTAGAAGAAGCACACACGGGCATGCAGATAAAGAATTACAATTACTCTGGGGGTGCCTGGGTGGCTCAGTTGGTTAAGCATCCAACTTCGGCTCAGGTCATGGTCTCGCTGTTCGTGAGTTTGAACCCCACGTCAGGCTCTGTGCTGACACCTCGAACAGAGTCTGGAGCCTGCTTCTGATTCTATATCTCCCTCTCTCTGCCCCTCCTTGGCTTGTGCTCTGTCTCTCTCTCTTTCTCAGAAATAAATAAACATTAAAAATAATGAAGAACAAAAAGGTTTCATGGGTTTGAGCCCTGCATCGGGCTGACAGCACGGAGCCTGCTTGGGATTCTCTCTCTCCCTCTCTCTCTGCCCCTCTCCCACTCTCTTTCTCAAAATAAATGAATAAACTTAAAAAAAAAAAAAAGAATTACAATTACTCTGAGTGAAGAAGTAGGTGTACACATAGCACATTAACTCAGCTGCAGGAAAGGTGAAGATACTCTGAGTGGAAGACATGGCACAAGTAAAAGTCCACCCCACCCCCACCCGGCCTTGTTCAGAAAACACTGAGAAGTTGGGTGTGCCTGGATGTTTCTGTATAGAAGGCCGGAGGTGTTAGAATGGAGAAGGAATGGCTTGCTAGAGCATGACAAGAAGTTTGAAATAAAATCTGGGACTTGATGGAGGCACAGTATAAATGAGGCGGAAGAGAGAAGTGTGGCTCAAAGATGTTTTCCTGTAAAAATTCGTTGAAAAATCAGAAATGTCTTATGTGTTACTGCAAGTGATTAAATGTTATTCTAGTCTTCGTCATCTATCACGTTACGAGAAATGTTCCAAGTCACAGAGCATAAACACAAGAACTTAAAAAATATCTTTAAATACCTTTAAAGGCAATAAAACCAAGGGGTTGGCAATAGTAAAAGAATGAACAGCCACTCTCAGTCCCTGACAAAAATCAGTACAGGGGAGTACAATTATTAAATGTGTGCAATTAAGCAATACGAGGGGATATCTGCTCACGTGCGAAACCGCAGAGGACTCTGTGAGTGAATCACGGCCAGATGAGAGGGCTGGAGTCCGCTCAGGGGAGGCTTCATGAAGGAGGTGGTAAGGGAGGCTGTGAGGCCTGGAAAATGGGAGCAGAAGAATGATGGGCCATCATGTGAAGGCCAGAGGCCAGAGGGGACAGGAGGAGTGGGTGAGGCTGGCAAATCCGGGGAGCGGCAGGCTCTAGGCTGGAGCTGGGAGTGAGCTGAGTAAAGAGCATCAGGGTCAGACAGGGTGGGTCAAGATAAAACTGGAAATCTGCAAGGGTGGCCTTGGAGCCAAGCCCAAGTGCACCGCGCGGGCGGATCACCAGGGGTCCGGCAGGGGGCGCGCGGCCCGGATTTGGGCATGCGCGGTGCGGCAGGGGCGCCGGCCACCGTTTGTGGACCGGTGCTATCCACGCGCCACGGTGTGCTGCGTGCCTGCGCGGGCTGTCTCCCTTCATTCTCACGCCGGACGGAGGCATTGGTTAATATTACCTCCCCTTGACTCTCCAAACGAAGAAACAGAAGTGTAAGGAAGAAATTTGCTGAAAGTCAGACAGCAGATGAGAAATGGAGGAAGCCTTACGCGTTAGGCCCCAGCCATGGCCTCCCCTCTGGAGAACAGCACCGTGTGTGGGGAGAAGGTGGGCGTAAGACGTCCCTAAGGACACAATGTGGCGGGAGCTTCCTGCCCTCGTATCTGTTTATAGTTTTTAAAAGTAACCAAAACATGGAGAGGTCCATCATCCCGTCAATTCCACACACCAAGGAGCTAGCTCCACATTTGTAAGGCCTCATTTCACACAGCCACGACGTTCACAGCGTCAGTGCCTCCTGTTTCTGTGTCTTTAGGTGCTTTGGGTATTCCAACAAGAATTTCACATTTATTGTTTAATGGCCGAATAGGAGCTCATTGATTTGATGCACCACAAACACTCAGAAGATTCTTTTGGTTCGGGTGCCTATTATGGAAAATATTGAAGAATTCCTTACAAGTATATTTTTGCTTCTCTTGAAGCACAAATTCACAGAAGGACTTACAAGATCAATGGTATCAACATCTTTTTGTCTCCTGGTAGCTGCCTGAAAGGCTGCTGCTAATTTACAATTCAAACAACAATAAACAACAAAACCAATTTACTTATATAACCTTCGCTGCACTGGGTATTTTTTCTTTCATCCTCAGGACATGTTGATTGATAACTCAAAGTCACTGCAACTTTTCTTCTTAAAAATTTCTGGCAAAGATGAACATTTTTCCATGTGCTTGTTCAATCACTGTTTCCCTTTGTGCAGATTTTTTTGCCCTCAGTCTATTAAAGGCATGAGGTTTTCCTGCCTCATTTCTCCTTCTCTAGAGTAGCTCTCTCTATGTGAACTCAGAGAAGAAGAAACTAGAATTAAAATGGTGCCGCTAGCTGTGTGTGTTACTTGGGCTTTTTTCCACCCTTTTCCAGAAAGACTTAAAAGAAATTACCCATGCCTTTGTTTATAAACCTCACTTTCCTCTGAAATAATTGGTGTAGATCAAAGGAAGTGGAGGGATACTGCAGAGTGATCAGCTGATAACCATTTCTCCTTTCATTTTCCTCACCTAGCAGCTTTCACATTAGAGAGATCACACACAGTTTGTTTTCTCCTGATAGCAGTCAGCCCCATTTTGGTGGGGAGGTGGGAGGAAAGAGCCTTATCTTGAGAAGAGAAGAGAATCAATGAAAAGAGCTGTCTGTTTGCTGGAAGGAATGGACTGGAGCATAGTGGGGAAGGGAGGCGGAGAAGGGATATTTGTTTTTTCTTAAGTGGTTATAATTAAAGCCTTCCATCCAATTGCTCAGTGAACCAGAAAAAGGTATTTGTGAAGTTGTGTGTGTGTGTTTAACAACCATTAAGTAAGCCTTGCAGCCTTCTTTAAAGAAAACTTGCTCTCCAGCGGCACCTTGTGGAAAGTGGGTCATCCTGCAACTTGGATATTTGTATGTTCAAAAGAAATTGCTTCTAGTAGTTGTGTGGTTCTTTCCCATTACCCACTTTGCCTTCTAAAGATCAAGGGATTTTGTGAAGGATGTCAGCTATTGTATTTCTGTACAACAATCGCTGAGCAGTAAGCTGTTCCCCAGGTATGTATTCTGGAGTTGCTTGTGAAACCAAGTGGCTCTGAGGATTTCTTTCTGTTTTTTTTAAATGTTTTATTTATTTCTAGGAGAGAGAGAGAGAGAGAGACAGCGTGAGCAGGAGAGGGGCAGAGACAGAGGGAGTCACAGACTGAAACAGGCTCCAGGCTCTGAGCTGGCAGTCAGCACAGAGCCCGACGCGGGGCTCGAACCCACGAACCGCGAGATCATGACCTAAGCGAAAGTCGGATGCTTAACCGACTAAGCCACCCAGGCGCCCCATTCTCTGAGGATTTCTTAATGTTGTATCATTCAAGTCCTCGGTGGAATTTTTCAGGCCTTTCATTCAAGAAAGCACTAATTGGGGACTTTAAAATTTTTGTTTTCTAGGCGGAAACAAATTAACCAAACAGCATTTTCGTCTGAATTGGGCGTGGATCTCCTTTGAAAAGGAATATTACCTGATCGATGAGGATTCCAAATTTCTAGATGTCGTTCTTAAACGCAGAGGTTACTTGGGAGAGACTTCATTTATAAGTAAGTGTAATTTACATTTCTGTCTCAAAATCCCTCTTTTCTCCTTGCAAATGTCCACAATTTTACAATGATTAAAATATGTGTAGTTTACTGCTCTAGTTTTAAAGTTTAAGGAGCTGTTGACATTTAAAGGTTCTTTAACTGCTAAAGAAACATGCCAAGAGTTTTGTGTCAAAGCTAAATCATAGAGACAAAAGGCTGCAAAAATAAGAAATGTGTAACCAAATATATGTACCTCTTTAAACCTTCTACCTACATATGACCTTTCTCTGATATAAATAACTTTACAAAAAATGGCAGTAATCACTCACAAGGTAAAAAGATTTTAAAGGTCACTAGACCTTAAAGGAGGTTTAGGGGAATCTGTAATCTAACCATAAGATAAAAATCTACAGAAATGTCAGTGTAAAACATATATGAAGGCAACTTTAGTAATTGGCAGATGAAAAACTATTCAGTAACTTATTAGACATTGACATGTAATTTACTATTTGTTGCATTTGAATGCTCAGGTAGGTCACAAAAAGTTTCAAGAGCCCAACACTACATAAGAGCTCTACATAAAAAATATACATTGTGACTTTTCTTCAGAACCAATGCTAAGGTGTTAAGCACTAATCATTTTCTGTTGCTTTACCCTTTTAAATAGAACTGAAAGTCAAAAGCAAAGAATAGAGCCTTTTTACAAGTCCAATTCAAGCTAACATATAACATCTAGGCTGATAGAATTTTCATGAGGTAAAAAAGCTTTCACTGAGTGAGAATATCAGCTAAGATAGGATTCTAGAAAAATGTTGGCAATAAAAAAATAAAAGCTTGCTAATCCTGTGTTTGTCTGCAAAACAATTGCTTGAAATTTTACTGGCCTGTGAAATTCACAAAGCATTAAAGAGTAGATCCGTACACACACACACACACACACGTACACACACATGCTACATACAACACTGTTTACCACAGCCATAATCCCTCCCCCCACCCCAGGCTTCCCCTGATATTTGGATGCTGGGTATTAATTCCTCGTTTTTATTTTTATTTTTTTAGTCTTTATTTTTGAGAGAAAGACAGAGCGTGAGCAGGAGAGGGACAGAGAGAGAGGGAGACAGAATCAGAAGCAGGCTCCAGGTTCTGAGCTGTCCGCACAGAGCCCAATGCAGAGCTCAAACTCACAGACTGTGAGATCATGACCTGAGCTGAAGTCAGGCACTCAACCGACTGAGCCACCCAGGCGCCCCACTCCTTATTTTTAAAGTGCTTTTTGTTTTTGGGGCGCTTGGGTGGCTCAGTCGGTTGAGTGTCCAGCTTCAGCTCAGGTCATGATCTCACGAGACATGAGTTTGAACCCCGCATCCGGCTGTCTGCTATCAGCACAGAGCCTGCTTTGGATCCTAGGTCTCCCTCTCTCTGCCCCTCCCCTGGGCATACTCTCTCTCTCTGTCTCTCAAAAATAAATAAACATTAAAAAAAAATTTTTAAGTGCTTTTTGTTAAGCGTGGAAGAGGGGTTTTCACACCATGCTCTGCTGACCCTGTAAGGTTCTTGGCTCCGGAGGGGGAGGGGGAAGTGCTGGTCCACCGGCAGACTTTCGGCCATCTGCACGCGCCTCCTCCTGGCTGTCATTTACACTCTCTGTGTCTAACCTAAAGCACAGTGAGTACTCTTACCGCTCTCTCTCTTTGGAAGCATGTTTTCTTTGCACACACACACGTGCTCTGCAGATCAGGAATCGGATCCTGTCTCACCTACTGTCCGTGAGAGATTAGCCTTAACTAGACTTTGTGCTTGAAAGTATGCAGGAATTAATAACTAAGAAACAGAAATTCGGCAGTTCTTAACGATGCCTTCATCTATTTGCATTTTGCTGGAATTCCTGGTGGGTAGGTTTAATTACTCACTCACACCAAGTCCATCAAATGTAATGGGAAAGTTCATAGTTGAAAGATATTTTTAAAACGATCTTTTCGCATTTTTGTCTTCATTTTCCTTTTTAAAGCTGAATCCTAAAATGTCAAACAAGAGCTCTCTTTTCCTCCTGGCCTTATTTTTTCGAGGAACTATTATTTCCTGCCTATGGAGATGAGCACCATCCACTCTGCGAAGGTTCTTTAGCTCTACTTGGTTAACCGCACGTGTTACTTAGTAACCCGGGGAGATCGGAAGTTGGAAAGACTTCCATGTGTGGCCCACACCCATCAATCATTGAAAATAGTAATAGAATTCAAGCTGGGAGGGAGAATGGAAGTCAGATTAAAGAGGAGGGGAGCCTCCATGAAGCTCTACAATGTCTGTGTTTCATGTTACGGTTTCCTAAAACCTCCGCTGTCACAAGCATTTAGAATTAGATAGTTTGCGTGATCTCTAAAGGCAGACTATCAGTTCGCTTCAGGAGCACAGTTAGTAAGTCACCAATTACGTGAAATTTACACAAGTGTTTTCTCAGAGATGGTTATTAATTTTATAACTTTTATAACCCATTAATAAATATGTATTTGCATTTCATAAAAGTATTTGAATTTCAAAGATCTTATTGCTACCAACTCTCAAGCATTTACTAAATACAAAATACTTCATTAAGTACATTAAGTACTTTACCTTTGTCTTTTTCTCCTTACAACTTACTTTACTCACTAACTCAACCTCATATTTCCTTGAGTGCTTATTCAGTGCCAGCCACTGTGTTACATAATAGACTATGAAGTGACAGTAATGATCGCTACAATGTATTGAGTTCTTATTCTGTGCTGGCCCCAGTTCCCAATACCTTAAATAGTCAGCCCCATGAGAGCAATGTTGTTATATCCCTCCTGATGCAGGTAAGGAAACAGAAAGGTTGTCAGATGCCCAGAGCTACTGAGGAGCAGAGCTGAGATTTGCCCAGAGCTAACCTTCTTAACTACCTCACCATAGTGCTTCTGAAATCCTTCGTAACAGAGGAAATTCATAACCTGCCTGTGGTCCCGTGGCCCCTACATGGCCAAGCTAGGATATGGTCTGTTCTCTCGTTCCAAAAGTGCCTTGCTTAACCTCCATGCCATTTTTCCACGCCAGAGGAAAAGCTGCAACTGTGGTTTCGCTTAGTAAATCAAAGGAATATGGTTTGTTTAATAATTAATTCTCTTTGAAACAATAAAAGCATAAATTCAAACCTGATTTAGAAGCTTTTTGATTTCTAGACTTCTTTTTGCCCCATCTAATAATGTTATTTATAATAGGTGTGGTTTACCAGCCCAATATTTGTATCTCCAATTAAGGGCATGTTTTGAACATTGTGTGTACTTTGCTGTCTCATCTACAATATTAGATGAAAATGTGGACTAATCTGTGTTCTCCACAATCTATACACCATTTCCTCATCTATTATTAAAGATGGGGTACCTGGGTGGCTCAGTCAGTTAAGTGTCTGACTTCAGCTCAGGTCATGATCTCGTGGTTCTTGAGTTTGAGCCCTGCATCGGGCTCTGTGCTGACAGCTCAGAGCCTGGAGCCTGCTTTGGATTCTGTGTCTCCCTCTCTCTCTGCCTCTCCCCCACTCACACTCTGTCTCTCTCTCTCTCTCTCTCTCTCTCTCAAAAATAAACATTAATGAAATGTTTTTAATGGGCATCTATGTAAAGGGCCCTATGGAGGTATAAAGTATTTAGTATGTGTCCACCTGCCCTCAGGTTTTAATGCATCTAAGATTTACCTGGATCTTGCTAAAATGTTGATTCTGATTCAGTGGGCCTGGGGTAGGGCCTAGAATTCTGCATTTCTAACAAGCTCTCAGATGCTGCTTATGCTGCTGGTTCATAGATACTAAGTAACTGTATCCTGTAACAGCATAGACTAGCATTGCACTCAAAGTAGGTACTGTGTGTTAATTATAAAAAGGAAATCTTTATTTTAGACCCAAAGCAAGTTTAGTATTCCATCTAAGTCTTATTTTACCCTCTAAAAATATGACATGTCCTTCTTAATCTGACCTCATGTTTGAGAGGCATAGAGGCAGTTTAACAAAACAATCTTTTTTCACAAAATAGAAGTCCACTCCTCTTTGTTTGATGAATCAATAATATTGCCTATTTATAATTTGCATCCAATTGGGAATATTTTATAAAGTCCATCTAAAATAATTTTATGTGTTTTTAGCAGCAACCATGAGATTTGGTATTACGATATGCATTTTATCGGTTGGATAACTTGATTATCGGAGTAAGGATGACTAGTTGGAACTAGTGGACATTCCTTGTATTATGCTCATTCCTCTTTTTTAAAATATATTTTTGTTTATTCATTTTTGAGAAAGAGAGAGCGTGTGCACACGGTGGAGGGACAAAGAGAGAAGGAGAGAGAGAATCTTAATCTATCAGTGTAGAGGTCGATGCGGGGCTTGAACCCACGAACAGTGAGATCATGACCTGAGCTGAAATCAAGAGTCCAAGAGTCAGATGCTTCACTGACCGAGCGCCCCTATACTCATTTCTTTTTGTTTTTAAACTGCCTTTTGAATCTCTAGGAAAATAAAGCATCACAGGTGAAAGAAAACAAAACAGAAAAGTGGGCAGTAGTTATCAGGGACCAAATAACAAATTCTTTTGTTGGCCCCTGCTACTAGGGAGGGATGGGTCAATGAGCATCGTGCGTGCCGTAACCTCAGAGAGAATGATCCCTCTCATTGTCCATCACCTTGGCCGTGAATCATGGCAGACCCAAGAGGTGTTGACAACCTGTCTGTGTGCATCAGGAACCAAAGAGCTAACAGAAAGTCTACAACATTCAACAAGATATGTACTGTAGAATCCCTGGTCTGTGCCTTTTTTCCTCCTGATATTAAACACATCATGTTTTACCTCCTATTGAAAAAAATATATAGCATTTTTTTATCTCAGTTGTTTCTAGAGCTATAAGACCAAAATGTTTTATTTAAAAAAATTTTGTAACATTTATTTATCTCTAAGAGACAAAGAGAGACAAAGCAGGGAAGGGTCAGAGGGAGGGAGACACAGAATCTGAAGCAGGCTCCAGGCTCTGAGCTGTCATCACAGAGCCTGACGCGGGACTCGAACCCATGAACTCTGAGATCATGACCTGAGCTGAAGTCACGATCTTAACTTGACCTGAGCTTAACCAACTGAACTACCCAGGTGCCCCAAGACAAAAACATTTTAATGAAATATTTATTTTCATCTTCATTTTGAGGTGAAACTAGTAGTCAGGTGGAGAAGTAAATATCCACGTTAATCTGACATAAGCACCATTATTTAAAAATAAGGCAATTTTTTCAATTAAGTGAGAAATGTTACAAACACTTTATTTTTAGTCTTAATTCTAATAGTCACAAGATTTTATTTTCCCCCCTTTTAAATCAGTTTTTCCTACCAATGTTTCCCAAAATGCCAAGAAATTTATTTGCAAATTATTCTTTAAAAAATTTTTTTTTTAATTTTAATTTGGGGCACCTAGGCGGCTCAGTCAGTTGACCTTCCAGCTTCAGCTCAGGTCATGATCTCATGGTTCATGGGTTCGAGTGCTGCATCGGGCTCTGTGCTGACAGCTCAATGCCTGGAGCCTGTCTTCGAATTTTGTGTGTGTGTCTCTCTCTGACCCTCCCCTGCTCACTCATTAAAAAAATTTTTAATGTTTATTTTTGAGAGAGAAAGAGACAGCACAAAT
>NW_027527955.1:6681023-6704642 GCF_008692635.1 Crocuta crocuta
GGGGGGGGTGGGCGGAGAGGGAGACACAGAATGAGAAGCAGGCTCCAGGCTCTGAGCTGTCAGCACAGAGACTGACACGGGGCTCGAACTCACAATCGTGAGATCATGACCTGAGCCGAAGTCGGACACTTAACTGACTGAGCCACCCAGGTGCCCCTATTTGAAAATTATCCTATTAACATGGCTGACTAAGAGGTTCTGATTCAGTACTTAAGGACACACTAGTACAAGTACAAAGTAGTACAAGTATTACTGCAATTTTATAATTTTTCGATGGCCCTGGATTTATTGACTGTTGACTGTTCATAGATAATCTATGACTTGAGTACCTGGTATTGTAATGGTGAAGATCCTCTTCTCATGTACTGAGAGACTCAGAGATACTTTAATGTCCCCAGCGAGCTGCAGTTGACCTTGAGAGAACCATCAGAGTGGCCAAACATACTCCTCATAATAATCACTAGTATTAACTCTCCAGTTCTGTTCACGTGGTTTCATGGAATTCTGAAGTGTTACACACACACACACACACACACACACAAACCTGGATGTGCTCCTGTTGACAATCACTGAATTAGATTCTTTTCAGGGTCTTGGTTCCACTAAATGTGGAGAGGATATTGTAATTTTTTTTATTATTGCTCCATTTACAACTTAGATTATCAAAGAATTCCTGACTCACAGAGTTCCTTATTTTCTAGTTAGAGAATTTTTCTTATGTTTTTATCATATGGCACATGCAGTATAACACATGCAGAAGTAAAAGTAGAGAGTTTTGGGGGCGCCTGGGTGGCTCAGTCAGTTACGCAACCAACTTTGGCTCAGGTCACGATCTCATCGTTTGTGAGTTTGAGCCCTGTGTTGAGCTCTGTGCTGATGGCTCAGAGCCTGCAGTTTGCTTCAGATTCTGTGTCTCCTTCTCTTTCTGCCTCTCCCCTATTCCTCTCTCTCTCTCTTTCTGTTGTCTCTCTCAGAAATAAACAAACATTAAAAACAATAACCAGAAAAATGAAAAGATTTTTGACTGAATGAAGTTGTAGGAATAAGAATATTTGCAACATGAATACTAATTTACTGAGTCTTGCTTTACAAGAGGTTCTAACACAAACACAGCTCAAAGAATATATCACAAAACTATCATGAGGTACGAACAGAACAGAATCACGAGCCCCCAATACCTACAGTAGAACACTTTTACTGTGGTACCTGTACCCGTTATCCATCTCATGGAATCAAAGCTGAACGTAGTGGCACGCAGGATAAAATAACACACAAAAAGTTAACGACAAGGCAAACTTTAATAATCCAATTGAAAATGAAACTAAGAACATGGTACCATGTTTTATGTGAAGGTATCGGCACGAGAGATGGGACTGCAGAAAAAGACAAAGACTTCAAGGGCAAAGCACAGAAACAAGTGCAGTTCAACCCAGGCCAGACCAGGGCCACCTGGAGAGTGCGGATCCTGAACGATGGAGAACACGAGCAGTCGGAGACCTTCCAGGTGGTTCTCTCAGAGCCCGTGCTGGCTGCTCTGGAATTCCCTGCAGTGACCACGGTGGAGATTGTTGACCCAGGAGATGGTGAGATCGATCAACTTGTTTGTCTTGTTGCTGCTGGGTTTTTAGTGACAAAATACCTTATAAAAGCAAGTTTTTAATTCAGCATTTGGACTTTCTATGGGCAGAATGTTCTAGACTAATAGTGTAATATTCTCAGGTATGCTGATGGGAGAGGGAAGCCAAAAACTAATAAGGGAAGCTGTATCATTTCAAGCAAACGAACTACGTAAGCACATATGAATTATCAGCATGTTCTTTCTCTTATTGGAATTCTATTCCTTAGAATCAATGGTGCTCATCTCATTTTCTTGAATTAATTTGGTACTTTTTAAGGTATTTTAAATGTCTTTTAAAATGTCCTTTAAACAAATAGTTTAAGAATCAGACCATTTGGGATGAATTTATTCCCCATGTTACACTTGATTGTTCAAGTGTTCAACTTTTCATCAGCCAACAATTTTCATTTGGCTGTGTGCTTCCACATTTGTTACATAAAACCCACCTGACCTATCCTCACTCTTTGGTGAGTCGTGTCTTGAATCACTGCTCTTAATTTCTATTAGATTATGCTTTTCTGTCAGTGCACACCTTTGGCTGATGTTGGTAAAAGTGAATCTCACTGCTTTTGTGTGTAATTTGACCTATTCCCTCCCCCTTGCCATAGTTCTAAGTGCTGGCTTATCTCAGTGCAGTCAGCAAAGAGGAGAAAAAAGGAGAAAAAGAAAGAAAGAAAAGGTTGAATGGCTTTTTGAGGTCTGGCATTTACACAAAGGTTGGAGAGACTCTTCTAAGGCTGAAATCCTGTCAGAAGCCAGATGTGACTTTCTTTTCAGCTGCCAGCCGACACTATTTTGTCAGTCAGAAAACTCTTACATTTTTCTATGAAGATACAATCTACGGAGTCCCTGTAATGGAGACATGTGTGGAAATCTCTGGGTTAAAAGACTGAACTTAATTAGAGAGAGAGCGTAAGAGCACCGGGCTCTGTGTCTGTTTGTTTAACATCTCTCCTTTAGGTAAATATGAAGTTCAATTATGCTTCTAATTCCTTTAGAGAACAGTTGGCATTTAATTACATTTAGTTTTATCGGCATTATCTAAGAATGAATAATTAAATTTTCTTCTAGGCTTAAGTTTTGAGTAAGTGGTAGCATAATAAAGCTTCTCTCTTTGGAACAAGCCCATGGCAGCTTTAATACATATAAACTGGCCCATCAGTTAGAGTTTGTTTGAAGCCATTTCTTTCTTTATTGTATTTTTTTTAAGTAAGCTCTAGGCCCACTGTGGGGCTTGAACTCACATCCCTGAAATCAAGAGTCACATGTTCAGCCCTCTACGCCAGCTGGGCACGTCTGAAGCCATTTTTTGATATTTTATTTGCCAGTTGGTATAATTCCCATTGTTTACCTTAAGAAATGAGACACTTAAACTCATTTGTGCCTTCCTACTTATCAGCCTAGGGGTAACACTCTATACTCTATACCCATAGTAGGTCTGCGAAGTGGAATGTTAAAATACATACACACAAAACACACACACACACACACACACACATACAACTTTGCCATAATTTCATTTAATGTAAATTTAATGATCATCAAAGTTGTTACAGAATTTTCTAGATGACGTTCATCCCTAGTCATTCTAGGCCATGACCTTTCCTATGATAACTGACAGGTAGCTCATAATGTCTGGTATATTCCATGTCTTGTTGAAGCCATTGGTCTTCAAGTTACAAGATCTGAGTTTGATTCCCAATCCTACCATTTCTAGTTTTATGACCTTAATCAAATCAAACGCCTTTTACTAAGACTTAGTTTCCTAATGCACAAATTAAGAAAATTAAGGATTCTCATGTTCCATCATTCTTGTGAAAGAGTTCTATAAAACATGAAGCACAATACTACTGCTTTATTTCTAATGCCACAAATAACATTGTTAGATTTCATTTTAAGAGATTAAAGAGCCCTTGTTTCCCACCATTAAAGAGTCACTTTCCCTACCATTTCAAAATTTCAATCGTTTCCTTCTCACCCTCTTGTAACTCTTCACATAGAAGTTTGCTACCTCTAGGAACTATTATGCGTCTAAACTCCCCCTCTGCATATTAGTTCTAGGTCGTGTTATGGGATTTTATTTTGCATGCATTCAAAATACATTCACCTCGTACATGTGCTGGGTACAGTGCTATGTGTTAGGGATGTAAAGATAATAGGATAGAATTGTTTCTATCAAAAAGCCTATGGTCTAAGGGAAAAGAGAGCCCTACCAATAAGTGATTACGATAGAATGTGATGTGATGCAATAAAGCATGAACAAAGTGTTGTGGGAGCAAGAAGAGGAAATAATCAACCTTGCTTCGCTTGAGTCTAGAAATTGTTTACTTACTGGCCAGTTCATATAAGTAAAGAACTCTTCTCGGTTTCTTACTTACCCATAACAGCTACTGATAATGATAATAATTGAAATTCATCAAACACTCACTATTGGCAAACAGCACCGTTAACACATTATGTATACATTCTTCCCCTCACTTTTACCTCCATACTTGTAAGATATATGCACTATGTTAGGCATTTTACTTTATTATAGGATGCTCTCAGTTTTACATGTGACAAATTTTAGAATACTTGCTCCCATGTTTTAAGATAAAAAAAAAAAACAAGAACAACTTACTAACATAAACTCTCTCTTTCTACACACACACACACCCACACACACACACAAGCATATGCATACATATATCCCGAATTCTTATGTGTTCATAATTATACTCTCATAACGCTCTATCCATTTATATTTTTTAAGTTACATAGTTGTGATTTAGGTAAAGATTTTAAATGACTATGCATTTTATTCAGTACATGAGTATCTACATCTGCTGGGAAGATAAGACATACACTTAGGAACTTACTCATGTAGCCTGAGGGACTGTTCAGCACCCATATGGATGTTCTGTAATATCTCTCATGCCTCCAGATGTTCTGAACGTCTGGCTGGGAGCACATGGTTCCAGGAGCACAGCTTGGCTCTGGCTGGGAAACCAAGCTCTACAATCATTAGAAATGACCATTCTCTGAAGAGTGGGTCCAGTCACTATGTCTTCCTGTGTCCTCTGTGCAGGAAGGCAGCCTGCCTTAAAAGGTGGACCCCACTGGGAACAAGTGCACCCCATTCCTCATCCCTGGAAGCCCTGGGATGGCCGTGAATAGAAGGGAACTAATCTCCTAAGGGTCACCTGCACATCTCATTGCCATGTTGGTACTTGCCTTGCCGGCGAGAGAGGGGCCATCCAGGGACAGCTCAACTGTCAGATGGCACTTCAGAAGCCCACATTTTTGTCTAGAACATATTTTTAAAGATTTTTTTAGTTCTTTTTTTAAGTATACTTATTTATTTTGAGGGAAAGTGAGAAAGAGAACCAGCTACAGTGGGGAAGAGGCAGAAGAGAGAAGGAGAGAGAGAATCCCATGCTGTTAGCTGGGAGCCTGATGTGGGGCTCAATCCCACAAACTGTGAGATCATGACCTGAACCAAAACCAAGAGTCCGACGCTTAACCGACTGAACCACCCAGGCGCCCCTAGAACAGACATATTTTGTTGCGTGAAAAAAGAGAACTGAAAATGGAGGACTTTTCCTTCTACTTAACGAAGTGCTGTGGGAGCCCAGAAGAGGGACACACCATTCTGCCATGACCGTGGAGAGCAATAGCTTCCTTCCTAAACAAATGGGGTTAGTCTTTTATTGAGTAAATCAGTAAACTCGGTGTCCTCAAAAATCGGAGTCTGCGGTACAAAGAGGCAAACTAGAATAAGGGGGAAACAGACAGCTAAGCAGAGATGTCAATTTCTCTCCGGCATCCCTCCCTTCTCCCAGGCTCCTGTGGCCTTGGAGGCACTCCCGTGGAAAAGCTGCTCTTATTGTCAAGAGTTTTCCTCACTTCTCTGTCCTCGATCACTTTATCCTCCCTTATTTCATTTTGACTCCACAGTCTCCATCCTTTACAAATGCACACAGAAAGTTCCAGTTGGGATGGGTTTAAAAAAATTTTTTTTAATGTTTATTTTTGAGAGAGACAGAGCGAGAGAGAGAGAGACAGCGTGGAAGCTGGGGAGAGGCAGAGAGAGAGAAAGGGAGACACAGAATCTGTAGCCGGCTCCAGGCTCCCAGCTGTCAGCACAGAGCCCGACACAGGGCTTGCACTCAGTCTGCAAGATCAGGACCGGAGCCGCAGTCAGGCGCTTAACCGACTGAGCCACCCGGGCACCCCGGGAGAGGTTGTAAAGTGCATGAACCATTTAATCTGTTTTCTGAATGAGGAACCTGAGAAATAGAGCCATCCTTAAATCTCTGCCTCCACCGACTATTTGGAAGCTGTTTTCTTTTATTTTCTTTAGTATTGGCAGAGATGGGTGAGATTACACTTTATCTGAGGGGATGAAACTCCTCTGTGCAATCCCATCGAGCAGTAACAATGAGCTTTGGTGGAAAGATCCGCTGCAGCGAGGGTGGACTGAATCAAGAGCAGACAGCAGATGCCGTAAGGCTGGAAGGGCTTCGAGTAAATTTCAGGTCACTGCTACTCCTTCTGCCCTTTTCTTCTAACCCAACCCAGAGAAGTCGGAAAGGATTATTCCATTATTCCATAGGCCAAGGGTAAGATAGTAGTCACAATGCCAATCTTTACCATATTTGAGTATCCTCTGTTGAGCCAGACTCTGCACTAGGAGCTTCACAATCGTATCTCATGTAAACCTGCGATTGATATGTCAGTTTCCATATCTGATCTCTGAGGCTCGAAGAATTTGTTTCCCCAGAGTTCTCTGCTAATAAGTGCCAGAGCCTATGTTTGGATATATAGAGATAGATTTTTTCTACAAAGCCCTTCTCCATTCCCTGAGTTTTACAGTCTTCTGTCATTTCACGTGACTGAAAAGAAATAATATCCAAAATCATAATTAAGCCGCGTGCTTTGCCAACAACAACATTGTTTCACCCATTCTTGTCTATAAAACAAACAGACCCAAGAACAAAGTGATTCCTTCTCTTAGTCTATTAAATTTTCCCCAAAAATATATTAGTATAGGTGAACAAAATCAAGTATTCTAGAAAGATAATCAAGATAATTCAGCATTATGTATCTGAATGTGCAACAGCTGTTTATTGAATATTTACTACATGCCAGGAATTCTGCTAAGAGGTTACGGATGCGGGTGCCACAGTGAAGAAGGCATGCTAATTCTGAAAGGGTATCTTTAGGTGATTACATTCCATGAAATTATTAAAACTGACAATACAAAATTCTGTGTGCTGTGATAAAGGAGCAATCAGCGGGGCGCCTGGGTAGCTCAGTCACTTGGCCGTCTGACTTCAGCTCAGGTCATGATCTCACAGTTCGTGGGTTCGAGCCCCTCATCGGGCTCTGTGCTGACAGCTAGCTCAGAGCCTGGAGCCTGTCTTCAGATTCTGTGTCTCCCTCTCTCTCTGACTTTCCCCTGCTCAGGCTGTCTCTCTCTCTCTCTCTCAAAAATAAATAAAACATTTAAAAAATTAAAAAAAAAAAAAAAAGGAGAAATCACCCATAGGAGAAGCCTCTAACCTGGAAGAAGATTCTCGATTTCCTGTTTATTCCATTCCCTAACTGTCAGACATAACACCATCTTTTCTCACTCTGAGAAGCATGCAGATATGAATTAATCTTAAGCATTTTCATTTCTGTTAAGGGGAAAATGAAGTTTTAGCTCTGTAAGAGCTAGTAAGTTTGGCTCTGTAAGTTTAGCTCTGTAAGAGCTCTGTAAGAACTAAAACTTATATCAAGATCCCATTCCTTTTTTACCTTGTATAATTTCTAACCAGAGTAAATTAGTTTTATGTACTTTATTAGGAGAATACAACCTCAAATGTAGGTATTCGAGTACAGATACCTGGCATAGGTGTCTAAAGCCCATAAGTATTTTGTGCAATTATTTACAATGTACATACTTGAAGTATTTGCAAACTTCTGATTAAAAGGGGCTCATTCTAATGCCTTTATGATACCAAAAATCAACCATGAATCTAGTGAGTTAAATATTTGATCTGTGTACTCATTTTCTGTGTGACAAGATTAGGTTAATTCTGTACAATATATAGTAGAGAATAAACATACCATCCCAAAGAAAATGAGAACTTCTGTGTCAAGAATGCTAAGCTCATTGGCTACGAAGAAAAGGCCAACTTTTGTGTGCGGAGTGAGCCAAAGCCATTTCATGTGGTAGAATTCAGATGACATCGGCTATTGCATGAAACACAAACATTAATTATTATTTTTAAAAGATTGTACCATTGGCAAAGTTGACATAGGGAGACCACTGGCTAGCCGATAAGAGGAGTGTGCCAAATTGAAGCTCCAGAATTCATGAAATAGTAGTTGACAGCAGCTTCTGACGCCAAAATGATAAAGCATGAAGTTTCAGTCAGTGTGGAAGTTTTTTTTTTCTTTTTGCATTCTGTTACCATGAAGCATGGGTCAATGTCTTGAGAGACAAACAATTCGAAATACTGGCTAAAATTACAGCGTGCATCTGTTTGTTTCTGGCACCAAAAGGTGGATATGAAAATAGGTGGTGTAGAATAGAGCTATTTTAGTGATGTAAAACTTTCTGAGAGTTTCTACATTCCCAAAGTAAAAACTTTTAATGATATGCACAAAGATTACCCAAAGGTTTACTCTTACCAACATTTGTATAGTGCTAAAGGATAATTTTTGGATCTCAAGGCATCCTGAAAGGAACTTGTAATACTTATTATGATGCGGAGGCGCCTGGGTGGCTCAGTCAGTTGAACGTCTGACTTCGGCTCAGGTCATGATCTCACAGTTCCTGAGTTCGAGCCCCACATGGGCTCACTGCTGTCAGCGCAGAGCCCGCTTTGGATCCTCTGTCCCCTTCTCTCCCTCCCCACTCCTGTTCTCTCTGTCTCTCTCTCTCAAAAATAAATAATAAAAAATTTTTAAAGAAACCCTTCCATTAAAAAAATACCTACTAGTATGTGATTTAGATGTTTTCATTATTCTCATTTGTGTCTTTTTCAAGTCCCTGTTGAATTAGCCTGTAGCAATGAATTACTATGCCCGTTTGAGAGGGAAAAAACAGACCACAAGAATGTTAAGAGACGGGTCCGAGATCCAACGTATCAGGGACAGACTTCCTACTCAGTACCACTTGTCAAGCAGGCTGAGGGCAGCGTGGTGGCCTGACGAGGAACCGGAATATCTTCTGCATCACTTTTGAATGTGCCAGACTTTCTAAAGACAACAAGCACTCAATGCCTTCCTCCATACACTGCACTTGCTTTCTCTGTTCTATTATAACAGAGATCTATAGAAGATATTTTGTTCCATCGTGTTTTAAGTAAAATCTGTTCTGTTGTTTTTTTTTTTTTTCTGTTCAGTATGGTTGAGAAAAGGTCGGCATGAACACTAGCTTTCACATGTAACTACAACTATTTTATTTCTGAGAACAAAAGTCATCTTTGGCCTAAGTTACAGCACAGTCAAACCTAAAAATAAAAACTGCACTTGGAGATCAAAGCACTCATTACAATATAGTTGCACTGACGAATGACGAATGCATTCACTTCACTCAGCTTTATCTTTCCAGATGCAGAATAATGAAACCAGTCCGAAAATATAAAAGTAACACATGTTCATTGTCAAGAATTCTGAAAGATTTAAAGAAGTAAAAGGCAGGGGAGCCTGGGTGGCCCAGGTGGTTAAGCATCTGACTCTTGATCTCGGCTCACGTCATGATCTCACAGTTGCGTTTTCGAGCCCCGCAGGGGGCTCTACGTGGATGGTGTAGAGCCTACTTGGGATTCTCTCTCTCCCTCTCTCTGTCCCTCACCTGTTTGTTCTCTCTCTCTCTCTCTCTCTCTCAAAATAAATAACTAAACATTTAAAAAAAGAAAAGAAGAGATAAAAGTCACTCATAAACCTACCACACGGGAAAGCCAGTGTTAACGGTTGGAGAGAATGACCCTGTAGTCATTTTTGTCTACGTGTCTCTATTTACTTAGCAGACAGTTTACTATAATACGGCTCTTGCTCTGTCTTTCAGTGAACACCTTCCCGGAGACTGCTGTAGTCTCCATTGAATGGGCTAGCTGGGATCTGATATACAACATGCTGCTATATTACATAATACAGAGATTATATTCATAAACATATCGTATATTTATACGTGTAACTTATATAATACTTCTATAACTTTATCAATATGACCATCATACAGATTTTGTTCCTTACACAACACTTTTATAATTCTATATGTATAAGTTTATATATAGAATTCTATGAATACATTGGATCTCTAAACGAATTTTCAAATACTTGTTTTTGGCTTCCTTTGTTCTGCCTCTGCTGTCTCCGCCAGCTCTATGTTAGCAGTAATTTATGGCTCTTGTAAGCTCAGTTGAGCCTTCTGTTTGTGTCTGGAATAAGTGCAGCTGCTCGCCGTTCTGAGCACTCTTTTAGAACTAGATCATAGGGGTTATGATCTTGGACTTCATGATGGACTTCGTGGGTTCAAATACAGGCATTACCACCTACCAACCTAACCTTCTTCTGGTTTTAAACCTCTGTGTGCCTCCACACCTTCACAAATAAAATGACAATCATAATAGTTCTTACGTGAAAGCACTGTTGTCAGGATAAAACTAGCCGATATGTGTAAAGTGTTTAGAATAGGGCTTTGCAAATACTAAGAACCTCATACATATGAGCTAATAACTTTTAAGAATGATAAAAATACTGCTCCTTTCAAGGGTTTTTAAAAAGTTATGCTTACTTGGGGCAGTGTGCATATAAGCTTCCACTGTGTATATAAAATGAAGTCGAAAAACGCTGTGAACTGGAAAACCTTACAGAGAAGCCTTTCTTCATCTGGCCTTTTATAGCTTCTCCCATAGACACACATTTCTGCCCGCGTTAGGTCAACAAAAGACTTAAATATGGTGCTGCACCTGTTTACCCTCTTTCAGACGAAGTGTAGGAGTGAGTTTCAGAACTAGAAGCAAGCTCTGGACACGGAGAGAGAAAGAGAGAGAGAGAGAGAGGGAGAGAGAGATCTTCCTATTCTTATAAAGACACTAATCCCAAAGCGAGGGCCCTACCCTCTTGACCTCATCTAAACCTAATTACTTCCCAAAGGTCCCCACCTCCAACTATCATCACTGTGAGGGTTAGGACTTCAATGTATAAATTTTGAGGGATACATTCAGTCCACAGCAAACTTTAGTAAAGGGCACCCGGGTGGCTCAGCTGGTTAAGCATCTGACTCTTGATTTTGGCTTAGGTCAGGATCTCATGGTTGTGAGATGGATATCCGATTTGGGCTCCACACTGGGTGTGGAGCCTGCTTGGGGTTATCTCTCTCCCTCTGCCTCCACCCCTCCCCCACTCACTCTCTCTCCCCCCACCCCCCAAAAGGAAACAAAACTTTGTGTAATATTTCTACTAATGCAGTATAATAAATCACCTGAGGATTGCCAAAACCTAGGTAATACCAGACTTAATTTCCATGAAAAGAAACTCATTGGAACTCATTGAAGACCTGACTTAAATATTTCATGACACCTTGTGTATTTTTTTCTAATGAAGCACTATGATAATTTCTATATTGAAATTTTGTGTTTGGTAAAATCCTACTTCAAAATAGTAGGAATAACTTTGCCCTTATAAAAACTCCTCTTATAAATAAGCAAGATATTTCTCTAGATGTCACTCTGTTCCCATTTACAGCAAATTTTTTTAAATGTCTGTGCCTTTGTGTTCCAGTTTCTCTCCTCCAATTCCTTCAAACTTTTGTCCCCTCTGCTCCACTGAAACAGTTCTGGTAAAGATAACCAGTGACTTCCCTTTGCTAAATCTAATGATCGATTTTCAACTTTCTTGACTTGTCAGTAGCATTTGAGACAGCTGACTGTTCCTGTTGTCTTAAAACACTTTTTGCATTTGACCTCCAGTATCCACACACTCCCTTGCTTGTTCTCATCACTGGGACCCCTCTTCAACCTCCTTTGCTCAGCCTTTCTTATCTCCCTGACTTCTAAATGCCCCGAGGTTAGTCCTTGGGACATTGTCTTCTTTATCTACAATCTCTCCCTAAATGATTTTATTCTAACGTAGACTTCACCTACATCAAAATGCAGGTGCCTTCCACTTTTCTACTTTTCTATCTCCAGTCTGGACGTGTCCACTGAAATCCAGATTGTGTGCTCAGCTGGCTAATTCGATATCTCAGCTGAAATTAAAACCTCAATTTTCCTATGTTCAAAATAGAACTCCTGATCTACCCCCGAATCTGATTCTCCTGCAGTCTTCCTCACCTCTGTAAACAGCAATTTCATCTTTCTAGTCGGTCAAGATAGCAGAATGTGGAGGCACCCTTGACTCCTCTGCTCTCTCACATTCTGCATCTGATCCCTCAGAAGATTCTTTGGGCTCTTCCGTTGTAGGGCCTGCACACAACCATATTATACCAGCTCCGCTGCCACCACCTGATCTAGTCTGCTGTGATCTCTCTCCTAACTGAGCCTCCTAACTGAGCTCCTGGCCAGCTCCTGGCCCTCAGTGTCTCTTTATCTCACAGCAGCCAAAAATAATGTCCTTAAATTATGTCAAGTTATAGCATTCCCTGTTTAAAGCCTTCTCATGCTTTTGTATTGAGAAATAGTTGGGTTTACACAGAGACAATGGACAGACCACATGTGAAACCACAACCCTGACCCACCACCTACAACAACTGGGAAGCCAAACCACAGCCTCTGTCCATAGCAATCAGCCCCAAATGGTCAAAATGTGATCAATAACTGACAGCTTCCTTCATTTTTGTCCTCATTTCAACTTACAACCAACCAGAGGATCCAGAAGTGCACCCCTAACTAGTCACATAGGATGCCCCGCTTTCAGTTAGCCTGCCCACAGCTTCCCTGTGCCCACAGCCTCCATTCAGGGTGCACCTGCAGCCTTCCCCTTCTCCCGCTATAAAGCTTTCTGACCCTTTGGCCTGCCTTTGAGTCTGTGCCAAAGACAAGTGATAGTGGCTGACCCGCTTGCTACGGCAAAATGAATAAAGAGCCCTTGCTTGTTTTCATCCCATTGGGTGGTCTTTGATTATTTACACAATATTTTACTCTGAGTGAGACCCAAAGTCCTCCCAATGACCCTGAAAGTGCCAAGTGATCTTCCCACCACCCACCCCATCACTGCTCCTCGGGTCCCATGTCCTGCCTCCTCTTTTTTACCCAATGTACTCAAACCACGTTGGCCTCCTGGCCATTCCGTGTGCACACCTGGCACAACCAGACTTGAAGCCCTTTTCACTTTGTGTACAATTCTCTTCTCTAAGCTATGTATGTAAGGCATCTCATTACCACCTTGCAATCTCAGCTCCAATCAGAGACACTTTCCTATGTAACGCAGGCCCACCACGGCACAGTACCCTGCCGTGGCCCGTGCCCCCCGTCCCCTTCAGCACACTCTTCACATAACTCGTTACCTGCTAGCATACTATATATTCTTGTTTATTTGTTTATTTTCTTCTTCTTCCCCACCCCCAACTGGAATGAAAACTCCCTAAGACCAGGAATTTTGTTTACTCCCATATCCCCTCTGCCCAGTAGAAATGTCTGGCAAGTAGAAGTCACCCCATCAATGTTTGATAAATGCATAATTAGTTATAAGATCTTATGTACATCCATTATTTTTTTAATGGTACCATTTTTTAAGTTGGTGTATTAGAATCTCAGAAGGAATAAACGACAAACTCATTTTTTAACATAATAGTTTAATTTAAGTAATTTTAAAAGACTGTAATAATATGACTATTTACAAAGTTGAAGGCATGGTAAAGTGCCCCAAGGTTAATAAAAGCAGGCACCATTACCATCTCTAGGCCTGAGGGAAAGGGAAGGAGAAGTTAGCTGAGCCCAGAGAGTGAGCTAGAGAGGCCAGTGGGCACCATGACCTTTACTTGGGGGAAGGGGTGTGGTCAGCCCTGAACCCTGAGGGAGCCAGGGGAATGAATGCCACAGACCCCATTCTCTTCTTGCCCTCCAAGTCCCGCCTGTGCCTCCCTTTGGCTGACCCAACTGGAAGCTAAAGCACAAGGGAAACCTTTGATGTGGTTCACATTAGCCAGCTCCTGGGGGACAGGACAGGGTGGAGAGGATGGAACATGGACCCCGAGTGCCTGTGTCCACTGTTCCAGTGGTCTTTTATAATCATGAAAAGCAAAGTGGCTTTTACTGTTTTAAAAATAACCATGAAGCATTTTTTATGTGTTTGTGAGACTTGCAGTGAAAGAGACTCCCAGTCAAGTACCAAAGTATCTATTGGGAGTTATCATGTCAAATTATTGAACTAAATGTCTTCCTGCACTAAACATAGTCTTACATTGAACTGTATTTTTCACTGTAATTTAATTATGCCTTTCTATTATTTAGTGTGCCTTTCAACTACTTTAAAAATGAATCATTCAGACTCATTATGTAAATATAATGTTCTATACTCTGCATTGTTATTTCTCTAGGAGAGGAAGAAAGCCACAGGAATGGTACTCATAGCTGATAAATAGATTTGAGGTTAAAAAAAGAGAGAGTACTAGAGTACTCTGAGCCAACAAGCCTGGGTGGCTCAGTCGATTAAGTGTCCAACTTCAGCTCAGGTCATGATCTTGCAGTTCACCATGGGTTCGAACCCTGCATTGAGCTCTGTGCTGATAGCAGGCTGGAGCCTGCTTCAGATTCTGTGTATGTGTCTCTGCCCTCCCCAGCTCATGCTCTGTCTCTCTTTCTCAAAAATAAACATTAAAAAAAATTTTTTTAAGGGTACTGGGGTAGACATTACAAGGTTTGAGTTTTAATTTGGACTCAACCAGAAGGAGGCCTTGGCAAATAAGTTCAACTCTCTGCACCCGAGTTTCTTCATCTGTAAAGTATGAGGTAGGACAGGGTGACTTCCAATGTCTCTTCTGCCTCTACAATGTGTCTATACCATTGGAAGGTGTTGATCTGTGTCAAGTGAACAAAGCTGGACTTAAAGGAAGTATGTCAGCAGCATTTGTTAATTATAAATCTTAATTAATTATTTTAATTAATTATTATATAATTAATAATATTAATTATTAATATTTTAAAAAGCAACTACTAGAGATTTTTATCTATTTATCTATTTTTGCAATGTTGAATATTATTTCAAGGCTAAGAATTCCCTGGCCCAGAGTCTGCACCCTTTATACCTGCTTTTGCCTCCCTCTTCGCTTTCCTTCCCCTCACACTGTGGCATTCTGAAAGAATATGCAAGTGAGAAAAGTTGATTATGAGAGCAATGTTACTTTGCACAGGATTGCTGAAGTTCAGATAAAAATAATAGTGACTGTGATCGTGTGTTCTCCTTAGAGTCGACTGTGTTTATTCCCCAGTCGGAATACTCCATTGAAGAAGATGTGGGTGAGCTGTTCATTCCCATCAGAAGAAGTGGAGACGTGAGCCAGGAACTGATGGTGGTCTGTTATACACAACAAGGTAGCTTGACTTGCCACTGAAATGAACTATCCCCACAAACACATAGAAATAATAAGCCTTTCTGACATGTCAGAGCCAGAGCATTATGCCTTGAGTGCTATGCTTTATTATTACAGTTTTCACAGAGAAAAATACCTGCACTTATCCAGAAATCTTCCTTCACTGTTACACATTGGGGGACTTCTTCCAAGACGGCCTGAATGGCTGCTGTTACCTCTCAAAATACATCTGATTCTTGTGGTACTTATTTTAATACTCCAAGCCATTTGGAGTGTGAGAAAGTGAAGTCCACTTTCCCTACCCAAACCTGATCAAGCGGAGAGAGTTATTTAAGAGAGAGAGAGACAAAGAAATGCATACTGAAGGAAAAGAAACTAATTTTAAACTAGTTTGAAACTCATTGCAATCGAATTTCAAAATATTTCCTTTGCTCATTAGGTAAGCCTCCTCTGAGAGATGATTTTATGTAATACAAAGTTAAAATTAATATATTATATTCATTAATATACTAAATACCTCTCTAAGAAATAGGTCAAATTTCTAAAAATGTAAAAGATAAGGTCAAAAGGTCATATGTGCCATTGATATCTGGGCATTCATGAAAATTCCCACAGATATACATAGATGAGTTGAAAGGTGGTAAAGAACAGTGGTGAGAAGCACAGACTTCAGTGTTTCTGGGTCCCAGAGCAAGGGACTTAACCTCTTTCAACTTCAAATGTGTAAACCCCAGCGGAGGGGTTGAGAGGATTAAGCAGGCAACGCATGTAAAGCGCTTGGCACTTTGCACACGGTAAGCACTTGAATAGTAGGAGCTCTGATTGTGTAATGTGTTGTTCTGCAAGACCAGCAGCAGGAAGTAGAGGAGAAAACACTGGGAATGTAATCTTCTCCATGTGGTCGAGACCACTGTGAGGGAGACTCGTAATGCTACAGTGCCATGCAGGTGCCATGGCACTTTCCAGGGAGGTATAGTAATCGACTGTGAAGGTGTTGCATATGAAAATAACGGTTTCTGGAAACACGCGTATGTCATGTGTCCGACGTAAATGCCTTTTGGATCCTCTGTCTCCAGGAACGGCAGACGGAACTGTGCCAACATCAGTGCTGTCCTATTCCGATTACATATCCAGGCCTGAAGACCACACCAGCGTCATCCGCTTTGACAGACACGAGCGTGAGAAAACATGTCGCGTCGTTGTTATTGACGACTCCCTGTATGAAGAGGAGGAAACGTTCCATGTCCTTCTGAGCATGCCCATGGGTGGGAGGATCGGACCAGAATACCCGGGGGCTCGGGTTACGATCGTCCCTGACAAAGAGGATGGTAAGTGCTAATCTACTTGAAGATTATCCCTCCTACCAGGCAGACCAACATCAGGCACAACCTTCTAGACAGAAAAATAAGAGTGTATGAAAATTATGCATCTTTATTTTATGCTTCATGTTGTAGTGTGACTAAGTTTCAAAGTTGGCCGCATCAATCCATTTGACTTTCTTGATTCAGTGTTTTTAAAAGGCAAAAGTCACACTTGTGTACGCCTTCCCCCTCTGTACAGTGCCATTTACAATGCCAGTTACCATCAGGTGATTTAACTTTTCCAATTTCAGGAGGAAGAATCGAAGCAATAATCAAGTTAACTTATTTCCTTTCTGTTTGTTTCGTCTTGCTTTTAAAAGCCTATGGTTTGCAGGGTTAATCTCAGCATTTGACCTTGTTTCACAAAGAAACCCACCAGACAAGGCTGTTAAGAAACGGATAACTAGAAAGATAATAAATGTACGGAGAATGAAATCCCACAGGCAGCTCCCTGCACCAAAAAGGGAGGGGGGATTATCTTAGAGGGAAATTCAATTATCAGAAAATAATCCCATGGATGTGGGGGGGAGGGGGGGATGGGCATGGAGGAGGACACTTGTGGGGATGAGCACTGAGTGTTATGTGGAAACTAATTTGACAATAAACTATTTGTAAAAAAATTAAAAAATAAAAATTGAGAAAAAAAAAAAGAAAGAAAATAATCCCGCTTTCACAATAGAAAACGGAGAAGGGTCTTAATCTTTCCAGCTCAAGAAATAGTTTGTGCCTTGAGAAAAGAGGACCAGAGGGCAGATTGTGAGTAACCTCACAGGGAAAAGAGAGAACGGCAAACTGAGAAGACGCCCGCTCCCTTAGTACTTGAAATATTTTTCTTTCCCTCGTAATAGATTAAAGAGGAAGAGCTGGATGGATGAATCTTTTGGTTCAGAGAGGAGCTGGAGGAGAGTCAAAATTCTTCCATCCCAAATAAGCAGAAAACTCAGGAATAGGATTATAACCTACCAGGGAGGGTCTGTGATAGTTAAGGGACAGTTAAGTTAAAAGGGTAGTAACGTGGGGCACCTGGGTGGCTTAGTCGGTTAAGCGTCCGACTTTCGCTTGGGTCATGATCTCGTGGTTCGTGGGTTCGAGCCCCGCATCGGGCTCTGTGCTGACTGCCAGCTCAGAGCCTGGAGCCTGTTTCGGAGTCTGTGTCTCCCTCTCTCTCTGACCCTCCCCTGCTCACGCTGTCTCTCTCTCTCTCTCTCCTAGAAATAAATAAAACATTAAAAAAAAAAGGGTAGTAACGTGGCTTCTGAGCTTATACTCAGTGCCAAACACAGCCCTGGGTCCTTTGTACGTCATCCTAACAATCCCGTGAAATACGTAATGTCTGGTTTTTGTTTTTTTACTGAAAAGGTTTAAAAACACTAGTGACAAAAATTAGAAATTGATTTTGTCAAAAGGCATTTTCTCTCTTCTGTCTCTTCCCTTTCACTTCTAATACCACTACTTTAGTCCAGAGAGATCCTTTTCATCTCGCGTGTAGATTATAGTGAATTCCTCACAGGTCTCACATCCTGGTATGTCTTCCCACGCAAACCCTTCTTTCCAGTGCCACCAATCTAATCTTTCAAACTCAAGCCCATGCCTCTCCTCAGCATAAAACCATTAACGGCAAAATGTTACCATCATCGGGAGGATGGGAACATTCCCCTTCCCTCAGTCAGGAGCCAATAATGCACAAGAGAGAAAAAAATAAAGTGTTGCTTCATCTGCTCTGGTGGTGTAATGGTTGAGAAACCTCTAAAGACTAAAGTTATTTCTAAATTAAAAGCTAGACTTATAAATGTTACTCGACAAATATTGTAGTTACTTTCTTAAAAATATAATGGTCCATCTGGTCATGATAAGGAAGGAAAAAAAAAGAAAGGAAAAGGAAAGGAAAGAAAAGAAAGGAGAAGAGGGGCGCCCAGGTGGCTCAGTTGGTTAAGCAGCTGACTTCGGCTCAGGTCATGATCTCACGGTTTGTGAGTTCAAGCCCCACACTGGGCCCTGTGCTGACATCTCAGAGCCTGAAGCCTGCTTCAAATTCTGTGTCTCCCTGTCTCTGTGCCTCCCCTGCTCATGCTCTCTCTCTTTCTCTCTCTCTCTCTGTCTCTGTCTCTCTCTTAAAAATAAATAAATGTAAATAAATAAATTTTATTTATAAAATAAATAAATGTAAAGAAATAAATGAAAGGAGAGGAACAGAGAAGTAGGCACAGAGAGAGTTGGTCTCAAGAGAACAAATCAAAGTCAGACTAAGAAGGAAGAAGATGACAGTCCAAGAAATTAGTCGAAGAAATGAAAGAGCATGATATCCAAGGAGGAAAAGGAAGGACAATCCAGATGAGAAAAGACTAGAGACAAGCCCAGGAGGGTCTCCAGAATAAGCCACTTCTTTCCCGTCCTGCTACCCGTTGGCGGGGCTCGTCTCTCTCTCCACAGCTCTTTGAAATGCCCCTAGCACAATGAACACTGCTTACAGCTCTTTCACCCACTTTCTTTTTAAGTCTTCCAAAGCTCACCTCTGAGAGCACTGTGACTTCTCATCCCTGGGAAGAATCATTCCCTGCACCACGTAACACCCACAGCAGATGGCACAAACTCTTCCTGGGGCTTGATCTCCACCCTGAAGGTGAAGTTGTGGTGATGGAGCTTGCTATTCAGTACAGTAAGAAACAATGTGAGGATGGCTTACACACTTCACTTATCCACTGCTGCCTCCCCACAAAGGTCTTTTGGATGAAGTATTTCAGAGACCGCCCCCCCCCACCCCCCCGCCGGCTGAATGATGATTTATAGTACTCTTTCAGTGAGATTTTCTGGTGTGTGAAAAATCACTGCCGATCACTACATCAGACGTTCACCCTTGGCACAGTTAACAGTCGTGACCTATGGTGCCTCGGACCTGCCCTTGGAGCTCAACCTTTCTTTCTCATTGACTCCTTGCATTTTGTTTCCTCCTTGACAATTAGCAGCATTATTTTCTTTCCCTTTTCTTACTGTGCTAGATACGACTTTTACTATAATGTTGCATAGAAGCAACAGAATCTGAAGCAGGCTCCAGGCTCTGAGCTGTCAGCACAGAGCCTGACGTGGACCTCCAACACATGAACTGCAAGATCGTGACCTGAGCCGAAGTTGGACGCTTAACCGACTGAGCCACGCAGGTGCCCCAGGAAGGGATTCTTAGAAAACATGATGTCCCTGCTGGAATTTGAGGGCAGTACCAGAGTGCCCCAGGGAAGAGAGAAGGAAAGTATGCTTCCCGGGGAGCAACTCTCAAATGCACATGCCGAGTGCAAGGGATGCGTCCGGGGGCTGACAGTGTGGACATAGCAGCACTGTGCAGCACAAAGGTGTGAATAGCAAAGACAATTGGAAAAATGGAGAAGGGGTCAATCTCAGAGGACCAGGGTGCCAGGTAGAGAAGTTGTATTTTATTGTTGAAATAGAATTAGGGAATGACTTTAAGAATTAGGCTTTAAGCAGAATGACAAAATCAGATTCGTATTTTAAAATATCACTCTGCCTAAAATGGAGAGGATAGATTGAGCTGCTCAGGAAGCTGTTGGAGAAATGCAGCTGATAGACGACAGTGGCCTGAACAGGTTGGTTGTAGGTGGATGAAGGGTCCAAGAGGCATCTAAGAGATATGCTGGGAAAGAATGGGCATTACATGGTGATTGACTGGACAGGAAAGTGGGAAGAATTATGCTTTAACTTCTCTCTAGGACAGTTGGGTGAGTTGGGTGAAGAGTGGTCCAGTTCACCAAGATAGAGTGAACAGAGTAAAAAACATGTGTAGGGGAAAAACTATGAGTTCATTTAGAATGTGTGAGTGTGAAGAGCCTGCATGATCTCAAAGTGCTAGACATGGAGTAGGAGAATGGAGATAGGGATCTGGACATTAGGACAGAGCTGTGCACTAGACAGATTGTTACATGTTATCTCTGTTGATAATAATAAAGTCATAGGAGGGGTGCCTGGGTGGCTCAGTCAGTTAAGCGTCCCACTTAAGCTCAGGTCATGATTTCACCATTCATGGATTCGAGCCCCTCATCGGGCTCTGTGCTGACAGCCAGCTCAGAGCCTGGAGCCTGTTTCCAATTCTGTGTCTCCCTCTCTCTCTGACCCTCCTCTGCTCATGCTGTCTCTCTCTCTCTCTCTCAGAAATAAATAAAACATTAATAATAAAGTCATAGGAGAAGATAAGATTGCTTAAGAGGATATGCAAAAATCGTTCCCATAGGATTTATAATATGGGCGTATTTTACTCAATTCTCTTATTTTAAAGGACAGAATGCATTTCATGAATGCTAGGGAAAGAATGGGAAAGAAAAAGGTAGCCACTAGAGGGATATGACAATCCCAGTACAGAAAGTGTTAGAAAGTTTTATTCATGTCTCTAATACTCAGTTTCCATGAGTAAAACGGGGATGGCAATTTTACCTATATTTTTTTCATTTTAGAAGTTGACGTCTAATGAGAGTGTTTTGCCTGTCACATACAGGTTAGAAAGGAAAACAATACTGCTAGCCATAAAGTACTTTCATCGTGGTTTAACGGGGAAAAAAGTCAAATTATACGCATGCTCAGTAATACTGATACATACTAACAGTTGTCACTTCTGGGCACTCACTACCTGCCAAAAATTTTACATAAATTATCCAGTTAAATCTCAAAACAACTCTATGGAATAGGTAGTTATCTCCTTTACTTGACACACAGAAAAACTAGACTCAGGCTAAGAAGAGTGCTTAAGAATACACAGATGTAAAGTGTTGGATATAAGTCCTAAACATAGGTCTGTTTAACTCAGAATTGGTGTGCTAATGAATCCTGAAACTCATCAAGGGGATTAGAATGGAAGCAATACCTAATGACAAATGGAAGGGAGGCAATTGACCTGAAATCTAGAAAGATCTACAGGTCCATACTGGTAGGGAGGGAAAGTGTATTGTTTCTGAGGTTGTCCAGCCTCTCACTCATTAAAAATTATGTAAATGGAGTAGGGAAAATGGCCAAGCCTGTTACGTAATCTGGATGAAACATTCCTCCTGACTTTCTAACATTCTTTGCTCTGAATGCTGTGTCTGGGTCTATGATAATGGGTACAACAGATGACAAATCCTCTAACCATTCCCCGACTAATAAGAAATAAATATTTTGTAACTTTGTAACTCAGAGCAATCAGAATTTTAGAAAGTGAATTGGTTCCCTAAAGTGAATTGATTCCTCAGCTAAGTAATGAGATGGGGTTTCAGTGCCTGCACGGCAGAGAATCAAGAACTGACCCAGATGTGCCTTTTTTAGGTACCAGTATCTGAGGATCTCACCCAGAACCACTCTCTGTGGTCTGAGAGGAGAGCAGGGGCCTAACGTGCAGAAATATGTCTGATAAATCTATGTTGAATCTTTAAGAAACAGCTAATGCCTTCATTGTGTCTGGGAGAGACTTCCACACGAGCTACACACTGACACAAGAATAATGCTGTCATTTTGTGCAGCTCTTCCACACATCCTCCATCAATGTCCTTCATGCGCACAACCTCAGTAATGGTTACAGCATTTGTTCACCAGGAGGAGTATTAAGTCAGGGCTAGCAGTATTTCACTAATCTTTGCTGTCAGCCATTGGAAGTTAATTAAGGAACATTCAAGCTGAATCCATTTTCTGCTTTTGTGTGACAGCCCGCAGGGGTTTTAGCTAAAGTGGCTGGCTTCCTCGACCACCCTGGACAAATTACCATTCTAGATATGAGCCAGGGACATGTAAGAGGCAGCGTGGTGAGCCCCATGGTAAATGTAACTCAATTCAGTGCCGTTCAAAAGCCCACTGACATCAGAAAAGCTTTCTCAACAGCAGGGCTACTTTAGAGGGGGAAGAAAACATTTCTAATGCTAGAAAAATACATTACGGTATGGTATGAGGGCAAAATATGTTTTATTCATTTGTGCCAAGCTTAAAGACCTGGTCACCATCCTTTTTCTTCTCTATTACCATTATTTGATTAAGGTAAGCTCCAATTAAGTAAAGCCAGGCCAGTCATTGTATGGAATAGCCAAGTTCAATTAAAGTAACAGCTTGACAGAACCAAGTTACATTCTGATTGAGCATACTTGAGTGAAAACAATATTA
Source organism: Crocuta crocuta (assembly GCF_008692635.1). Lineage (NCBI taxonomy): Eukaryota > Metazoa > Chordata > Mammalia > Carnivora > Hyaenidae > Crocuta > Crocuta crocuta. Next base: position 6,703,636 of record NW_027527955.1, read on the forward strand.
AAAATCAAGACATGGGAAAATGAGTCATCAATTCATTACAGCCATTAGGAGACTATTTAAAATAGTCGATGATGCTAAGGATTTAGTGAACGCCACTGGATGTTCAGTGAGGGAAGGGTATTGCCAGAGTGATAAGGATTATACCAAGGTTGCCACATGGCAAGGATTCTAGATACAATGATGCAAATATATACACTTTGAAAATAACAATAGAATAAAATAGTAAAAATGAAATATACTGCCATACCAAAATAAAAAAAAAGGTTGAATCTCACATATACACACAGAGCAAATATTTGTTACATGTTTACAGCGTGTGACAGGGGAGGACTACAGAGACATTTAAGTGCCAGGCCAGAATCTCACAGTGCTTCCAGTCCATTTGGTAGAAAAAAAAAAAAAAAACTAAGTGCATAAAATGGCAAAGGAGAATGATTCATTTCAGTAATAACCTGAAACGGCAAAAAGGAGACTAAGAAAGCAGAGTGGGATTAAAGGCAATTGCGTGATCACTCTGTGAGTCAGAGGAGGAAGAGAGAAAGGCTTTACCAGGCAGAAGAGATTGAGGTGAATGGGGAACAGAGCAAAGTGTTCCAAGATTACACGAGTGACAGCTTGAGGGAGGGAAAGGCTTTGAGAGCAGGAGACAATCCAGTTTGGCCAGGTTTGGCCTTTTCTGAGAAAGATTGAGTGCCCATCTCCTTAGACTGACTCTTAGACCAGGCTGTAGACACACTTTACTATTGTCTAGTCAAGGAATCTTGACCACCCCACTTTTCTTCTTGGGTCTGTTTCCTCATTTGAAACATACGTGTGTTATCACCTGGACTTCTTACCTTACAGAACTATTGTGAAGACCAAACTTGATCTGTATGAAAGCGCTTTAAACATAGCCAAAGAAAAGAAAGGTGGGCATCATGAGTCTGCAAAAGAGGTTTTGAAACGCCCAGAGTTCGAGAGACCCCAAAAACAGACCACCAGAGACCAGAGTCAAAGCCAATCGGCAA
>NW_027527955.1:6704797-6721845 GCF_008692635.1 Crocuta crocuta
ATTTTTGGCTCTTCAGTTTGAGGTCTATCATGGGTGCCATCGAATAAGAGGAGTTCTGAATTTGTTGGTAGGGAGCACCAGAAGTGTTTAACAAGAGCACGGACTAATCAGAGCTGTATTGGGAGGTTATCGATTAGAAAGCAATGTAAGTGAACAGAATTGGAACCTGAAGTGTAGAGTGAGACGGTGAGGCTAGAAAAGAAACAACCTGCTGTTATAAATACCTGCTATGACTTGGACTTCATGCATGTAGGAGGGAAGAGGGGAGTTTGTAAAAAACTATGTGCTTGACAGGCTCACAGAAGGGAGGTGTACCATTCATTATAGGAGGTTAGGCAAGGGAACCAGCCAGAAGAAAGGAGGTTGGAAGAAGATGAGAAATTCTGTTTAAAGATGCCAAGTTCAGGTTAGCGATGCGATACACCAGTGAAACCGGGCAATAGACCTCCATAACTATGGAACTGACTAAGCTGGGGTTAAGGATTTGGTCTGCGTGCGGTGTTGCACACCAGATGCTCATAACTGGAATCAGAAGGATGAAAGAGATTCACAAGAACGAGGGGAGAGAGTGAAAGGGTACATGACCGTGCAGTACAATTTCACATACATTTCTGATAAGTCAAGTGAGTAAAGTAGAATAATGAAAGGTTATTAGAATAGATGTCTATTAAATATGAATATACTGATCTGGGTGAGGCTGTTAGTTGCAAATAAGTACTTAAACATCCCTTGCTATATAACAGGAATATTGCAGGAATGTGCAGAATGACACACTTTATTGGAATTGCCAAGCAGTAAGTACAGTATTAGACCCTTTAACCTGGTTTAAATGTTGTCCTTTTTTTAAAATAACTAACATTAAAATAGTATGGTTTTGTTCCCTCCTTTTACACTTTTCAGTTGAATTTAAGCCATCTTACGATAAAAAGTTTACTTCACATCACTTTTTAAAATTATGATGGTTTCCGGAGTGGGTTGCAAAAATTAGAGGCTTAATTCATTTCTAGCAAACTCCGGAGTGGGAGAAGGTAAGAAAAAGAGCATTTGTCAGTGTGAATGAGTGAGTCATCCACTAAATCTGAGTAGGAGGGTCCAGAGAAGTGAGGCTTGGCCTTTGGGAGGACCCTCAGGGTCTCTATTCGCGGTTTCGCGGTTCCGTCCACCTAATTCTGAGCCTGGCTGGCCCCAGAACCCAGTAGGTCAGCTGTAGAAGGGAACAGCCCCCACAGCAGGCTGAGGTGCGGGGCCATGTATTAAAATAAGGCAAAAGACCCAGGGTCCCGAGGGACTTCATTAGCAACAGAAGCACATTCGACTCAACCTGTTACGGTCAGTAGCTCTGAAGGCCGTTGGTGCTCTGCTGTGGCGAACCCCCCTGGTCTTTTCTAAACTGTTGATGCAATGCCCCACCCACAGCAGGAAGGGCATGAGGGGCTTTGTTCCACCGCACACGCACACTTGGCCAGCAGCCACTTGACTCTCTCCTGCTAGGCGCATGAAAGCATTCAACCCCATTACCAGAACACACAGAGGCTCCAGAGTTCTCTATGAGAACAGCTAACCATTTTGTATAATTTACACTGAGGAATGACCTTATGGCCCACAAGAAAGTGAGCACAGGGAACGGAGCCAGGACACAGAGAGCCAGTCCACCCAGAAAGAGGCTCTTGACTTCATGGAGTGTAAATTTGCAGGCATGCGGTTGGGTAGAGTGGTTCTAAGATGTTAAGACTGCGATACTGAACAGGACCACACTGACCACACAGTATTAAATTAACCCGTGTCTTTATTTCTTAGGGCTTCATAGATATCCTATATGTCATAAAATAATAACTAACATGAGCCCCTTGTTAGGTGTGCTAAGGCTTTAGTTATTTTGTTTCACATGCAGACACACACACTATGAGCAAGGTTTACTTATGCCTCAGTTTCATCATCTGTGAGTGGTTAGGTAGCTTGCTCAAGGTCACATGGCTGGTAAATAGCGAGGCTGACTGTTGGGTCCATGGCACGAACCATTAGGCTGCCCACCTCATGGAAAATACACCGCTGCCTTCTGATTCCACACTGGACAACTCAGAGTGTGAGGTATCCTAATATAGAGCTTGACAAGATAAAGCCAACTAGATACTTTTATATGCAAACAGCAGCCGAGAATCCTGGAATAATTAAAAATGTTGACAGTTCCAGACATTAGGCATAAACTATGTACACAGGCTATAACTGGTTCACTTTTTTTTTTTAATGTTTTATTTATTTCTAGGAGAGAGAGAGAGCGTGAGCAGGGGAGGGTCAGAGAGAGAGGGAGTCACAGACTGAAACAGGCTCCAGGCTCTGAGCTGGCAGTCAGCGCAGAGCCCGACGCGGGGCTCGAACCCACGAACCGCGAGATCATGACCTAAGCGAAAGTCGGACGCTTAACCGACTAAGCCACCCCGGCGCCCCTAACTGGTTCACTTTTTACCCATTTTACTTCCTCAAGGATCATTAGGAAAGCATAGCGGTGCATTCCGGTACTTCAGCCAGACAAGGAACAGCATTGCTTTTTCCACATCATTTAGCAACCTGCCCCGGGGAAAGGGCCGAACTTGCAAGGATTGGCTCTCTTGTCAAGTCCTCATGATGGACAAATGCTGTCTTGTGTCTGTTTTGTCTTTTTCATGGTAACACTAAATGTCACCATCTCTTCCACACGGGGGAGTGAATGGCTGAAAATTTTCCTTCACAGTCCTAGAGAAATAAACACCTCCTTCATCCTTTTTCTAACAGACAGGCCCTCAGTCTGTCGTACTCGCACAAACATTTGAATCACGTATGTTCGTACATTTCTCTTTTTTTCTAAATGCTTTTTATTTATTTCTAGGAGAGAGAGAGAGAGAGAGAGAGGGAGACAGCGTGAGCAGGGGAGGGTCAGAGAGAGAGGGAGTCACAGACTGAAACAGGCTCCAGGCTCTGAGCTGGCAGTCAGCACAGAGCCCGACGCGGGGCTCGAACCCACGAACCGCGAGATCATGACCTAAGCGAAAGTCGGATGCTTAACCGACTAAGCCACCCAGGCGCCCCAACATTTCTTTATTTTAAATATTTGCTGAGCATCCCCAAGGTGACAGATGCTGTGATGGGGTAAAAGCAATGCAAGATTTGTCCTGCCCTCAGCTCACATCTTTATTACACCCTACTGAGTGCTGGCCGCTGTCCAAGCACTGAGGACACGGTGGTGAACAGGGTGGGTCCAGTCTGTAGAGACCAGCAGATACAACAAGGCAAATGATGAGACCAGGCTCCTCCCGGGAGCTTTCAAAGGAGCATCCGGTGTGGCCTCAGCTCCGGAAAGGCCAGGTCTCCTCCACACAAAGAACTGAGAAGACTGAGTCATGCAGTTGACAGCTCACAAACCGATGTGCATTGTCACATGTCCCCTCAGGCTGTAACAATCTCAGTTGTGAAGACAACCGCACCGTCTGGAATGAGCCAAGTCAAGCTACAGATCAGCAGTTGCTGAATTTAAACAGAGTCCTAGGAAAAGAAATTAAATGGTTGGTGGAATTCTATTAGCTAGCACTTTTTAAAGAAGTCAGAACAGTCAGAATATAGGCATTGTGGGAGAAAAAGAGCACTCTCTTTACATCTCCTAAGGCTGAAATGTATCTCAGCTTTAGTTTCCCTGAGGGTGTTTCACAAACAGTCTGTTTCATGGGCCAGGAAGTGTATCGCTCTGGTCAAATGCCAGTAGGAAGCTCATTCTTCTCCTCTTTCTTTCTCTTTTCCTTCCTTCCTTCCTTCCTTCCTTCCTTCCTTCCTTCCTTCCTTCCTTCCTTCCTTCCTTCTTTCTTTCTTTCCTTCCTTCTTTCTCTCCCTCTGTCTTTCTTTCAAGAATCATACTCAGAGGGATAAAAATCAAGACCACACTTATTGCCAGGGACAGCTTGAAAAAGCCAAAGCCATAGGGTGCTTGACATTCTCACTGCTGCAATGGACCTTATAAATACAAGATCCGTTTATAAATAGTGTAGGTGTTGGTGTAGGGTGCCTGGCATACAGCTCCGTGAACTGATGGAGTACTAACCACACAATGCATCAGGGTTGAAAGAGACAGAATTTTACACCCACTTTCCAAAAGCTCATGATCTGCCTAACGAATCTAACTAGCGTGTTTTAATGGACATTGGTCCAGAAAATATATTTTGAAGTTCTTTAAAATGTCAGTGCACGTAAATACCAGTGTGACTGGATCCAGCTCAGTGTACTGAGAGGAAAAATAAACCATGAGCAGGAGAAGACGTTTGATTAATTCTCTGAGGAAAGCTTCATTACCTTGTTCAAAACATTGCATCCCTTGACATTTCTGCGAAGAGGGAAACTCCATCATGCCCTTGTGTTATCATTACAGAAATCTCCATAATTCACCTATGCTTGGAATCTTCTCTTTCTTTTTAGACAGTAAAGGGGAAGTGTCAGAGGCACACAAGTTACCGTGGGTCTAGTGCCTTAGCTTCTGGAAGAAAGCAAATCAAGAAAACACAAATGAAAAAGAGCAGGGCAGGTAGTTCTTGCTCTAACCTGGTTTTTCCTCTGGATTCCTCATCACGGGAAGCAATTTTATCAGTGCTAGACTCCTGTCTCTCATTCCTGCCTCCTTTATATCTTTGAATACTATACCCTGACTCTCTTTTCCACGTGAATTGCCACCAGTCGTCCAGCCAGCTTCTTGCTTTGCCCAGATTCCTGCAGTCGCTGTTAACTAGTTAACTAGCTGCTTCCAATTTGTCTGCCCCCAACCCATCCATCCTGCAGACCCCCTAACTGCACATTTTATCACTGCCCTCCCCTTCTTCAAACTGAGCAAACCTGTCATGCAACAGCTTCTAGGATAAGGTTCTAGCCCCTTAGCTCAGCACGCAAGGTCCTTCATGGCCTGGCCATTGCTATCTGCTTGTCTCCTTCTCCCACCGCCTCACCCCGTGCGGGGTACCATACATGCCCGATGGTCTGCAGTCCCTGAGTGTGTGAAGCTCTGTGCTGCCCCGTGTGCTTGGAATGCCCTCCCACTCTCCCTGCTCACACGTTACCCACCTAACTCGCAACGGTGCCTCAAAATCCAATATCCAAAATCTAATAAGAATAATGACTTACTAGCACAGCTAGCGCTTAACTGTGTGCAGGTAATGCGCTGCGCACTTAATGGCCATTTTCTTATTTTGTCCTTTACAAGAAAACACCCACAATTAAGGCCCAGAGGAGAGATGGGAGAATAGCCAAGGAGAGTGGTATTGCAGAAGAAAAAGGATAAAGAGAGTCAGGAAGACAGGTCTGACCCCCAGCGTTAAATTCTGCAGAGATTTCAAAAAAAAAAAAAAAAAAGGGAGCACAGGTTGACCATATGCAGTTGGATTTAGCAAAGAGAAGGGCACCAGTCAACTTGGAGAGAGGATTTCTGGGTGTTTTGGAGGATTAAGCCATGTACCAATAGGTTTCAATATTAATGGGAGCTGAAAAAGTTAAAGATAGTGGATAGTCTTTCAAGTTACTATTCAAGGGAAGGGAAGAAAGGAAAAACTTTCAGGTCCAATAGTGGTACTTGCGGCTGTGAACAAAGGTGGGATGTTAAGGAAAGATTATTTATGATCATTTAAGTTGGGAAGAAGGAGCAAGGAGATAGGCGTGACTTGTAACATAAATAAGTAGCAAAACCCGGTAGCTCATTTCAAGCAATTAGAACTGCTTTATGCATGGAGACAGGATAGCTTGGGAAGCCATTCTCCCTGGTGTTTAATCCTGGCTCTGTCTTATAAGCTACGTCACCTTTCAGTACGCAATTTCTTCGTAGTAACACCTATCTACTAGGGCTGTAGGGAAGAATAAGTAAGTCAGTATATAAAGTACTTAGAACACAGTGTGCTTAGCTACCATTATCATTACTGTCATGACAGCAGTGTAATGGTGGCTTACTTTCTGTTTCAGCTATTGGCCCAGAAACTCTTCGAAGACAAGGGCTGTGTCTCCATCAGTATGACTGACATGGAGCACGGTGCTTAGCCATAAACAGGTGTTCAATACATATGTAATAAATGAGTGGGTAAATGCCCAGAGACAGCAGGCTGACCAGAGCTACGTTTCCTAATATCCTTACCATTACTTACTATTTTTTATAAGATAGAAGAAGACAAAAAAGAATAGAGCTCTATTTATATTTTTAAAAATACATGTCGTGTGTTTATAAAAGGCTAGAGCAAGAACAAAATGTACATTTTAAGGACAAAATACGAGCCTTGTAATTCACTTGAAATTTCTGAGGTCCTTCTCTGATAACCAAGGTTAGTCTCCCACCTAAAGGTCACAAAGAGGCATTGCCATTGCTCTGGAGAACTCTGTCTGCTCCAGTTTATATTCAGCTGTTAGAGTATAGACTCTCAAGAGCTTCTTAGTGACCCTGTATTTGTCTGAACACTAATAGCCTTGAACTGGCTTTTAAGCTTCCCCATATAAGCCATTTACTTAGCTGCCAAATTCCATTACTGACCCCCTCCCTCAGCAGCCCTTGAAGCACATAAATCACACATTTCAGCCGCGACTGTTGATCAGTCCCAACTCAGGGTGTATGGACAGACACCCTAGGAGGCCAGGTGGCCTTATTTTTTAATTTTGCTTTTTTAAAAAAAAGAGTATGTTTTTCATTCTCTATAAATTAAAGCAAAACACAAGTGTGAATGTTTAAACAAGGTGCTACCTTAGACCTCATGCATGTTACTGGGTACATTTTATCTGAATATAAGAAGTCATCTCAAAAAGCATCATGTCTACATTTTTATCATCTTGGTTTATAGTTTGTCCTTAGTTTGCAGACCATTTGCGAGACAAAAGTGATCTCCTGACTATTTTTCCGTGAGAGGGAGCAACTATTTTCTTTTCAATAAAGAATTCAGGAAGTAAGCATGAGCAGGTTGGGTGAATGCTGAATGAGAGAAATAGCCGCCAGCTAGTAGCATGTTGACAAGAAACACGCCAGTCCCCAAGAGGCACCAGGAGAATGTGCGTAGGCCTCAGAGCTCAGTGCTGTGACTTCTCACAGGCCCCATCGGGTGATCCCCGTATTGCAGACCAGAAATCCAGGAACCAGAGACGCTGACTTCCCAATGTCAGGCATTTCAGAAGTGCCTAAAAGGAGACCAGCACCCACGGCTTATAGAAGGGGTTGGTGTGTTTCTTCCTCATCAAAACACAGAAGGATGGATGACTCAGGACATCTTTTCCTATAGTCACTAGAAGCCATGGAGTAAAGGCGAAATTGCTAGTGTGCAGCCCTCACAGGGAGAAACTAGGAAGAAAGATTCTTACAATAAAGGAGCACATTCCTCTCAGCTTGAAATGGAGTAGTTAGAGCTGTTTATTCTGGAGTCCCTTCCTTTGCCGCCTGCAGGCATGTTCCAAGTGTCAATTGTTGAGCCTGTCTGTGGTCAAGATGATTTCTTTCTCAAGTGTCAACCACATGCGTTTATTCCTGAGACCTCACACAGATTGTGTTTGATGCTGTGTTGGTCATAATCTTTCTTCCTTCAGCTGTTGGGATTCCCACATAAATCACCCTGGATGTCAGAGTCTCCATTGATTGTGAAATCTTACTTGTAAAGTTCACTGCATTCAGTAGGAATAAAAATGTACATGGATCACTACTGACTGGTGATTTTTGGAGCAGTAACAATGTTTAAGTTGTGGAGAGTTTAAACATAAAGTGACATCTCATTTTGTTTCCCACTTCCTATGATGACTTTTTTTGATAAAGAAAGTTATCTTACAACTAAGGAATACTGATCTGTGATACCCTAGCTTTCTCTTACATGGAATACTGTGTTCCTTTCTTGTCACTCAAGAAGATTCTCATTACACATCTTTTAAGAAAATATTCTAAAAATGTTCACCTTTCTTAACTATTTTCAGAGAAGGAAGAAAAATGATTCTAGACATTCTAATGTGACTGGCAGGGGCAGACACTCAATAAATGTGGCAGTTATAGTATTACTGTGACATTACCCATAATATTAATTGGAGCCAAAATGGTTACTTTTGATTAAAAACTCTAGAAGCAGTCATCAGTCTTAGTTTATGTCTCTACACATTTTTTGATGACCCTCTCATTTGCCAGGCACTGTGCTTCTCATTGGAGTCTACAGATGAACAATACATGATTTCTGCCTTTGGGAGGATCCAGTGGGGGAGATGAACGAGTGGATGAGCCATTTGAACATAACATGAAATGTGCAATATGAGAAATGTCAGAGACAGCTTGACAGCTGTCAACTGGAAGTAGCTTATATAGAAGAAAGGAAAGATAAACTTTCCAGAGCCTTGGAACTCCTAGATAATGGTTTCTTTGAAAGTGAAATAACTGATCTGTTCCCTAGAGAGTGTACTCATCAGACACCACCGTGAAATACCACAGCAAGTTGGTGAGGAGGCCAGAATCTGTTAAGGGTAAAATATGTTTTAAGGACTTTAACAGGAGAGGACAGGCTTTTTGTTCTCTAATTAATATTTTTTCTTTAATAATATTGTGCAGTTGTGTTTAGAGGAGGTACATTATGCAGATTAGGTCTTATTCAGTGTTAGTATTTTTACTACAAAATTATTCCATAAGTACTAAAAGGAAGTACATCAACTAAATGGTGAGAGTCTGGTCATCTCCCTCGCCAAACCCACACCTCTTCCTTGAGGTCGCTTAAGTGTGATGTGTGGATTTTTTTATATGCACACTTACATGCACACATTTTATTTTCACTTTGATTGGAAGTAATTATCGCCATCCTGAAGTGGCAAATAGCACATATTTTAGAGGCAGATGGTATGATTTCCTTTCTACTTGTTGACTATTGATCTTCAAAGTGTGGACTCCAGCTTCCTGAGTGGAGATGATAATAGTCCCTACCTCAGAGGATAGTTAGGAGGATTAAATGAAATATATATATGCATATATATATGCACTTAGAACCGTTTGGACATATTGAAAATAATAAATGTTTGCTAATACTGCATGATCATATTATGCATATCATCTCACGATATACTTTTGTCACCTATATATATTTGTCACAGCACTATATCACAAAAACCTTTTTATGCCAGCACATATACACCCTGCTAATTCTTTTTAGTGGCTACATAGTATTTCACAGTGTGGCTGTAACATACTTAACAATCCCTGATGGATGAACGTTTAGGTTGTTGGCAGATCTTTTTCTGTCACATACGCTATAAGTATATATCCTTTTTCACATACGTAATATGTCAGTTCGTTGTCTTGTGTTTATCATTACATTGGCTTTGGATGTAACAATATACATATGATTAGAAAGCATCTGCATTATGTTATGAAATAATGATCAGAGTTTATCGAGAGCCTCTGACAAGCCTATCACTCATAACTTTGGGCCTAATTAAATATACTATCTCTGTGAAAATCTAGAGGATGCTCTCACCTGGCTTCTTCGCCACAAATAACTGGGAACTTTCATCTGCCTTAAAGGAGGGATCAGATGTGAATACAGCATGCTGATGTATAGTTTTTGAAGAAATGTATCATCCAAGAGTATTGAGAAAGATAGCAAATGAGCGTACAAAGAATGACTCTATGACAGAGCAGTCGGTGGGCAAAGGCACCGTGAATGGCATGAATACCCTTCACAATAAAAAGCTGCCCTGTTGACCAAGCCAAGATAGCCCTAGTCATCCTCTCTCCCCTGCCTGCCATGTTTGACTGATCACATAGCACTGCCACTCGGTTTTTGAAACTCTTCTTGAATCTGAATTCTCCATTTCCCCACTTTAAGACCTCACTAACTTTTCCCTCCATTGTAGTTTCTTAACTCTTCTCCAGCCCCTACGGTCTACCTGCTTCCGTTAATCCACCGTGGTTCCCTTCTTGCAAAGCATGTTCTGACTGCGTCCCTTTCGCTTGAAACTGATCAGTGGCTGGCCATTTTCAAAAGTTCTTGGCACGTTACGCAAGAATCGGCCCAGCCGCCACCAGCTCTAACCTCAGCTTCTGCCCTCCTCACTTGCCCTCTGAGGAACTCCATATACTTGAGCCACACCTCTTTTTAACCCACCACACATGCTCCCAGACGTGGAGGTCTTTCCTAATCCTTCTGAGACTTCCTTCCTTTTCGCTGTCAACACCTGCTCAGCCTGCAATCTCCCCTTTGTCTTCTCTGGGATGCTGTCCCACTGCCTCCAGCACACCTTCGAGAACCTCTGCACCACAGCACCTGTCACCTGGTGTCACCCCACCCCCCATGCCACCCACCATCCTCCTGACTGAGATTCTCAGACTCCAATGTGCATGCGGTTCACCTGGGACGGTTGAAACTTTTTGAGATTTTGATTTCGTTGATTTAAGGGGAGACCCCCGGAACTTACATTTAAACCCCCACCCCCAGGACTTGCCGTACAGATTTGTGACCACCCTTGGGAAACATTGCTATGTATAAAGAGTGGCGTTTAGGACATTGTAAATTGCATCCCCTTGAGTTGAGAAATCAATTAGTGGGTCATGACCGGTTTTTCCTCCCCATTTCTGTTTATGCAATATATCATTAAGAATAGAAGCAAAAATAAAAAGTTACCAAAATAACAACACTCTACTGGAAGGCAGGATGCTCAACGATATTTGTTAAAGAACATTCAGGAAGACTTTCAAATGCTGCTAGATGGTGGAGAACTCAGATGACCATCACACTTACGTAACACATTTTATTTTAAACTTATGTACACCCTGGAAAAGACAAAATCAAAGGTTTGGAGTGAACCTAGATTGACAATAAAATCTCTGATAACATTATCGTTCTAGAAAAAGGCTCACCATGTATTCTCAGCTGAAATCTTGGGAAGATTCAGTCCTTTAATTATCAGCATTCTAGACATGTACTGACTTTTCTTTATTCTCTCTGAGAAAATTATAGTTGGCAAGAAAAAGAAATGTCAAGACATGCCTTTAAGCTGATACATACTCCTAAGCTGTCCCTTTAAATACACACTTGAACTTTATTTTTCAACAAGAATTTTCAAAATGCTTTTTAAAGACTAGATATGAGGTCATTCTTAAGATTTTGTGTTTATATATTTAAAGTATTTCTTGAAAGCAAAGCACAGAAAGACCCAGTCAAAATTATTTAAAACTAATTTTTTGAAAATATTGTTTATGGAAACAAGTTCTTCAGGGTTTTTTCCTCCCTGTTGTTCTTATTTACAAAATAATAGATGCAACTTGAAAAAATAAAATATGTACTGTAAGTTAATGTCTGTGAGAAATGTAAAGCAAAGAAGGTCAAATTTCCTCATAATCCCATCCTTAGGAAATAACTAATTAACAGCTTAACATATATTCTTTCTTATTTTTCTATGCATTAACAATATAGACATACATTTTAATAAAATGAATCATGTTATGCATACCATTCTATATCTCCCATGTAAAACAATTTTTATTACAGAATTGTAAAAAATAATACAGCATAACATGCACTCTATCTAAAACTAAGGGTTACCATTTTTCATAATTGCTTCAGATCTTTTAAAGGAATCAAATACTTTTCATAAAATGGAAGACCCCTCTGATACCATTCAACTACCCTAGTCCCCCAAAGCAGCAACAATCATGAATTGGATTTGTATATTTTACAACTTGTTTGTTGTTGTTGTTGTTTTAATTAGCTTAGTCTTGTCAAGGTCTGTTATTTTGATGCACTGAGATGAGGTATGGGCTTTTTGGTATTTTGTTTTGTTTTGTTTGTTTTGTTTTAGTATGGTTGATGCACAATGTTACTTTAGTTTCAGGTGTACAACTTAGTCATTCCATTTAGATGAGTTTTAATTATCCATTCCTTTACTCAGGGACATTTAGGTTTTCCCCTTGTTTTTTAAGTGTGGATAACGTTGCATTAAATACACCTGCAAATGTTTCTATGTATCCATTTGCGGAACTTTTGTATTAAATAATGTCTCATTTTAAGGTTACTTACATATGATAATGGAGGTTTCCTCTTCTGAGACAAATATTTATGTAACTTGCCAGTATTTCCATTTGCTGTTGAATTTTTGTTATAGAGTTATGGGAGTTTTAATATATTTTGGATACTGATTTTTTATTTTGGGGAGCAGGGATACATACATACATTGGGCAAAGATTATATTGTGATTTTTTTTTATTATACTTTATTGTCAAGTTGGTTTCCATATAACACTCAGTGCCCATCCCAACAAGTGCCCTCCTCCATGCCCATCACCCATTTTCCCCTCTCCCCTACCCCCCGTTGTGATTTTTTTCTATATTTCTACAAATTTTTCTGACCCCTCTATCATTTTCTGAGTTGTACAATCAAAAAACCATCTCTAATTGTAGATTAGTCAATATTTTCCTGTAATCCTGTCAATTTTTGCTTTATACATTTCAATACAATCTCAAAATTATTACATAATCTTGATGAACTGTCTTTTTGTTTACAAAACTCCTCTTTTATTAATGGTTTTGCTTTAAATCATATATGGACTTTAGTTAATATTGCTATAGAAAAATATAAGGTATGATTATTAGTTATGCCTGTAATTAATAGCAGGGTTTACTGGCATATTTTATTAGTTCTTGCTTGTATAATTCTTCCCTTTGAATTTATTCATTGTTTTGTATGCTTTTAGCAGTTTCTCCGCATGCATCTATAGAGGAGTAAAACCTCTTCATTGTTGCTGCCTAAGAAATATCTATATTTTGCTCTCACTTTTGAATTATGCTTCATTTGGTTTCTATGACTCAAATGTTGATATACAGCCTGTCTCCAGACTTCAGAGATGAGCAAATCCATTCACTTTGGCTCCACTCACCGCTATGATGTTCTGTTATCTTTTTAGTTCACAGAGATGTTTATCTTGTCTGAGCATATCTCTCCCCTCCTTATCAAGTATGTTAACAAAAAAGAGGAAAATCTTCAAAGCTATCAAAAGAAATGGCATATTGCCTTTAATTTTTAATCTATCATTGCTGCTAGATTAGAGAATATAAGCTATAAAATCACGAAGCTGCCTTTAAGCAGACATAAATGTCTGCACCAGCTTTTTTACCTAAAAGAAAAAAAGTTTTAAAGAAAGAAAATCATCTTCATAGCCTAGTATTTCATTTTACAAATGAACTATAATTTATTTAATCAGCCCACTTCTGATAGATTTGAGAATTGTTTCCAATTGTACCCTGATGCAAATAGAGTACAATAAACATTCTTACATAGGTATCTCTATACACTTATGTTAGTATTTCTATATGATAAACGCCATATATTCAATTGCTTGGTAAAAATCTTGTCCATCAAAATCTTAAGAAAACCTTTTTTTAAAATTCCAGTAGAGTTAACATACAGTATTATATTAGTTTCAGGTGTACAATATAGTGATTCAACACTTCCATACATCAGTCAGTGCTTGAAAACCTTTTGTGTTTTAACTCCGGTCTTGCCTTAGTTAACAAGTTAGTTCGGAGCTCAGGCCTTGTCTAGGCGCCCACCATTCCCTTCATGTGTGACTTCGGACAAGTCTCTTAATCTCCTTAGTCCTTAGTTTCCTTACAACTTATCTTGTGAAAACAAGATAAAATAGTACATACCACATAGGGTGACTGTGAGGATGAAGATACTGAATTCAAAACAATTAGTGTGATATGCAACAGGTAGTCATTATTTGACAAAGACATTGAAGTGAGCTAAAACAACATTCAGATGGCTGGCAACTGTGGAGGTTTTAAAAACACCGGTGCGCTGTGGGAAGGGATCGAGGGGCATATGGGAATTCTCTTTACCTTCTCTGTGTGTTCATTGTGACTCAGTTTCCTTTCCCCTTGGACTTCCTCCAGATCTAAAAGGTGGCCCTAACCAAGTCATTTTACTGCAAAGACTACCACTTGCTCCTTCTTCAGAAGGCTTCTTGACCTCCCACTTACCTGGTGCTAGGAATGTACAATTCTGACTGACCCACCACAAAAGCGTATTGATTCATTTGGTCTGAAAACCAATAATCTTATCTTATTGACGTTCAGTCACTCTATACAAGTATTTTGGTTGAGCACCTACTGCCAAGCATTGATTACATCAAGTGTTAGAGAAATGCCAGTGAATAAAGGAGGCTTAATTCTTCCCCTTAGAGAACTCAGAGACAGACATCAATGTGGAGAGAGTGGGGATTTGATGGGGAAGACAAGGTGCTTCCCAGAACAAGTAACTTCTAATCAGAAGCCTGAGGGGAGCAGGGGCCGTCCCCATGTGGAGGAGGAAAAGAATGTGCAAAACTATGGGGATGGTAGAGCAAAGAGCAATGACTGTCGCTGGCTTACCATGATGAAATTTGCTTTGAGGGATGACCTTTGTGGTTAAGAGCCTGGTTAAGTGGCTGTGGGGGGAACTAAAATGGCAGCGGTGCCAGCCGAATCTAGGGGGGTGGCACTTGAGACCAAGAGAAACCAGGAGCGGGCGGAGGAGGTGACACTGCCTACGGACTCTGGGAGAAGTTTGCCTTGAGGTGCAGAGGGTTGAGTAGGCAGCCAGTTGTCAGGGTCCAGACCTCAGAAGAGAGACCCGAGTTGGAAATAATTTGGAGAGGTTTCTTTGTATTGTTTTCAACACTCAACCGAAAGGCAGCATGAAAGCACTTATTTTGTTCAGTTCTGAGCAAACATGTTAGTTGGAACTACAAAGCTCGCTTGACATGGGTCTGTGTACACGTGAATAAATAAGATTTGGCTCCAGATAGCAATTACCACTGGCACCTATTTCTTTCATCTCATGAGACACAGTGTAATTGTAAACATCAATCTCGATACCACAGACTTAGCAAAAAAAAAAAAAGTATACTTTTTCCCTGTGGGGAAAAACTCAAGTTATTTTCCCTTTGTCTTTGTTGGCTGGCCTGCCAAGCCTCCTCACCAACTACTTTTATAAGAAACAGACGTGAATCTATCTGTGCAGTTTATGCCCAAGGTATCCCCAATCCTGGAAAGCGTGTTAATTTTTTTAGGATAATTTTTTTACAAGCATGTTACTGTTTAATGAGCTGAAACAGACCCTTCCGTAATTTTCAATACCTTCATCTGTGCCCTTTACTTAAAAGTGTTACACCACAAAGGACACTGAGAATAGTTTGACTTTCTTTATAAATTTAACACTATGTCCCTAGACCAATGTAAAACCTCCCTTGCGCTGCTCACACACTATTTGGATAATAACTTATCTTTCACTGTGAAGGGAATAAGCGGGCCTTCTGGAGGGTCACCTGTGGGTGTTGGAGTGATGAGGAATAATTGTTTCATGGCATTTTGTGGTGTGGGCTGCAGAATACGCGGCTTTATTTGATTATTGTCTCATTCCAGGTAACAATATCAGCCACTGACGGTTTTTTCATTAAGAACTTACTCAGCACAATGTCTATTTAATATCTCATTACAGAATAAATAGGCTTTTTCTACAGTACTTGAAGATGTAACGTGGGTCTTTACAAACCTAATAGACAAAGATCTGCAGATAACTTTTTTAAAGTTTATTATTTTTGAGAGAGACAGAGTCAGTGTGAGCAGGGAAGGGGGAGAGAGAGAGAGAGAGAGAGAGAGAGAGAGAATCTCAAGCAGACTCCACACTGTCAGCACAGAGCCTGACATGGGGCTCGAACTCACAAAACCTTCAGATCATGACCTGAGCAGAAACCAAGAGTTGGACGCTTAATTGACTGAGCCACCCAGGTGCCCCCGCCGTTAACTTTTAAGAGAAACCAAGCTCCTAGAAATAAAACAAACAAAACATGTTGCCAAAGAGAGGGGAGTTAAAATCTTACTTATAAATTAGAATAATTTATAGGACAAGCAATTCTTCTGGATTTTGCATAGGTATCCTTCAGCTGTTGACAATCTTCATTTATTGATTCTTTGCATCCTTTTACTTGCTTATTATCTATGCATTAAAGTGCTCCAGGAACATTTTGCCATTTATCTTGAGTGATTATAACTCAACTCACTGCTTGAAGGTTTTTTAACTCCTACGTAGTACATGAGATTCAGTCCAAATGGTAACAGTTATAAACAATATTTAAGTTGTAGAGATTTTTGACAAGGTATTGAGAAGTTGAAATAACAATAACGATTATTATTTTCAATTCTCATCCAACTACACTGAACAGATAGAGAAGTGCTAATGTCTAGCCACTGATTTTTATTCGTATCCTAAGAAACTAAGCAGTTCAAAAGAATTGTTTTCTTACAAAAACTATTGAATGTGTTTTAAGCTTGTTGTATTAATTACTTTATACTTTAACTGCAATGACTACCATTGATTAATAGGTGAATTTTCCAGTTATCATCAGTGAAAGCACAGAGAGGGAAAGAAATCACATAAATAAATCTACTGATTTTCACAAAATTAATTTTAAGGAAATAAATATCTTTTCTAATGCCTTCTGTTGGCTGCTGTAGTAAAATTGTGAGATTGAGGATTAAGCCCTTTCTCATTTCCCCTCTTTCTTTCTGCTGGAGGTAACACCATACTGTACAATAGGCAATTATGATAATACGGTTTCTATCATTCACATAAATCGTATTATTTATTGTGTTGTTACAGGTACCAGGATCTCCCACCCCACTCTCTCTTTCTCTCCCTCTCTCCCTCCCTGCCACCCACCCCTCCACACACACACACCACACACAGAGTCTATAAAACATAAGTGTCAGACACATAGTTTATGTTCTAATGGGGTAACTATTATCATTACTCTTCATTCTGATTGATCAGTTGTATAATTTTCAGAGTGCATTCAATTTTTCCCTATATGAACTCCACATTAAACCATCACATAAAAATAGATGGTGGACAAAATGGGTCTGAATACACACACACATGACACCAGTTTTTCTCTGGTATGTCACCCATTTTGTGTTTAACGGTCATATTCCCTCACATGATTTAACCTGTTCCATTTCTACTCTATATCCGTGAGGAGGACAGAAATGGAAGATAGGAGGTGTTAAATAGGAACCC
>NW_027527955.1:6722006-6799943 GCF_008692635.1 Crocuta crocuta
CCACAATTCACAGCTCACTCCAGTAACTCAGAAACCTGGCATACGATGATATGGTTTGCCAGCAATGTGAAGAGACAGAGAGATCACGTTGGATACAGATGATCAGACCTCCATAAAACATACGGATAAAACATACATAAAAACACAGATCTGCCTGGCTTGGCCATCTGGTCAGAATAAGCATTTTCAGAGTTCTGTCTTCACCTTTGCCCTCTGCTTAGGTGTGAGAAATGTAAGGAATTTATTGGCTTGTGTTTGAGGTCTGCCTTGACTGAGGTTAATGAGATAACACCTGCATTGTACACACACACTCACTTGCCCTAACACCGTCCAAGTTGGAAGGATGAGAGGGAGGTGAGGTATGCCCTGCGCAGACGTATCACCCCATGAACCAAAACATGCAAACAAAATTTCCAAAGTTGGTTTTGTATTATCCAAGAGTTCAGGGGACCTACCTGCTTTTTTATTAATGCCCCTACCCCCCACCCCCGCACACACATGAAGAAAGAAAGGAAAACATTATTTTCTGGTTTTAACAAAGGTAATTTATTTGGGTCAGAGAAATAAAGAATTTATGCTCAACTTGAACAGGGCACCAAATGGATTTCCTTTGGCGTTAAGCCATGATTGTAAGGTTCTGCTTGATTTTTGGGTGTTTAGCAATTCAGTTAGATGCTCGGAAATGTGGTGGTCTTCTCTTTAATGGTCTTGTCTTTTAAGGAACATTGATGAGCCCTATGACCTTTTAGACTCAGCCCTTTTGAGTCTTAGAAAACCAGACACAAATGACTAAAATGTCTCAAATCATATTATTCTGTCTAAACTCAATTCACTTATCTTTGTCAAGGTTTGATTATAAAATAAGTTCACAGTGAGTAAACGTATACCGTATAATTTCTTATGGCCTATAAATATTTCAAAGTAAGTTTTTTATACAAGTAGTCACACAAATGATCTCTCAGCATTCCTCATTATTCAGCTGTCTCTCAGTGTTCCTCAGACTTCTGGCGGCTGTCTCACAAGGTAAACTGTTGGTCACAAGCGGAATCACACAGAGAATGATGATGAGATCAATTCATCACCAATACCGGAGAAAAATACAAAGTCTCCAGATCATGGGTCTTACCTTGATGACCTAAGTCTCATCATTTTCATACATGTTTCAGGCAAACCGCTTGGTATGAGATTATTTCTCTAGTGGAACCTCATTTGGCTTAGGACACCCCCCCAGCACTCTACAGGTAATTGCCAATAGTGTCCTGGTCTCCCTAAAGTCTTCAGAACTGGTAGTCACATGTATTTAGTCTAACTATGCCAATAGGTGCTAACTCTGCCGTGGTTATGATAGGCCCAGTTACACCAGATTAAAACCAAATGTAATGGACCAGAAAATGTCATAATGCAACTAGTCTCCAGGGTGAAGGCTTGGGAAAAATGACACAATGAGCAGTCTGACGGAACTTACAACACTTCGGCCTATGTGTTTTATTTCATTTGGGGGTTGTTTTACCAGCTAAGCTTCCAGGAAATACATTTAGAAGCCACTTATGATCCCACGTATGGGGGACAAAGTAATTCGAGCCTCAGGATGAGAACGTTCCATTAGGCACTTAACTATAAATATTTTTCTTTTTCAGCAGAGGCCTTTTGCCCTGAAAAAGATATAAATCAACAGATTAAAGAGATGTTATCTTACTGAAAGGAGAAAATACGATATAAGGGAATCAGTTAAATAAAGTCCATTCTTCTCTGGTATTCCGTCAGTAAGGACTGATGTGGGAAAAATAAAAATAACCCAAAGGGCACTGCTTCATTCTTAACAGAACCCGCCTTCTACTTCGGTGACGTTGAGTACGCTGTGGACGAGAGCGCGGGCTACGTGGAAGTGCGGGTGTGGAGGACGGGCACAGACCTGTCCAGGCCATCCAGTGTCACCGTGAGATCTCGGAAGACAGATCCTCCGTCTGCTGATGGTGAGCGGTTTCCTACGGCAGCTCTTTGGGCTCTACAGCATTCAACTCACTGTGACACCAAATACTTTAAAGCTAAAATACTTCATTCCCATTAAAGCAGTCTGGATGAATTGAACTTTTTCTGAAATTATTAATATATAGGAGCTAAATCTAGACTCTCTTTATTACTGTGAGAAAGTACATTTAAAAGCCACAAATCAGGGGTGCCTGAGTGGTTCAGTCGGTTAAGCATCCGACTTCAGTTCAGGTCATGATCTCACAGTTCGAGGGTTCGAGCCCCACCTCAGGCTCTGTGCTGGCAGCTCAGAGCCTGGATCCTGCTTCAGATTCTGTGTCTTCCTCTCTCTGCCCCTCTCCTGCTCACACTCTATCTCTCTGTCTCTCAAAAATAAACATTAAAAAAAATTTTTAAGCCACAAATCAGAGGCTGTGTTACAAACACAGAAATCAAAGACTCTAAATTCGAATGCCTGTATTTGCATGAATTGGTTCTCTACACTTTGCAAATCTAACATCATTGCATATTCTGGCATCAGTATGCACAAGATTGATCATGCTGGTCATTCTCACAGAAATCTAATGACGTGTAAGTATCTTACAGATGTGCATCTCCGACTCGGTGGCCTCCTCATTGTAACCAGATTCCCCATAAATACTTCAGATCCGAAACGCTTTTTCCACATTTCATTATATAAGCTACCCTACCTGGTACATGCTTACTTTTATCCTGGAATTTACATCTCCAAAGAGTTGATTATGAAGTTTAGGGTAAGCATAGGATTAGAAATGTCCTTTTTTTTCTTCTTCTAAGTTGCCAGCAGTACACACTCTGTCTGTCTCGTGTGCACACACAAAAGTACATCATACACACATCATACACTTGTCAAACAAAGCAATCAGGGACTGTACCATCTTAAAAGTCACGCTTAAGTTTTAACCCTTTTAATGTAGTGGAAACAGCATAATGCTTTGTGTGTAGTAAGTGTCCAGTAAGCATTTGATTCACCCAATTCGTCATTTTCTAAGAAAAAAATTCAAATCGGAGAAAGAGAGATGAGAATAAAGATGAAGAAGCAGAGGAATAGAAAACTACAAGAACCACAAAGAGATTCAGACAGAGATTTCAAAAAAATGAAGTCAGGGCAGATACACTTACAGTTGAATATTGGGAGGTAGAGAGAATATAAAATGAGGGTTAGAAGAACAGAAAGTATGAAACAAAGAAGCAACAGTATGGAAACCTTGTTACCCACTCGCAGTGTTTATGAACGCCTAAAGACTGACAGTTTTGTTTGTAACTATTTTAGACATAAATGGAGGTGTCGACATGAGGTTTGCACCCCATGGTCTGAAAAATAATAAGCCAAAGACCAAATATGTCTTTGAAAATAAAAGATTGCTGCTCTCTTTGCCTGGGGTGCATGGGGGTGGAGTGAGAGAGACAAAAGCTTATATCTGAAATGTGTTGCTTTAACCAACAGACAAACACACACCTAACTAAGGTATTCTCTTGTAGCTTGGAAAAATAAACATATATATTTAACTGATGTTAACAAACGTTAAATATATGCATTTCATAGGTAATTTACGATAATCATAGGTATGATTGACGTGCTGATTAACTCGGACCTGAATTTTATTAGCTCTATTCAAGAATTCTACAATAAAATAGAAGAATTATTTAACCAAAGCTAAAATAACTCACTAGACATAGAGAAAATAAAGTTCAGAGCCTGGTCTTTGTTCTACCATCTCTAAAACCAATATCGTTTGCATTTCATTAAATGTACTTTTCTGCAATGTTATGCTGATCTATATATGTATTTTTTAAAGAATCACAAGTAAATCTACATAATTTGCTTCTCATAATCTTGTTTAATATAGTCAGTCCCCAACTGAATCATTCTTTTGTTACATAGCTGGAACCGACTATGTGGGAATCAGTCGTCATTTAGATTTTGCGCCTGGAGTCAACATGCAGACTGTTCGCGTTATCATCCTGGATGATCTTGGGCAACCAGTGCTGGAGGGAATTGAGAAATTTGAACTGGTGCTTCGTATGCCGATGAACGCTGCCCTTGGCGAGCCCAGCAAAGCCACGGTGTCCATAAATGATTCTGTCTCCGATCGTGAGTGTTTATTAATTTACAGTGATGAGTAAACTGAAAGGCCAGAGTTCATATACATGTTAAGTAAAATGGTGAACTGGGGTTCACATACCTGTGTAAGGTCGCTAGGGCTGCCATAACAAGGTACTACCGACTCCACAATTTCTTGTCTCACAGTCCTGGAGGCTAGAAATCCAAAATCAAGGTGACGGCAAGGTTGGTTTGTTTTAAGAGCTGTGTGGGAAGGATCTGTTCCACACCTCTTCTTTGGCTTGTAGATACCCATCTTGTCCTCTATGTGTCTTTAAATTATCTTCTATGTGTGTCACTGCATCTAAATCTCCCCTACTTATAAGACACCAATTATATTCGATTATAACCCATTCTAATGACCTCATGTTTACTTGATTACCTCTGTAAAGACCATCTCCTCCAAGAAAGTCACATTTTCGGGTTGTGAGGGTTAGTACTTCAGCCTCTGAATTTGGAGGGGATGCATTTCGACCCATAACAATACCCTCTCTGACCATGTCTCCCTTTGCCCTTCTGACCATTTTGTTAAAAACTAGGTAGTCTCAGAAGAAAACTTTTAGTCTTCTTTTCAAATTTAAAAAAATAAAGCAAGATTGTCATCAATATCTTGATGGAACCACATGGCGCCGCACAGACCCTTGAATGTAATGGTCTTTTCCCACTTCTCCACTCAGGACTTCCATCACCTCTAGACACTCCTGAAATTTCTCTAATAAGGTACCCAAACTATAGTTCTGACAAGCAGCCGCTGGACACATGGTAGGGATCACTGACACGTCCTCATGAAGGAATTCTGAAACATTTTCAACCATGATCATCTTGACTTGCTTGGAAGGGGCAGAGCCTATTGTTAATAAGATCTATGCTAATTCTTAGGTATCATTTAAAATGTATACATAATATTCATTATCAAAAACATTATATATATATACATATATATAATACTATATTCATTATCAACTTTTCTAACATGGTCTGGGTAAACTCAGCTTGTAATTATGTGCACAATATTGAGTGTTATTCAGAAATAATTCAGAAATTTCAGAAAATCTGAAAAGCTCATGATTAAGCAACATCTATAAATACAGATATCTTAAAGTCTCTGGTTTTATCTACTTTTTAGCATTTCACTGCATCTCCCTACTCTATGAAATGGGCATGGCAGAATTTTACAGATAAGAAAATCAAAACAATTTATTTAAGTGATTTGCTTAAGGCCAAAACATTGTCAAGGGACTGGGTGGAAACTGGAATCCAATTCTCACTTCTGTTCGCTATTCTTTACACTAAACCAGGTTTTCTAAAATGGCATTTTCCTCAAGGAGTTCTCTGTCCACTTTGATCCATATGTCCATTTGTTTCTGCAGTGCCTAAGATGCAATTCAAAGAACGGGTATATACTGGCAATGAAAATGATAGGCAGATAGTTGCAATGATCCACAGGAATGGAGACGTTCACTACAGGTCTTCAGTGAGATGCTACACACGCCAGGGATCTGCACAGGTGATGGCGGACTTCGAGGAACGTCCAAACACTGATAGCTCCATCATCACGTTCCTCCCTGGTAAGGCTGAGCTTGACATTTTTCTTTGGAATTTGAGGAAGCCAAGTTTTTGATGAGAAATACGCATAAGGAAAATACACGACCTTGACTTCCACAAGCTTATGACATAGTTTTATGTGCACTGTGTGATAATAAGGCAAAGTAGGCCTTAACAGATTGAATAAATGTCTTTTTGGTGTATGTATTCATTTATTAACTCGTTTCCAGTGATGTGTTCTATTGTTTACCCAGAGGCGTATCAGCTGAATAGGTTTCTCAATGCTGGGAGATAGGGTTCAAATGACAGAAAGGAAAGGAAATAGATGTCACATTTTTTAATATGAATTCAGAGCCTTGAATTGTTTGATCGCTTTGATCCTGTAATTGTACTGGAAACCAGTAACATAGTCACATTAACTCTGACCGTCCTGTACAGGGCTGCTAAATTTGCTTCCTGATCATAATGCTCGAAATTCATACCTAAAATTGGTATTTGCTCATTATCCTTGTTTTCTAAGTGAGCGACAGAACTTAAAAACAGACATTAATTTCCCATACAAATAGGAGCTCTCGTTGCATATGTTCAAATATTTAATCATTCATTCAGCAAATATTTATCAGAGGCTTGTTATACGCCAGATACGATTCTTCATACTGTAAATACAGCAGGGAGAAAAGCAACATCCTTGCCCTTGTGGTGGTTGTAGTCTAGTGGCCCATGTATCCTTTCGTGCCCGGGATGGGACTGGGATGTGATGGAGTATAATTGACGCGCTGCCATGATCCCTGTTCCAGGTGAGACTGAAAAGCCTTGTGTCCTTGAGCTGATGGACGACCAAGTCTATGAGGAAGTAGAGGAGCTCCGCCTGGTTCTTGGCACCCCACATAGCAACTCCCCCTTCGGGGCTGCGGTTGGGGAACAAAATGAAACTCTGATAAGGATCCAAGATGATGCTGATAGTAAGACGTTATTTCTTGTGCTTAGCTGTAATTTGGACATTGAAATCCCTCTGTGTTAATATTTTTGGTGGCTCAGAAAATAACCCCTTCTTTCTTTTTTAAAAAATTTGTATTATTTATTTTGAGAGAGAGAGGAAGAAAGCAAGCATGAGCAGGGTAGGGACAAAGAGAGAGGAAGACAGAGCATCCAAGCAGGCTCTGCTCTGTCAGCATAGAGCCTGATGTGGGGCTTGCTCCCAGGAACCGTGAGATCATGACTTGAGCTGAAATCAGGGGTTGGATGCTTAACCAACTGAGCCACCCAGGTACCACCCGCCTCTCTCTGACTAAGGTTTTGAAGTAATTGAGAAATGGGAAAAAAACAGTGGGACCAAGGGGGAACCAAATTAAAATTAAACCATTTTAATTAAAAGTTGATTTTGGAGAATATGGTTTATATCTAATGCTGAATTTTGAATATTCATACCTCCTGTCTGGTAGAGATAGCCCTGAGCCAGCGGCTCCTCCCTCAGCGAGAAAATTTATTATCAGTTTTCTCAGGGACCTACTCCTGTACGACTTACAGCACATCGAGGCTGCCCAGAGTGCACATCTTCTGGGGCTGGTTAGTTCCCAAGGAAGGAGGCTGGGCTATACACACTCAGTTTCTTTTAACCCACTCAACGATAATCATGGTGAGGGGACGGAGAGAAGCCAGGAGCTTAATACTAATCAAGTTCTTCCCATTTGGAAAGAAACATTAGACATGAAGAAAAAGTATTCCCTCATGTTTTAATTTGTCCATATGTCTCACAATTTTAGAGGCCATTATTAAATTTGGAGAAACCAAATTTAGCGTCAGTGAACCCAAAGAACCAGGACAGTCGGTGATTATAAAAATTCCAGTGATTCGCCAAGGAGATACTTCGAAGGTTTCCATCGTGAGAGTCCACACCAAGGATGGCTCAGCCACCTCTGGAGAAGACTATCACCCTGTGTCAGAAGGTATGGGCGTTCCCAGGGCCTGCCTCCAGGTGGTCACACTATTGGTGCCCTTGAGAAAAAGAAGAGACATATCCAACTGAAATAAAAATAGACATACTCCTTCACATTAATCTCCTTCAGAAAAACAAAGGCAGTGGAATTTAGTTCCAGGTTATTCCTTTTTGACTTCTAGGACTTATGTGTGAAGACTTAGGGAAATTGTGAGTAGACCAGATGACCTTATATTCTGAGTCTACTTTTACATTTCATACGTATTATCTTTATTATGCTTATCAGATACCAAATAATACCAATTGTAGAATATTCTAGTACAATGAAAATATGCATGATCACTGAGATAGTTTTTTTTAGTTTATAGAACACCAGCAATCTAAAACTTCAAGCTACAAATTTTGTGTTAAAGGACAGTAAAATGCTCGTGAAATACCAACCAAAGGGACCATGAATTTTCCAGGCCTTAGGATTTCATAATGGATGCTTTTCATCCACTCCTCTCTCCTTCTTCAAATTTTTGTACCATTTCACCATTTATTTTTATGAGTAATTAAAACAAATCAGTTCTTCTCTCCCTTTTTATAAGCTATTTGCTGACAGAATAAGCTATTCGCTGACAAATTGATTTCTTTGTCAAAGGTAAGTTTATGAATTATGTGGAGTTCTACTTACCCATGTTGTTTCTAGTATCCTACCTCTTGCTACCAACAATCTTTAGTTCTTTTTTTTTTTTAATGTTTTTAGCTATTCTTGAGAGAGAGAAAGAGAGAGAGGAAAAGGGCAGAGAGAGAGGGAGAGGATCCAAAGCGGGCTCTGCACTGACAACAGAGAGCCTGATTCCAGGCTCAAACCCACGAGCCATGAGATCATGACTTGAGCCGAAGTCGGACGCTTAACCACTTAACCGCTTAACCGACTGAGCTACCCAGGCACCCCAGTTTTGAGTTCTTGATCATAGGGCTTCAGGCATTCACCTTGATCTCCTAATTTGTGAAAAAAAACGGTTGGAAAATGATGGATAGGTATTTCTGAGTCAGTAATAAAGTTGATGAAGACAATAGGAAAAAAAAAACATCCTCTACCAAGCAGCTTGTGTTTTCTTTGCACATACGGTAAACGTTTGACTACTATAAAGCTTCAAAGTTCTCCTCTGATTATTCTCTATGCAAAAAATGACATATTTATATTTCAAATATATATTATATTAGATTTGAAATAAATCACATACCACCCAAAAGGAGAAGAAAACAACTGGTTAACAACTAAATTATTAAAAATCTGAAATAAGTCTTTTTTCTATAAATGAGTAGATTTTACATGAAGGAAACACCTCCTAAAGATGGAGAACATGACCTTTAACAGAAAATGTTTTTCAAGGAAACAAAACAATTGGTTTTTGCTGAAGCATAAATGAAATTATACCTCTGTGGTAAACTGACCTATGAAGTCAGAAAAAAGGTCAAATAACAGCAAATCGGCCTGTGCCTCTTTTATCCCATAAATGTAAACATGCTGTTTCTAATGCTTCCAATTAAAATGTAATCTTTTCTAGTCCATATTCAAATGTCTCCCTCTGTGGTCAAAATTGAGGTCAGTCCCTTATAAACAAACAGAAATAACAAGTATAGAAGAGAAGTTGAAACATTTTTTTGTTCTAAAAATGTCTAACATGCAGATAAAGACTAAAGTAAATGAGTAACTGAGGAAACATCTCTATCATCCAGCAAGTATATGATAAGAAAACAGTCATTTAAATATTTAAAATAAATACTTTAGTTTTTAACTTCCTAGAAATTGGGTTTCTATAACTCTGGGGGTTATAAAACTTGACTGCTTATATAAGGGCTAAAACAAAGGATGAAAATGAGCATAGCAAGGGAAGTAGGAAGGGAAATGACACATTGGGAACATTACTGAACCATAAAGTCCATTCCCTGCTGGAAAAAGCCAGCACCTCATAGACAGCTGACTTTTGCCAAGCAGGAAAGTACAAAAGAACTTTAAAAATCTACATTTTTCTGTGAAATCCCCAGATATTTTTGGTTTCAGAAACTAATTTTATAATGAAATGTCACAGGAGCCAGACCAAACAAATCGATGGGCCAGAAATGATCAGCTCTTTTCATCCTCTGGAACAAGAGCCCTAAATTCTCTCAGGGTCTGAGAAATCCAAGACTAATAGACTCAGAGAACACACCGAGGCTAATGTGGAAGACAGTTATATCTAGAAACAGAACTCATTTTAAAGGGGGAGCTGGCTTACTAACTCAATGTTAAAGGAAAAAAATCTTTTTCATAATTGACAATAAAAAAATAGAAGTAGCAGAGGAAAAACACATTGGAGACACCTTTTCCTCTGCCACATTTTAAAGGATTTGTAATTTAGAATTATAATGGTTGAACTTCAGTTACATCGGAAACAGCATCTGCTATCTTCTCTAATTGGAATGATTATGTATTATACTTTTTATTTCTCTTCTGAGCCAGTTTTTCAAAAGCTATAGTCAAGCCAACAAAGTCATTTATCCAAGTCTCATGATATAGGTGCTGCTGACAATCTTGAGTTCAGTAAAATCAATTAATTTTTAATGCTTTAGGGATTTTGAAATGAATCATTTTAAAAAAGGATTCTCATAATTAGTTTCATTTTCATGAGAATGAAGCAAATTTGTTTTTAGTGAGGAGAGCAGGGTTGAGGGGAAGAATACCATTCACATTTCTCGAAAACAATTCTCTAAGTTTCCAAGATTAACATCAACAGCAGAAAAAGTCTTTTTAAAATATAATTTGATATAATATTAAAAAACTCAACAATTTTATATCCACCTTATACTATCCATACATAATTAAGGCAAGTGTTGTTCACATTTCATAATGTCTGCAATTGTAGTCACTTGACTTGAATCCTATTGGCTCAGAAATTCTGGAAATGAGAGCCAGTTTTTCTGGTTGTGCCTCAGTATTAAAACAGGCGATCTTCTGTTCCATTACTCTGTGTTTTTTCAAACTATGGGTCAACAAACAAATTTAGTAGCTTCTGATTAGAATTTTCTTTGGATGAAATGGAATAGAATGGAAAATATTTAAGTGCAAGACTTGAGGTAAAAATAAATGATGTTTTTCAAACTTGTGATTCCATTCTATGCACACACGCACTGGGTCACAGTGTAAAGTGTTTTTCCTCATTGTCAGTCACGGTCAAAAAAGCTTGAGAAAAATTTCATATCTTCATGTATAAAAGACTTAAATCTGTGACTTTGCATTTGTAGAAATTGAGTTTAAGGAGGGAGAAACCCAGCATATTGTTAACATTGAAGTACTCTTCGATGGGATCAGAGAAATGAGAGAGGCCTTCACTGTTCATCTAAAACCCGATGAGAACATGGTAGCAGAGACCCAGGTAAGAGAAGGTGAATACAAATTTAGGGCCTGCATTTTAATCGGGGAAAATGCATATAAGCCTCACATAGTGTACAGTAGACTAATGGAGTTTTGTGCAAGCCTTGTATAAAGGAGATGTGCATAATCCCTTTTTCACCTCATAAATAAATTTTGTTCCTATGGCTCTTCCTATGAAAACTCACATTTACAGAAACTCGGGGACTACAGTCACTACAGCCCATTTAGCCTTTCCATTTCAGTTGGCAGCCATTGAATTTGAGATTCATTTCCAGAAAGAAAACATCATCTCGGCATCAAGAGAAGACTGTAAATTCAGTACTACAGCTCATTAAGACATACATTTTAATCCACAACACAGTCTGCTATCCTTCCAAATTCCCATCTCTAATCCTTGCTTTATCGAATTGATGCCCAGAACCTCAGTGACCAAAATATTATGGTCCTAATCCTGGTTTTCTGTGCTTATTTCATTTAAACTGTGTCACCAACCACATTTTCTTCAAGATAAACATAATGTCTACAGAATTTTGACCTTTGTACTTTAAATAATCTCTACAACTAAATAATTTTAGGCATAGACCAATGTTTATAATATCTATGCTTGAGTGGCTAAAATGAACAAATCAGGAGACTATAGATGCTGGAGAGGATGTGGAGAAATGGGCACCTTCCTACACTGTTGGTGGGAAGGTAAACTGGTGCAGCCCCTCTGGAAAACAGTGTGGAAGTTCCTCAAAAAATTAAGAATAGAACTCCCCTATGACCCAGCAATAGCACTGCTAGAAATTTACCCAAGGGATATAGGAGAGCTGAGGCATAGGGACACATATACCCCAATGTTCATAGCAGCACTCTCAACAATAGCCAAATCATGGAAAGAGCCTAAGCATCCATCAACAGACGAATGCATCGAGAAGACGTGGTTTATCTATACCATGGAATACTACATGGCAATGAGAAACAATGAAACCTGGCCATGTGTAGCAACATGGATGGACCTTGAGGGTGTTATGCTGAGCGAAATAAGTCAGGCAGAGAAGGACAAATACCATATGTTTTTACTCATATGTGGAACAGGAGAAACTTAACAGAGGACCATGGGGGAGGGGAAGGTAGAAAAATGGTTAAGGAGAGGAAGGGAGACAAAACACAGGAGACTCTCAAATACTGAGAACAAACTGAGGGTTTTGGGTTGGGGGAGAGGGGAAAATGGGTGATGGGCATGGAGGAGGGCACTTGTTGGAATGAGCACTGGGTGTTGTATGGAAAACAACTTGACAATAAACTATATAAAAAAATAATAATATCCATGCTTAAATTTACTCTATTTCTTTTATTATTTGATTTACTATTAGTATAAAATCAAATTGGACAGGTTTCTTCCCTTTAGTATCTGTTATCATTTTATAACCTTTACTACTTGATGACATTTCTGCTATAGTGCCTTGCTTTTTTTCTTTTAAGTCATATTTAAAATTCAAGAAGTATGGGCAGACAACCTTTCCCACATTTATATATTTTTAAAACTCTTGATCATGTTAAAAATTATTCTTGTTTTGTTATTTTTGTGAAGGATTGCATTAAAATCTTTGGGGTGAAAAGAACTGAGATTCATTCAGGTCACTTCAAGTGATGACAGCCGCTTTTACATATCCACAGGTGAATATAGAGCTGCAAACTGTGGTATATAAGATATCAGAGGGTTATGCAGGAGCTAAGGCAAATTTATTGGCCCGGTGTCTTGGCATCGCGCTCTGCATGGGCTTCAGGCTGGGCTTCGGGTCTCTGCTCATTTAAAGCCTTGCTTTTCGCCGGCATCCATGTCAGCAAGGCTCTGCTGTCACATGACCCCTATGATCTGCCTTGTCTCAGCCTGTCGCTCAGCTTTTTTCCCACTAGCAACTAATTGGCCTTCTCATGGATCTCCCTTGTCACAACCCAAGACAGAGTCAGCCACGATCGTCACAATTTGGAGAGAAAAAATAGAACCTAAATACCTCATGGGCCGCTGGCCGAGCCAGGCTGCCCTGGGTTCATGCCCCCTCCCCGGGTTCCAGAAGTGATGGCCAAGGTGCCACAATCACCCAGAACAAACCACACAGGGCCTGGCACTCTGCAGGGCCTCTGCGTGTGACAATTCTCATCATTGTGTGAGCATCATGGGTATCGTACTCTACAATAGAAGCTCCTAGAGCCGAATATTTCAGTAATCAAAAGTAATTACCTATTCCTCTTAGGCGACCAAAGCCATTGTGTATATAGAAGAAATGAATAGCATGGCAGACGTCACTTTTCCTTCTGTCCCTCAAATTGTCTCTTTACTGATGTACGATGACGCTTCCAGAGCCAAAGATGGTGCTGGGCCCGTGTCTGGCTACCCCATCATCTGTATCACAGTGAGTAGGCAACTGGAAAAATTGAGAAAAATTGCAAAATGACTATTTCAAATAATTGTGGATGTTAGCCAGTGTAGATTGGCTTTGCCATGAAGAAATGCAAGTGGGAAAATACCGCAAGGCGTAAGCTTTGAACTTTGGGGATAGGAAAACATGACATTAGTCACATAAAGTCCCCGTTTTTCTTCCTTATCCAACAAAGGTTTATTAACTGATGTGTACACAGTGTGTTATCTCCTGTTATCTCAGGGTCTGCCACCGATAGAAAAAATAAATAAAGGTTGAACTGTGCACTCAAGAAACTTAAAAATAAGGAAGAGAAAAATATATAGGAATCGTCGCCCAGAGAGCAAGATGCGCTCATTGCCGTGAAGAGCCAGCTAGAGCCGCAGCTCTGTGTGTGAGAGGAGGCTTGGGGCGCTGGCATGGTTTAAGATGAGTCAGACAGGGGGAAGCTATTCCAGGAAGAAGTGATTGCAGCAGGGGCTACATCTAGAAGAGTAACATTTAAAAATGGCATATTATTATTTCTTTTTATTTGCCTTTCCTTGAGTTTAAATTATAAGTTCCTTGTGAGCAAAACTAGGATATACTTATTTTTATATCTTATTTTTAAATAACAACAGCCCAGGTGTAATGATCTACTTATAATAGGCACACAATAAATGTTTATTGAATTAACATGGCAGATAAAATTTGGTGCCAAGTTACAGAGGTCTTTAAATGTTATGTGAAGGACTTGGACTTCATTGGTTGGGTAGCAATGGGTTCCTCGCACAGAAGAATGGCATGAGAAGAGGGCTGTGCTGGAGTGTCACCACACAGCAGTGTGTCACTTGCCTAGAAAGACCCCGACTCGATGTGAGGCGGTGCTGGGAATGGGAAGGAAGGCACTGGCTTAAACATTGCCAAGGAAGAATCAGCCAAGTTCACGGACCCACCAGAAGTGGGGGACAAGATGAGAAGGAGGAAGGAGGGAGGGAGAAGAACGAGAATGATTGCGGGTCCCAGAGGTTCATGAGGTGACGCAAAGCATAACAAGGTTCCACGCATCAAGTTGGAGTAGAAACGTCCAGTAAGCTGTTTGAAACAGAAGCTCAGAGTCCATATGCGCTGTCCCGGATAGAATAGAAGTGTGAAGGCCGCGTGAATAGCAGGTTGAAATGGCAAAAGGAAGAAGGCAAGGTTTAGGATAGAGAGCGTGAGAAGCGTAACTTCCGCACTGTTCCGTACTGTGGCCCTAACAGTCACTTGTTTCCCATAGGCTTGCAACCCTAAATACTCAGACTATGACAAAACAGGCTCTATTTGTGCGAGTGAGAACATCAACGACACCTTGACCCGGTACCGATGGCTGGTTAGCGCACCCGCTGGCCCTGATGGCGTGACCAGCCCCATGAGAGAAGTGGACTTCGACACCTTTTTCACGTCGTCCAAGATGATCACCTTGGACTCCATATACTTTCAGCCTGGCTCCAGGGTGCAGTGCGCGGCTCGTGCTGTGAATGCCAATGGCAATGAGGGCCTGGAGCTGATGAGCGCTATCGTAACCATCAGCAGAGAAGAAGGTACTCTTCTTTCGCACGAACCACTGAAACACACAAATGTCTGCTTTCTGGCTATGAGTTCTCCCAGATGTCCCCATGCACTCCTTAATACTCTTTAAGTCATTTTTAAAATTTATTTATTTATTTTGAGAGAGAGAGTGAGAACAGAGGAGGGGCAGAGAGAGAGAGAGAGAGAGAGAGAGAGTCCCAAGCAGCTCTGTGCCGTCAGTGTGGAGCCCCATGCAGGGCTCAAATTCATGAACCGTGAGATCATGGCCTGAGCCAAAATCAGGAGTAGGACGCTTAACCGACCGAGCCACCCGGGTGCCTAATTATTCTTCAGGTACTCGAAAAATGACATCCGGTTTCCGAAAATATTCATTAGAAACTATTCATTTGCTCCACATTTTGTGATCACCTGTTATATGCCAGACTTTACGCCGGCATATACGTGCTCTCTGCTGGTATTAAGGAAAATAAATCAAGATGCTTATTCTCGAGAAATTCACACGCAAGCTGAGGACAGAGATAAACTTACTGGGGATGAGCATTATCGAAGTGATTAGTTCTACCCTGAGGGGGTCAGGAAGGGTTTCATCAAAGAACTGCTTAAGCTGCATCTTGAAAACAGCAGAGAAAAGAAAAGCACGAGCAACTACCGACAGAAGCATGAAAACTCATGGAATAATCTGGTAACTACAGAGAAGTGGGGAAGGAAGCATGTGAGAGGAGAGTGGGGAAGATCACATGAAGCAGGACGGTATGCAAGGGACAGCTCTGGACACGGTGGCTCCTGGGTGATGACCTGGTTGCTGCACACATGGGGCTTTGCCGGCGAGCTGGGACAGAGGAATGACGGTTCGGGTGGAGAGATGTGTACGGGTGCCCACACCATGTGGTTACGGGGCGGGGAGGGGGGGTTGTCCAGGGCTGAAGCCCAGACATTGGAGGTGAGGAACAGGATGTAGCCGGAGACAAG
The DNA here is from genome assembly GCF_008692635.1 of Crocuta crocuta. NCBI lineage: Eukaryota > Metazoa > Chordata > Mammalia > Carnivora > Hyaenidae > Crocuta > Crocuta crocuta. The sequence goes on from NW_027527955.1 coordinate 6,737,927, forward strand.
ACTGCAAAGACAGGGACTCTGCTTCATACGCTCATCTTTCACTCAGGAGAAGAACTTCCAAGTCAGATTTTTAAAATATCAGTCTGTTGGGGCGCCTGGGGGGCTCAATCTGTTGAGCATCCGACTTCGGCTCAGGTCATGATCTCGCGGTCCGTGGGTTCGAGCCCCGCGTCAGGCTCAGTGCTGACAGCTCAGAGCCTGGAGCCTGTTTCAGATTCTGTGTCTCCCTCTCCCTCTGCCTCTTCCCTACTTGCACTCTGTCTCTCTAAAAAAATAAATAAACATTTAAAAAAATTGAAACTAGCAGTGTGCTTGTAAGATTTCATTCCTAAAACTTTATTTGCATCTAATGGTTCAGAGGTATGTTTGTTGCATAAAGAAATGCTATATGTACTACCTCCCACCATTATATACTCAGGATCTATAATTATTGATATCATATATAGTAAACAGGTTCTTCTATTAGGATTAAAATATATGGTTTTTAAATTTCTTTTAAAACCAAACTATTATGTTGGTACCAGAAAGAAAAAAAAATTAAACACTGCTTTAAAAAGAGTCCCCCTCTTAATAAACCCAGATGCTAGCAACTGTCTCTGATTTTACTGCTATCTTAATAAATAGTTGTCTATTTCCTCTGTCTTGTACAAATAAGAAAGAGAATATATATAGCCTGTTGTCCTGAAATTACAACCCAGCGTCTTTGTCTCTTCCATGATACTAAAATGAAAACATTACAATTCCTTTAAAGCTAACATTGGAGGAAGATTTTCATGTCAACGTTCTTGAGGATCACTGAGAGCTAGAGATGTTAGAAAACAATCTTATATCGTACGCGTATGCATATATCAGTATGAGTCTATTTTGTATCAGTATGTATATTATAAATTACAAATTATAATACACATACCATAAGGAGTTACATATATAGAGAAAATGCTACTGTATACATTTTGTTCTCTAATTCTAAGGAGACTTTAGGGGTTTTGTTTTAAAAATGAGTGCATTTTTAGTTGATTTGATTACCAAAAATGATACTTTATGACTAGTCAGTAAGTGGACTATTCTAGGGTAAACATCCAATTCACATAATTACACTATAGTTATTTTTTCCTGTTGACTTTCACATTTTATAATAAAATGGCTTTGTAAATATGATTATAACCTAGAATGCCCAATGTATTAAAGTACGTTGAACAATAATGATTTTTCTCAACTTTATAGAATACCCACGATGCAAAGAAGTAGCCACAAAACTGCCTGCTGATGATTCTCATACCAGGGTCTTCGGGTGGCTTTTTTAGAGCTCCTCTTAGCAATGCTTCAGTTCACAGAAGATTTTTAATTTTATTATTTAAAAAATAAGGGTGCCTCATTTAAAAATATTCTTTAGGTGTTATCTGTTTTCTTCTTTTAGCATAAACATGTTCGTTTTTCCCTGAGGTCTCTGTCAGCCCCGAGTACCAGGGACAGTAGGAGCAGAGCCCTTCTCCGCTAAGCTGCGCTACACGGGCCCGGAGGACCCAGAATACACAAACCTTATCAAGCTCACGGTCACGATGCCACACATAGACGGTAGGTGGCTTGGGTAAGCAAATCCATGGGAGTGGTTTGGGCTTCTCCTTACCTGGTTCGTCTCACTGAGTGGTCGAAATCACCAGACAATGAATGTCCATTGTACAACTTGACCTTCAATTCCTTCTGCTTCTTTCAAGTGTTTCTTTCTTAAAGTCTGACAACCTAAGCATTCTTTAAAATTAAATATAATATATTGTTGAAACATGATGGAGCAAAACTGGTTAATGTGTTTTATGAAATGGCATAAATGTGTCCATCCTTAAAACTTTTAAACTTGGAATTCCGGTGAAGCATCCCGGCATCTCATTGAGCACCTTCAATGTATATTTGCTATTTCATAGATAGAATTTTATAAATCCAATTTATAAATTGTGTTCATTTTCTCCAGATAGGAAAGTGTGGCCAGAATTTGTGAGTCATTAACCTTATTCACACTGTGAACATTTTTCCAAGTACAGAAAATGTTTTATTTTTTTTAACATTGATTTATTTTTAAGAGATGGAGCATGAGTGAGGGAGGGGCAAAGACAGAGGGAGACACAGAATCCAAAGCAGGCTCCAGGCTCTGAGCTGTCAGCACAGAGCCCAACATGGGGCTTGAATGCATCAACCGCAAGATCATGACCTGAAGTCAAAGACTTAACTGACTGAGCCATTCAGACACGCCCAGAAAACACTTTCTTTTTTTTTTTTAATTTTTTTAAAATGTTTTTTATTTATTTCTAGGAGAGAGAGAGAGAGAGAGACAGTGTGAGCAGGGGAGGGTCAGAGAGAGAGGGAGTCACAGATTGAAACAGGCTCCAGGCTCTGAGCTGGCAGTCAGCACAGAGCCCGACACAGGGCTCGAACCCACGAACCGCGAGATCATGACCTAAGCAAAAGTCGGATGCTTAACCGACTAAGCCACCCAGAAGCCCCCAGAAAACACTTTCAAGTTCTCTTCTCCTCAGTTGACTTCATACCTGAAAGAAATTGTTAATACTAATTTTATCACTTGGTGTCTTAGTTATATTTAAAGTGAGAGGAAACAAGTAGGCAGTATTAGGAACTATAAGGTAGACTTTTTCTTTCTCAGAAAAAAAAGACATAATTGTGCTTTTTTTGCTTATTGCAAACCCAAATTTGTGTTGGGGGAGATAGGTGGACAAGAATCTGCACCTCTTTACTTTATGGCATGAGGGACCCACGTATGCCCAACCATCTCCAGGCTCATGTTGGAGGTGGGACTCAAAGGTGCAAAGGGCCGAGGAGGGACCAGCAAGGGAAAAAAAGCCTCTAACCATTCCTAATAGAAAGACTGGTCCCTTACACTGCTCTCAGAGCATACTCTGCATTGTCCAACATGGTCAATGGCCACAGCTCGTCCAGAAGCAGGGAAGAAGCGGACCAGTTCTTTCATGAGGCCAGAGTCTTGCTCCAGAGAACCTGAGAACGAGAGATGGGAAAGGTTCCCGGCGAACCCCTCTCTCGTGGTCCACTTTGCTGCGTTGTTTATTTATACAGCAGTTCGACAAACTGTAGCCTCTGTGCCAAACCCAGCTTGCTGCCTCTTTTCATATGGCCTTGCAAGCTAAGAAAGGTTTTTACATTTTTAAATGTTTGGAAAAAAACCAAAGAACAATATTTCATGGAACACGAAAATTTCATGAAATTATAACCCATTGTCCATGATAAGGTCCTATCACAAGTTATGTTCGTTCCTTTACGCATCACCAGTGCCGGCTTTCCATCCACCGTGGCAGCCCGGGTGGTGTGGCATAGACCTTATGGCCCACAGATTTTATTTACTACTTGACCCTTTATGGAAGAAGTTTGCCAACCCTCAGCCAGTACTGTATTCGGGGTGTTTGCAAACTTCTTGGTCTCGGGGCATCCTTAAAAACTATTCAGGATCTCAAAGACTTACTGTTTTTATGAGTTGTATCTCTAAGTATAGACTAGATTTAAAATTAAAATTAAGAAATTATAAATACTTATTTTTTCATTCATTGAAAAATAACAAGTACATTACATAGTAACATGAAAAACATACTTTTAAGAAAAAGAACTATATAAACCAAAAAAATTTATGTTTTTTTTTACTTTTAAAAATGTATTTAATGTCTGGTTTAATAAATGACAGCCGACTTCTTTCATCCACCTCTGCATTCAAACTATGGCGATGTATGGTGGTTCATACCCTCTGAAGGAGTGCACGGTACACTAGTGAGAGAATAATGGTGGAAAAGTAAAATAATGCCTCAGAATCGTTATAAGAATAGCTTTAATATCACACATCTCCTGGAAAATTCCAGGGGACCCCTGGGACACTGTGTCAATAGTAATCACGCTGTACAGTATTTTAGAACACTTGTCTTCTCGGGGATGAAGAAAAGATTAAGTGTTCTCAGCCCTTCGCTGGTGACAGTGGCATCCCGGTTACGTTCCTTGCAGGCATGCTCCCTGTGGTCTCCACTAAAGAGCTTTCCAACTTTGAGCTCACCCTCAGTCCTGATGGTTCCAGAGTCGGAAACCACCAGTGCTCCAATCTCCTGGACTATACCGAAGTGAAGACCCACCATGGCTTCCTGACCGATGCTACAAAAAATCCAGAAGTAATTGGAGAGACGCATCCCTACCAGTACAGCCCATCCATCAGAGGCTCCAGTACCTTACGCTTCTATCGAAGCCTGAACCTGGAGGCCTGCTTATGGGAGTTTGTCAGCTACTATGACATGTCGGAACTTCTCACTGACTGTGGGGGCGCCATCGGTACAGATGGGCAGGTAAGGCTTTTGAGCATCTGAACTTGGTCACTGGAAAAACCAGTTGGTTCTGTCCAAGTATACAAATTGGGACTAAACCCCACCTCCAGATTTCCATCTTGGTGGTCATTAGGCACAAGAGGGACTGGCATGAGTGGCGTGAAAATGCATGTCTACTTCTCGAACCATTATCATGTCTTTGTATCGAAAGGTCAGTGAATAATTATTGCCATAAACTCCAAATCTATTCTGATATTATAAAAATCCAAATACTAATTTCTTTTCAAAGTATACATTATTGTGTATTGTATATACATACAGAGGTCTGTGATGTATTATAAACCATCTAAAATGAGGATTTATAATCCTCTGGTGAGTCATTTTTCTTCTTCCTTATTTTCTTCCTCCACCTTCTGTCTTTCTCTCCTTTATCCTCTCTTCTTCTCCCTAGTTTTCTCCCCTTTCCCTCCCTGTCTGCCTCATTTCTCCATCACTGACACAGTCAAAAGTATTTGCACTACAATCTGCTAGTTTCTCCTCTGTGTTTACTGACTCCTTTTCATTCTACACAGACATTGACACATAAAATACACAACACACACACACACACACACACACACACACACAATGAACAAAGTTGTTGTCAAAATGATAAGGGAGCAAGATCTCCATTGGTAGTTATTGTTGAGAATCTAAAATATGTTGGGGGTAGTTTAGAAGTGTAATGAGTGTTTGAACTAAAAGCCATGCTCTGTCTTGCCTGGACTAAACAAAGACTTTATATAAGTAGGCTTACACATTAAAGTGTTGAATGGTACCATGTATGTATATGTCTTTCAAGACTTAGCCAAGGTGAGACCGAATGTTGACCGTGCTATATCCCTGTGGTGTTAAAAAAACAAGTCGTAGCATTAGAAATGTAAATGACAGCAGAGTATCAGCTTCACCCCAAGGCGAAGCTGTGAAACCGGACACGCTCAGCTGGTGTTGATGTGGAATGGGCAGCCACTGATTACATCTGGGGACTACTGGACTCCAAGGTAATGAGACGGTCCCTCCATCTCTTCTAAAAGCAACAAAATATTCAGAAACTTGCATGGATTAGTAAAAATTCACAAGACACCAACAGGAAAACCGTATGGAATGCTGGAAAGAGCATGAATATTAGAATCCAGCAAATGTAGACTTAAAATTGGCTCTGATATTTTCTAGCCTTGTGTCCTTGGGTGAGTTACTCAAGATCTCANATCTCCATTGGTAGTTATTGTTGAGAATCTAAAATATGTTGGGGGTAGTTTAGAAGTGTAATGAGTGTTTGAACTAAAAGCCATGCTCTGTCTTGCCTGGACTAAACAAAGACTTTATATAAGTAGGCTTACACATTAAAGTGTTGAATGGTACCATGTATGTATATGTCTTTCAAGACTTAGCCAAGGTGAGACCGAATGTTGACCGTGCTATATCCCTGTGGTGTTAAAAAAACAAGTCGTAGCATTAGAAATGTAAATGACAGCAGAGTATCAGCTTCACCCCAAGGCGAAGCTGTGAAACTGGACACGCTCAGCTGGTGTTGATGTGGAATGGGCAGCCACTGATTACATCTGGGGACTACTGGACTCCAAGGTAATGAGACGGTCCCTCCATCTCTTCTAAAAGCAACAAAATATTCAGAAACTTGCATGGATTAGTAAAAATTCACAAGACACCAATAGGAAAACCGTATGGAATGCTGGAAAGAGCATGAATATTAGAATCCAGCAAATGTAGACTTAAAATTGGCTCTGATATTTTCTAGCCTTGTGTCCTTGGGTGAGTTACTCAAGATCTCACAAGTGTTGCCTCTTCAGGCCTTTCTTCCCCAACATATCTCTGCCCTCAGAAAGAAACATGAAATTTTCTAGTAGCCATACTTCAAAAAGTAAAAAGAGGGGCGCCTGGATGGCCCAGTTGGTTGAGCATCCGACTTAGGCCCACGTCATGATCTTATGGTTTGTGAGTTCAAGCCCCACATTGGGCTCTTAACCGACAGCTCAGAGCCTGGAGCCTGCTTTGAATTCTGTGTCTCCCTCTCTCTCTGCCCCTCCCCATGTGTGCTCTGTCTCTGTCTCTCTCTCTAAAATAAATAAACATTTAAAAAAAGTAAAGAAAAACATATGAAACTAATTTTAAGAATAGTTTGCTTAGTATATCAAATATATTACATTTTGATATGTAGTCAATATAAATTTATTTATTTATTTATTTAAGAGAGAGAGAGAGTGAGCATGTGCATATACATGGTGGGGGGAGAGGGGAGAGGCAGAGGGAGAGAGAGAATCCCTAGCAGGGTCTGCACTGTCAGTACAGAGCCCAACACGGGGGTCAGTCTCAACGACCATGAGATTAGGACCTGAAACAAAACCAAGAGTTGGCTGCTTAACCAAGTGAGCCACCCAGGCACCTCATGGTTTAGTTGTTTTTTTAAGTGAGAGTAATGTTACTACTGTGGAAAGCTGGGAAACTAAAAGAATGTAAAAAAAAATCTTATTCATTACTCCATTATCATTGTGCACACCCAAATTTTCTAGTTCTTTCCAATATACATACACATTTTCAATAGTAGCAATGTAATATTTATACCATCTTGTATGTTGCTTTGAAGCTTAACATTGCGACCATTTACTCAGGACAAGGAAAGTCTTCAGATACATGACTTTTGATGGCGATAGAATATTTTACCTTGTGGGTAATCATAACTGTTTTTCTCTTATTGGTCATTTTGATAATTTATAGTTCTATTATTGTAAATATCTCATAAAATTGTCCTAAATCCTAAGGAATCTGTGGACCAGTATTGACCCTACCTCATTCCAGGGTCTCCCTTGTACATCTCTGATACCATAGGACTTCAGAAAATCTTGTTTGTGGACACAAGCGTAGGCCTCTTTCTTATAAGTGTTCACGGATGTGTAGACTGCTAATACTACTAATCCCTTGGCTAAAGATTCTAACTTGTTAAAACAATGACCTCCACGGGATGAAATATTAATCTTAGTTTCCAGTGGAATATACATTGACTTAATCGCTCTCCTTTACACTGAGTGTTACAATTGTACTACAAGAGTCAGTTCTCATTCACCGCAATAATATCGACACTTAACAAAAATAACCTCAAAAGACTTTGGTTGCAAAGCCCGTCTTCTGCAGGCTGGGTTAGCAGCTGATGGGAAATGCTAACTACGACACAGCTAGGAGTCAAATCATTTGCTTGGATGATGGTTTTTCTTTCTACGTATTTTTGCTGGCAATTCGGGTCATCAATTTTGTGATTTAAGGAGTTTAGTTTTTAGGCTATGATAAAGTGATGAATTATTGCTCTCATGATTTATATTATTCACCAACACAAGTTAATCCCTGTTGCTGTTCATTGTGGAAGGAGAATTAGAATGGTGTCAGAAAGCCCAGCTGGAACTGCTCAAGAGTACGATCTGACTTAAGTCCATTTCTTCTTGTGTAGAAGAGCATAGTTTTATTTGCCCAGTTATTCAGCACAGCTATTTTGAGAATGAAGTATGATAACACCGGTTAGGTGGCCATAGGACTGCCCTCAGCTTTGTTTGGAATGTGATGAGGTGTGATCGAGGAGAGAAGCACAGGTCAAAGGCTGGGGTCTAATAATGGCAGGGGCCACAGAGCAGGCTTAAAGAATCTGTGAGAAATTTGGTTTATTTCTTTGAGCCTTAACTTTCCTCTCTCTCTTTTTCTATGCATCATCTATCAATTGATCCATCCATGCATCCACCCATCCATCCGACTCATCCATCCATCCATCTTCCATCCATCCATCCATCCGTCCTCCATCCATCCAAGCATCTCTCCATCCAGCCATCCACACATACATATAAATATAATTATGAGGGAGAGTAAAAGTATCAAATGGCTTTTATTGTGAACCTACGAGCTCAATAAATGAATATTAGTATATCCTCCACTACTCCTAACCCACCTGCAAAATACCTGAAGGAGAAAAGTATAAAATTTTAAGCAGTTCACTTCATTTCAACTCATTATTTTTGAGACATATTAAGTGTCATTACTGAACACATTTGCTTCTAGGTCTTTCCTGCTTTATCTTCCTTTATATAGTAATTTAAAAATATCTTATAGCAGTATTATTCATAATAGCTCAAAACAGGAAAGAACCCACATGTCCATCAGCTGATGAACAGCTAAATACCCACGGCTTATGCATGCAATGGTATGCTATTCAGAAATAAAAGTACTGAAATATGTAGCAACATGGATGCACCTTGAAAACATAAGTGAAAGAAACCTGTCACAAAAGACCACATATTGTATTCTTCTATTTATATGAAAAGTCCATGATTGGCAAATACATAGAGACAGGAAATAGGGCCAGTGGCTGACATAGACTGGTAGGAGGAGGGAATAAAAGAATAACTTCTAATGGGTTTGGGATTCCCTTTAGAGGTGATGAAAACATCCTAAAATTAACTGTGTTGAAAATTACACCTCTCCCTGAATATGTTCAATACTGTTGGTTTGTCCACTTTAATAGGTGAGTTGTATGGTGTGTGAACTGTATCTTAATAGAGCTCTTATAAAACAGAAAAGACTGTGTAAGTCTAATACGCTTAAAACAGTGGAATGCACTTCAAGATTTCTGCCTCATATCCTTTGTTGCAAAGGAAGATACTAGAGTAACAACTATTTAGTTGCTCCAGAATTAAGTGAGAGGGCAGTAGTATAAATACTGTCACTTCCTTTCCTCAGTGGCTACTCAAAATCCTTAGCTAAGTGAATGGAGAAAATGGCTTGTACAAAATTAGACTCCTCTGGTTAACACTGAATCATGTTGACAAATACAATTTTGTTGTCTTAGGTCCTAAATCTAGTACAGTCGTATGTGACTCTTCGAGTGCCTCTGTATGTTTCCTACGTGTTCCATTCCCCGGTTGGGGTAGGAGGCTGGCAGCATTTTGACTTGAAGTCAGAGCTCCGTCTGACTTTTGTGTATGACACTGCCATCTTGTGGAACGACGGAATCGGCAGCCCACCAGAAGCGGAACTCCAAGGTGGGCTAATAATCCGGAAAACTAGTTTTCTTGCCTATTTGAATTACTTAACAGGATTTTTTTTTACTATACTAAAACTAATAGAAGTGACCTTCAATATATTTTTTGTGTTAAATATTTTAAGATTATTTCCATTTGTCATGGAAAAACTAACTAAATCATATCAACCCTTCAAGTTTTGCATAATACGTGACTGTTAAATGTAACTTACACATTTTATGGATTTTTAATCCTTACAGTTCATTTTAGGTGATTAATCATTTGTACATTACACAACACAATCAACATGTTTCCTAGACTCTAGAAAATGCATAGAGGAAGCTCCAACTGAAAATAAGAAATGGCATCTGGATGGCTTAGAGGGTGCCTCGATGGCTCAATTGGTTGTGTCTGACTCTTGATCTCAGCTCAGGTCTTGATCTCAGGGTCATGAGTTCAAGTCCTGTGTTGGGCTCCACACAGGGCATGGAGCCTACTGAAGAGAGGAGAGGAGAGGAGAGGGGAGGGGAGGGGAGGGGAGGGGAGGGGAGGGGAAGAGATAGAGAGAGGAATGAAGGAAGAAAAGGAGGGAGGGAGAGAAAGAAAGAGAGAGAGAAAGAGGAAAGAAGGGAGGGAGGGAGGGAGGAAGGAAGCAGTAATATCCCTGGATCCTTGTTCTGGCTCACAGCTAACTAGCTCTGTGATCTTGAACATACTCCTTAACCTTTGTTTCTTCTGAAAGATAAGCTAGAATTCTAATATTCTTTTCATTTTAAAATTCTATTATTCTATAATATTTTAGCTTAATATCTTGGAACAGTGGTAGTAAGAACAACTACTTACTGAGCCCATTAGCATCTGCAAATCTTGGTTTCAATCTCCATGTCAGAATTATAATTCAAAGTCCCGAGCATAAAGCTAACTATCTATGGGTAGAATGAGCACTGTTTCATTTCAGGCACATGCTGCTGCCCTGGCCCCACGCCTAGCTGAGCATCATGCCTGCATTACTCATTATGAGCCAGACAGGAAATACTACTGACATTGCATCAAGCTTTGCTATCTTACACACATTAAAATTGCCTTAAAGCTATGTGAAAGGTGATATGAGCACCCTGAGTAGTCATTCCAGATTATTTTACATTTTCATGTTTTAATTCTATATTTTGCCTTAGAAAACGTGTATTTAAGTAAATTTTAATGTGGGTCCATGCAAGGGTTCTCAAGTACCATGTAAGGATCTCATGTTTTCTTCTTTTCTTTTTAAAATTTTTAATGTTTTTATTTTATTTTTGAGAGACAGAGACAGACTGTGAGCAGGGGAGGGGCAGAGAGAGAAGGAGACACAGAATTCGAGGCAGGCTCCAGGCTCTGAGCTGTCAGCACGGAGCCTGATGCAGGGCTCAAACTCAAGGACCATGAGATCAGACCTGAGCCGAAGTCTCAGTCAGCATCTGGAACAAACAACCTCAAGGAACTGAGCCCCCAGGCGTCTCTTTCCTCTATCTAGAAGCAACTTCGGTCAAATTGCTAACAGCCTTGGGAAAGCTCCAGAGTTTTTATTAAGCCTGTAAAATTCGGAATCATTCTGGAGCACACAAACCCACTTCTGTGTTCAAATCTTCAACATTTCACAATTTTACTGTGTCTCTCAATTTACAGCTTCATTTATGTAGACTAATGCTTTTNCAGTCTGGATATTTCCTACTGACCTCTCATGTTCCCTGATTCTATATTGCCTCCCTTCTAGACACGCTTTCTTGTTAGAAAATGAAACCAAACAAACAAACAAAATACATTTTTTAATGTTTTATTTATTTCTGAGAGAGAGAGAGAGAGAGCAGGGGAGGGTCAGAGAGAGAGTGAGACACAGAATCCGAAGCAAGCTGCAGGCTCCAGGCTCTGAGCTGTCAGCACAGAGCCCGACGTGGGGCTCAGAACCATGAGATCATGACCTGAGCCAAAGTCGGGCACTTAACCAACTGAGCCACCCAGGAGCCCCAAATACCTTTGAGTCTCTTATCACTCGGAATCTTTCTGACAGCACCCTTTGGCCAAAATGCTTAAAGACAAGATGAATCTGAATTCACACTTGGAAGAAATCCTGGGGACCAGAAGACCCAGGTCACCCATATTTCCACTCTTGTGCACTCTCCCCCCATAGGTTCTCTCTATCCCACCAGCATGCGCATCGGTGAAGAGGGCCGCTTGGTGGTGAACTTCAAGACGGAGGCTCAGTTTCATGGCTTGTTTGTGCTCTCCCACCCGGGTAAGCCCTGTTACCCACTGAAAGCCATGCCCCGGATGGCGGGAGACAAATCTCCCACAGCCGCGCGTGCTTCAGCGTCCTTCTCTGTGAGCTCTGAACCCCTCATTCCAAATGAATTGTCACCATGACTTCCCTGCAGGAGTGCCCGAGAATTGCTCAGCTCCCTCTCAGCAGCCACAAAATCATCCTTAGCTACGCAGACGTTTAGAGAAAGACAAAATGACTAACGTGAATTTATTTATTTTTTTTTACAAATAGTTTATTGTCAAGTGGTTTCCATATAACACCCAGTGCTCATCCCCACAAGTGCCCTCCTCCATGCCCATCTCCCCTCTTCCCCCCACACCCGTCAGTCCTCAGTTTGTTTTCAGTATTCAAGAGTCTCTCATGGTTTGCCTCTCTCCCTCTCCCCCACTATTTCCCCTCTTCTTCTCCCCCACGGTCCTCTGTTAAGTTCCTCCTAATCCTCCTATACGTGCAAACATATGATATTTGTCCTTCTCTGCCTGACTTATTTCGCTCAGCATAACACCCTCAAGGTCCATCCATGTTGCTACACATGGCCAGATTTCATTCTTTCTCATTGCCATGGAGTATTCCATGGTATAGATAAACCACATCTTCTTGATCCATTCGTCCGTTGTTGGACACTTAGGCTCTTTCCATGTTTTGGCTATTGTTGAGAGTGCTGCTATGAACATTGGGGTAGACTAACATAAATTTAAAAGAAAATGCTACTGAGTCCATTTTCAGTGGGGTTTGCCCTGGGTAAAGAGCCCAGCAACAACAATCCCCTTCTCTACTTCAACTCCGTTGTAGAAGATGTCGAATTTTAGGTCGTTTGCTCGGCAAGCCCTTCTCTGTTCACAATTCTTTCCTAGATACTGTAGGAAACCTTTGTAATAGAGGCAGACGTGGTACTTCCCTAGGATACTTACATTTCAGACATGGCAACTAATTACCTTTAAGAAGGACTGGCTATGTCATTTTACTCACTGTGACAGCAGACTGTGGTTTGAATTATCAGCGAGGAGGCAGTCACTGAAGTCCTATGTCCACACTTTTTTTATATAAAAGGACATTTCATTAGAGAGATCATTTTTTATTTGACTCTCCATTATCCCTAAATTGGTTTTGCATATTGTGCCCCTTTGCCAGCTGTTGTCAGATTGGAAGGGGAAAATAGTTCACTCACCGTCTTCTCCATCCTTCCTTTCTCTGGGTTTGAGCTCTAAACAAAGGAGAGAATAGGCCTGAAATTCATAAGAGAAAGAGGGTTCATTATAGTTTTATGAATCTGAGCCACAAGAAATATAGACCCAAAAAGAATCATTTTGCTGTCTTATAATTGACAGTTCTGGAAATTAAGATTTCTTGGTCTTTATAGGTCCCTTCCACATGCCTACCTTTCTAATAAACTGAATCTTTGTTTAGGCACAATTGCTGGCAATCTAAGTAAAATTAGATTCCACTTATAAATTGGGTTTGCCCAGCTGTGTGGATGCTAATAGACCCAAGCTCAGCTCGGAGCCCTGGTGCACAATAAATGCATTCACATCAGCTTTTACTACACTGTTGAGCCTCCCTGGAAGTAGCCCTGAACTGGTGAGCATTTCTGCACAGTTCTCTTTTGACAGAACTATAGAGTGGAAAAAGCACTGAATTCGGATTCAGAGGGCACACAGACTGGCTGTGTGATGTTGGGAGAGTCACTATGATCAGCCTCAGCCCAGTTTCCCTGGGACAAAATGAGGATAATCATACCACCACCACTGTGACCTTGAAGGCTTCGTGTTAAAAACAAGAGCAAGCGATGTACGGTAAGCACCTGGAAAACTCTAAGCTGTTACACACTTTTTAACTACTGTACCGTTATTATAATTGGCACTTTCTAGCGTCCTTCACGAGCTCAATGATCATGTCGGTGGATCACCCAGGCCTGACCTTTTCCCTGCGCCTCATAAGGAGCGAGCCCACCTACAACCAGCCAGTGCAGCAATGGAGCTTTGTGTCTGACTTTGCAGTAAGTGACTCAGGCCTGTGCTGAAGTTTACTTTTCTGCCGCCTTTGATTACACCTCAGATTCTTTTTTTTTTTTTTTTTTAATGTAGTTTACTGTCAAGTTGGCTAACACGCAGTGTGTACACTGCTCTTGGTTTTGGGGGTAGATTCCTGTGACTCATCATCGCTTACATACAACACCCAGTACTCGTCCCAACAAGTGCCCTCCTCAGTGCCCATCACTCGTTTTCCCCTCTCCCCGGCCCGCCCCGTCAGCTCTCTGTTTGTTCTCTGTATTTAAGTGTCTCTTATGGTTTGCCTACACCTCAGATTCTTAAATGAAAAACATAAATGTCCTCTCTTCTCCTCAAAGGTGCGTGACTATTCAGGTACCTACACCGTAAAACTGCTGCCATGCACCACTCCATCGACTCAAGAGTATCGCCTGCCAGTCACCTGCAACCCCAGAGAGCCTGTCACCTTTGACCTTGACATACGATTCCAACAGGTGTGTCTCTTGGAGTTATTTTCCCCCGGCTTATAGAATCCCATTCTATTAAGGTCATGGTTTACTTTTATCAGTAAAAAAATAAATAAATAAATTCACCCAATGAGTTTAATTCCCGCACGCTGAGAAAAAGGAAGTCAGATAGGAAGGAAGCAAGAAAGGAAGAAAGGAGGAAAGAGCTGCCCTTTATCTGGCATTGGTTCCGATATACAATCTGTTGTTTAAGAGTATGCAAGGACTGGGGCACCTGGGTGGCTCAGTCAGTTGAGCGTCCAACTTTAGCTCAGGTCATGATCTCATGGTTTGTGAGTTTGAGCCCCACATCAGGCTCTGGGCTGACAGCTCGGGGCCTGCTTTAGATTCTCTGTCTCCCTCTCTCTCTGCCCCTCTCCTGCTCACACAAGTTCTCTCTCTCTCTCTCTCTCTCTCACTCAAAACTAAATAAACATTAAAATTTTTTTAAAAAAGAGTATGCAAGGGTTTTTGGTTTTTGGGGTTTTTTTTTCTTTGTTGTTTTTCTTATGTGATGTTGTCTCCTCCTGGACTTTGCTGCTTTGGAGATTTGAGAATTTTCCCCAGAGTTTCCCTGCACTTCTTTGTCTTATTCTTGATCTTCAAGGAAAATAAATACTCTGTAGTTCATGCCACCTCCAAGTGCCTAACTGCCATTATCTCTTAAAAGAAAGGTGATGGCACTTTTTGTCCAAGAACTTCTACTAAGAGCTGGCCTTCCACAGACCATGATACATCCTGGGAAACCAATGGAAAAGGACTCAAGCAACGCTGTTTAGTCACAGCTAAAACATTTCACTTCGCCAGGTTTGCCTTCTCAAGAAAGACAGAGCCAACGTTACAATTGCCTTCATTAGTTTGGTTGGCTGTGAAAATTGCAGTGCAGTCTTTAGCATTCTACATGTCCGTGTACGCAGCTGTGTGTGTGTGTGTGAGAGAGAGAGAGAGAGAGAGAGAGAATAATGTACTGATTAACCACCAGAACAATCAACAACACATTAAAGGGCTTTTACGCTTGGTTTTAGGTCAGCGACCCGGTAGCAGCCGAGTTCAGCCTGAACACCCAGATGTACCTACTCTCCAAGAAGAGCCTCTGGTTGTCTGAAGGATCCATGGGATTTGGGCAAGAGAGTGACGTGGCTTTTGCAGAAGGTATCATTTCACAAATGAGACAGCTGCTCCGTTTGCCATTGCGTCTGTGGGGCTTTGCTCCACTGGGATCATGTGTGAGAGGGGAAATTGTAACCCCTGGGATGGTTTTGAGAACGTAACTGGGTCCTTACCGCTGCGACAGGGATGGGGTAGGAAATTGTATATATGTTATTAGGCGGCTTTTCTTCTGGAAAAAGAAAGAATTTCTTTATTTCTATTTCCCTGACCTAAGTGACTTTTGGAACAAATCTGGGTTTTTTTTTTTCGTTAGTCTTTTCTCAAGGTGCATAGACTCAAATACTACAGCTACTTGAGATTGTAAATGCCTCATGGGCAAGGCTTATATCTATCTTGTTCAGTGGTGTATTTCTAACACCTAACAAAATGCCTAACACGCATGGTAGGAGTTCACTAACAGCTGTGAAAAAGATGATTGAAGACCAGGGAATTTCCGTAAACTCCCTTTCAAAAGCAAATAAAGCTAACCCAGCCTTTTATTGATATTTTCTTTTTTATATGCTTTATTAGTCTGCATCTTGCCAAGTAATTTATTTATATAAGGCAGGCTTTAACCACAGTGAAATATTATTAATATTAAACTATATTTAATATAGTTAATAAACCAAGTCTTGAGGTTATTCCCACTACCAGCTGAGCATATGAGGGTCAATAAATCTTCAGTCACTTGTGGTCAGTTGTCAAAGTAGTTTTAACCTGGGAGTGTGTGAGATCCTGAAGGTCTTCCAACATTTGATGCCAGATTGGGAAAAGAAGGAAATCCTCGCTGGTGGCATTATTGTCACAAATTATTGGCAGTGTCACAGACACACCGTACCATGTAACAGAAATAACATCGCCACATCTCTGTTTCAGGTGATATAATTTATGGTCGAGTCATGGTAGATCCTGTCCAGAATCTAGGGGATTCCTTTTACTGCAGCATTGAAAAGGTGTTCCTGTGCACCGGAGCCGATGGCTATGTCCCCAAATACAGTCCCACGAATGCAGAATATGGCTGCTTAGCTGATTCTCCTTCACTCTTATATAGATTTAAAATTGTGGTAAGTGCTTTGACCCAAGCAATGAACTGGGTAGGTAGTCAAAGTTGAGTGTTTTTGTCTAATATCGAAAAACAATGGCGTCTTTTTCAAATGAAACTCGGTGGTGACATTTTATGGTAACTTGTACTCGCACAAAACTAAAGAAACATTCTGTACTTGCAAAAGTTGGCCTTAGCTACAGCACTCCTCATTCTCTTATTGCTTAAAGGACAAAGCTCAGCCAGAGACACAAGCCACCAGTTTTGGAAATGTCCTGTTTAATGCCAGACTCGCAGTGGATGACCCTGAAGCTATTCTCTTAGTGAATCAGCCTGGATCCGATGGGTTTAAAGTCGACTCAACGCCACTCTTTCAGGTGGGCCAATAACCAGCCACTCACAACAGGTCCGTGAGCACGTGCAAGTCATTTCATATCGGAACACTCTAGATGTCTTCTATTAAATGACAGTAAAAGTGATATTGTGTAAGTCATAGTAACATTGAAGACGGTTATGTAGGTAAGCCACACGAGACCGTATTGGGCACGTGGTGAACGTTCTGTAAACTCCCATTATTCTTATTTTTATTAATGCCTTAATATTACTTTAAGTCTATGTGTAAAGGAGACCCTTATTCAGCCCAGAATATAAATCTAAGTCTGATGGTCCGGAACTCTGTTTTTCTTATTCAGAACTTCCCTCCTGTTGACTTTCCGTGACCATCTTTATTAGAGTGATCTTATATGAAATGCTGGATTCTAAAAAACAAGTGTGCACAGGTCATGAATCTCCACTCCCCAAAGACTTTATATCTCCCCAAAGACTGGATATCCTAACCTAGAAGTAGATGGTAAAAAGAAACCCACAGGACCATAACACTGAGCAGACAAATGAGACAAATTCAGAGATGTGTTCCTACTGTGAATCCTTGGGCGAGCAAGTACAGCTTTTAGGAAATTTGCTAAAAATTGTCCAGACAGGATGGGCTGCAGAAACACATCGTCTTTATTCAACCTAAAGAAAGAATCTTAAGGAAGTATATTTGTGGTTCTGAATACTTTTCTAAAATTATTTTTACTGTTAAACTCTCAAAGCATTTGACCCCTCCTAAATCCTGAAGGCTTCAAAGAGCCGTCAGAAAAGCCTTTCTTTTCACAGGCCCTGGAAAAGCAGAAAAACTGACCTCTTCTATGGTCTTGTAGGTAAATATGGAACAAGACATACCGGAAGAGAGTCCTGAGGGTCAGGAGGTCTGAGTTCTAGTCCTGCCTCTGCCACTAACTAGTTGAGTGTCGGGGCAAGTTACTGCTGTGCATTCTTGTTGACTCATTGTTTAGATGGATAAGTTAAACTGTGTGATATTTAAAGCGCTTTACAGCTCCCACATTCTATGGCTACAAGTCACAGATGGCCAAATATCTACCGGAACACACTCCCTCAAGAGTTGCACAAAGTATCTTAGAGTGCATTACACAAAGCCTTCCGTGTACTACACGTGCAAAAATAGTAAGTAGGTTACTTCTCCGGACTAGAGTTCATTATCAGTTGTTGTCTCTGCCATTAAGTTCTCTTGCAATGGTCACACATTAGGTTGGTGTGGTATTTAATTTTCTAACCAATGGAGCTGCATTTCCTAGGTGTCTCTGGGCCGAGAGTGGTACATACACACCATCTACACGGTGAGATCGAAAGACAACGCCAATCGAGGTATTGGCAAGAGGAGCGTGGAGTCCCGGCACCACTCTGTGGGGAGTTCGGGGAAGCCCCGGGCAGTCACCCAGGGCCGGACGAAGAGGGAGGTCAGGAGCCCACCCCCCCTGGCCTGGGAAATAGGCGCTGAAAACAACCGAGGAACCAACATCCAGCACATCGCCCTGGACCGCAGCAGCAGGAAGCAGAGCCCCCCAGGGAGAGTTCCTCCCGACGGCGTCCTCCCCCGGGAGCTCAGCCGTCCCAGCGCCGCCGACGTCAGCCTGGTCACGGTGGTGGGAGGCATCGCGCTGGGGCTCCTCGCCCTCTGCCTTGCGGCCGTCACAGTGATCATGTGCAAGAGCAGGAAGGGCGCCAGGAGGAAGGACTCTCTAAAGGGCTCGGGCAGCAGCAAGCCCGTGATGCCCCCGCAGAGCCACCACAGCGACAGTTCAGAGGTCTGATGACCACAGGGGGGCTTCAGCCCTTTCCTCAAGTGCCTCAGAAAGACGATAGAAACCCAAATGCTTCTGTAAACAGCAGAGAATTGGGGACTTCTGTTATGAAGCTGCTCAGAGGACCCGACTGTGCTAAGGAACTTCGATTTGAATTCTGTCTACTCTTTCATGCATCAAAGAACAAAATCAGACCGCAGACCACATCTCTCCTCTTGCCCGGAAGGCAACGTGCACAGAGCCAGAGATGGACTGCGAGGAATGTACGGCACATTTTAGGCATTTTCTCCATGCAGTGGAGACAAATCTATTCAAAGGTGCTACAGACTCCTTCCGAAGTTCAAGAGGAGTCTATTGTTGCTATCTTAGTATAAACCTTGAAGGTGCAATTATCACATCATTTATTCATTATCTAACAGTCCATTAATACGAAGGTTTCATTGCTAGTCTGAAAGAATGATAAACACACTGTTTACTATGACAAGTTTTCTAATAGGTGAAGACAGTGTAGAATTATGACCAGGGATAACTAAACCCATAATTCACCTTTTCTACTACATGGGAGGGAATGGAAGGAAAGAGAGAGGGAAGTAAGTCACTAGTTTGGATTTGAATTATGGTGTCCTTGTTTTATTTGCTTATTTAATTTTAAATTAAACCAAAGACTATGTTCGGTCTGGAAGAGATTGTTGATGAAAGACTTTGCTGTTATATAGTGAGTAGTCGAGTTCTTGCATGATGGTATACCTAACTGGTGCTCAACATTTGTGGGAAACGAGAGGGTTAGTGGCGTGTTGATGATGAAGAAATGCTATAGCGTTAGAGTCACACTTATAAGACAATGTTCTCTAAGAACTGAGCCTAGATATTTGCAGTATTGAACCCATAAATGATAATGAGAAATATCATTACAGGTGGTGGAGGGAGAAAGTGATATTTATTAATGTAATGTTTTTAACCAAAGTGCCTCCTCTCCACACTTTATAGAACAAAAGAACATTTTGCTGGGTGACAGACGAGGTTAACCGTCAGAATGGCACACTCACGCAACAGTGTCCAGAACTTAAATTGGCCATAGGACATTTCATTAACTTGTTAATCAGCATCTGGTCTAAAGCAAGGGACTCTGCTGCTGTCATTCCAGAGATGGTCTTGGAGGTGCCTGCTTCTTCTTTGATCCAACAGGAGAGCAGCATTCTCTGACATCCCCAGGTCAGTGAGCTGATGCAGTGAGATCCTTCCCAGCATCTGAAAATATAATGTGTCATGCTGCTCACAGTGTTAAAAACCAAGAAACTTAGGGAGCTTGCTTGGCAAGGCTCCCATTGCCTTTCTGGAAAAAAAAAATGTACTTTTACCAAATGGCAGAGATTTCAGTTGGAAAGGGAAGGAAAATGTCAGTAGTCTAATGACCAATCTTCCAAAAGCTAGTAAATGTATTTCAAGCAAAAATAAGTTCGGGAGAAAAAGAACCGTGCCTAAAGACTAAGTAACCCTCAGGTGTTGTCTGGAATCCCCTTTCTTTGCATCTGTAGCCAGGCCACGCTGGACATCCCAGTGGAGTGGATCTGATCTGGTGTCTGTGAGTGCCCGTCATCTCTTTATTGAAAAAAAGAATCGACATTGGTGCTGAGAGAGAGGTGAAGTGTCTAATACTCGCCCCTCTTCTTTTGGGCAGCTCTGCACGTCACATTCAAAGTCTTTCAAAGACTATGGTAGACCGTAGTCCCCTTCCATTGGGGAATTTACAAATATCACCTATTACTCAAAGGTGCCCCCCACAGGACTTCTAGAAAGTACTGGAGAGCCCAGGAATTCATTTGTCAAATAAACATCAGTGCTTCCTTAATTGTCCCCCTTTCTTTTGCTTTGCACTCTACAGATGCTTGACTACTTCATTAGTTACCTCAGAACTAGGATAGGAATTAGCATGAGTGAAGCAGCCTCAAATGGTGTGTGGACTTCTCATGATTTAGCATTGGGTTCAATTCACTTAGATTGTTAAAGCAAGTAGTCTCAACTGACTTTATGTTACTTTAGTAGTGTGGGTGCTTCAGAGCCCGACTATGGCGCAATCTTGGGCGTCTCTATCATTGAGTATAGTAATCAACAGAACATCATTACAACATGTCTGTTTTGAGCTTTGGGGCGACACTGGCTTTATACCAAATTTCACTCCACAATAAGTTTTTCTAATGAGATTGCCATATATAAATTGGAGGGCTTATAAAATACAGAACATGTCTATCCTTTCCTAATAAAGAAGTTTCTTCCTCTCCACCCATTTCCTTCTCTCTTTCTTCTTTTCCTTCCTCCCCTTGAAAACAGAAAGTCTGTGGGAAATAGGCAGATACAGCTTTTTTAAGTATAAAGTGCTTGGATTTTGGCATCATTTCCTTTATATCTATTTACTTAATATGTGATTTAATATACATTAATCATAAAAATTCTTTTTAGTGGAAAAAGAATCACGCAAAGAGCTTTATTGTTCAATAAAGCAGACCCTTTCCCCCCAATATTTTGTTTTTAGAGAATTATGCTGGTATTATCAGATCCAATTACATAAAATAACTTCCCATAGACAGGATATAGCTGTTATAGCTCCTTAGATGCTCAGTAACTTCTGACCCTAATTAAAACAAGGTCTTGTTGATATTCCGTAGTAAACCCAAAACACAAAAATATATATTAAGCCTACTAAGCTCTCCTAGCATATGAACTAGGAAGCATTAAAATACGTAATTATGTTTTAATGATGGTTTTACTTGTTCCAGTTCATTCCCTCTGTTAACATTTACTAAATGTTCACCTACAATTAGTCACTTTGAGACATTACACAGAAACCAAGATACCCTCCCTGCTCTCAAGCAGGTTACACTGAACTATGGCTCATCCTTCAGACTGAAGGAATCCATATTTGCATTAGGTTCTCTCCTGGACCAAAAACACACCAGGTATATCTGGGAATCACAATTTAAACATCTCTCCAGAGCACTGACAGTGGAATCTAATCTTTATCATCTGAAAGAACCCCACAAGTTATAGATCATTCTGATGGTGGATCTCATGCAAAATATTTCAGATCAATAATCTGATGGAAGCGTCCTTCAGAAATCTACACGGAGAAGACACATTGCAGGGATGTGGGTAGCTCTGCATATTCTTTTCCTCTTACTGGAAGACATGCCCACTTTATTCCAAGAAAGGGATATAGCACATAAACTCTTGTTCCAGTCCATGGACTTCCTCAATACCTCTTCCCACAAGCATCCACAATGTTTGAACAGTATGAATAAAGGTCAACTGAAAATCTGCTTCCACGCTACTGCATAGCATTTGTGATAAGAAGGACCAATTCTAGGCTCAATATGAAGGGATTTAGTTCTATAGGCAGCATACCACTACAAGATCAAGCCCTCATACCTCTAAGTCTTTTCCAGGAACCAACTTCAAGGTCAACTTTAAAAATGGAAATGGACCTGTCTGAAAATCATGGAGTCTTTCCTCACACAAATTGGTGCTAAGGGCTAAAATAGTCCTAGATTGAGAGATAATAAAGTAACAATAAAGGCAAAATGTAATGACATTTAGATTTTTGAAGTTGGAAATTTGATTTCTGCTACTATTTTGAAAATATCTATTTAGTTTTGACTTAGAAATCAATTTAGTCCTTTAAAAAGAAAAAAGAAAAAATATCCTCAAAGATGCAAATGTTTTACAAATCTGAAACTTACATAATTGTATTGATTTGAAAACAAGTAAGCTGTGATTCTTTGAAACTCTTCCATTTCTTGTAGCCCTGATAGCAATAACAAAAGAAAGAGAACAGGTGTCTTTACTAGCCCTAGGCCAAATGATGAATAGGACTTAAATGTTCAATCAGTCCCACTGTGATGGCTTTAGAAATGTGCAGTTTGCCAGGAAACTATAAATACTACTATTATCTTGCGCACAGACAGCCGCATGTGCATATAAAAACAACCAAAGATCTCATTTCTAGAAGAGATGGCCCTCAATAGTTTTAACTGAAATGGTTCATATGGAGATTTTCAAGAAGGTCAACAGAATGGTTATTTGTCTAAACATACTATTGTGGGAGTTAATTTGACATTAGTTCAATGGTTAATATGTTTCCTTAGGATCTTTCCTGGAATTGATTCGACTGTTTCCTGGTAAAAACATAAACATTTTCAGAAACTATTACCCACAGGTTCAAAGTTTCTCTCATTGTCTAGTTCTCCCTGTTGCCATATCCTTTGATGTTAAGAACAAAAGACAAATTTTGGTAGCTATTTTGATTTTAATAAGACATTTAAAAACAGAAATTCACAGTGTTTTCTATAGTTTTTTACCAGAAAGATTATACAGAAACTTTTTAAATAAAGACTGCTGCTTCTCTCTTGAACTAAAGTTGACCAAACAAACTCTACTAATGTGAGCCCTTCTCTGATTTAATTTTGCTCATTCAGAATATTGAATTTGCAAACTTTTAAATAGTTTTGCTTTCTTCCCTGCCTTTCAAGTACATTTTATTACCTTTTCCCTGTTATTTGTGTGGATGTGGTTTTTTTCAGTATTGTGTTTTACTAAAAAGCAGAATTAAAAAAAAAACAACAACCCTGCTCTAGCAATGATACCTACTTCTTTCCTTCCTTTCATGGAGGAGGTTTCTTCCTTCCTCTGAGATTTCTTTATCCTTCCCCCTGTCGCGCTTCCCTTTTAGTTTTGAAGCCATTGCCATTTTCACTACGTAATTAGCATTCTTGTTCCCCCGAAAGCCAGCACTGATGCAGTATCCCTTCTTTATGAAATGTTAAGGCTTTTGGAGGAAGGAAAGAACTCCCTTCAAAAGATCAAAAGCATCGCATTGAATAATGTGATGACAATCTGTGCTTTGATTCTCTCAGTAAAGGTTCAACACTGACATTTAAGATATTTTAAAAGATCCCTTTAAGGATTTGATTGAGTAAAAATAAAAGGCCGGAGATCACATATATGAAGTTGTTTGGGATGATTGAATACTTTGCAACGAAATAAATGGCAACACAAAAATACTGTTAAAATGTTAACAGCAATGAAGTGTTTTAAACTGTAATCACTAAATACCCAATGCTCTTTTTACAGTAAGCCCAATGTTGCCTACACCAATTACACGATCCCTTGAATACGCTAAGTGAACTTCTACTACAGATATTTGTTTTTCCAACGTTTGGATTGTCTTTCATAAGAATTGTCAGTATTGTGCCTTAGAAAAAAAGAAAGAAAAGAGAGAAATGGAAATGTTTTAAAACTACCATTAATCATAAAGAGCATTATAGTACAAATCACTTAAAACATAGAAAAGTAATAACTGGTAAAAATAAAAGATGATTCCTGTAAGGGCCAAAATTAAGCACATTACAAAAAGAAGTACAAAGCAGAGTCTTCTTCTGTGGTTTTGGGAATTGAGTTTTTGGCAAGGTATTTTTTAAGCCCATTTATCTGTAAAAGAAAACTTCAGCTTGGACAAGGAGTTGTGTGTTTTATAATTGTATTAAGTGCCTGCTTCCTTCCCCAAAGCCCTCCAGAACACTCAGTGAATTTATATTTATCTAGCCAATGAGTGGAATATCTGTGTGTAATGGAACTATTTGCAGACCTTAATAGCCTTTGTGATTTTCCCATGAGAACTCTTCAAAAGCTAACAGGGTCTAGTTTTTTTGTATATTTACTGGGATACTTCATATTTGCTGGATATTGAAACTTATCCCTGGGAAACCAATTATGCAAATAATTTGGAACCATTCAGCCTTCAATCCACGTCTAAAATAATTCTTGCTGCCACTTGTATTTCATAACTGCAACTGTTCTCCATCAAAACACATCACATGTTTAATATAAATAAAGCCCATATAAATATAAATGTGTTAACATGGTCAAGTTATTGTGGTTCATTCTCTAATTTTTACTTACACTAAAATCAAAGAATTTGTGCAGTCTGCCGCGAGTGTCAGTTATTTCCGTCCTGGATCTGAAGCCTGAGCTCCCGCAGGCTTCCAGACTGGGACGTGGGTTCCCACTAACTCTCTGATTCTGATGGTAAAATACGGACGCCCCTCAGCCGGCTGGGCCTGTAGGGTCTTAGTGCTTCCTCACCAGTTGTAGCAGGTGCAGGTGCAGCCAGAGGCCACAAGGGGCAAGGTACTCACAGGAAACTGCACATTTAGGTAACTAACTTTGTCCCAAGGAGTAGGGTGTCCAGACCCTACTGCAGTTATGAAACTGTGCCCAGCTACACTGATAAGGATGAATCAGCTGATCGGATCCATTGCTGGGAGGCTGACAGGGTAGTCTAGTTGCCTTTATGTGAACTTCACTAAGTCAATGATAATTTGATTTATTACATGGTCAGATTTTTAATATGTGGCCACCCGAATGTAATACCAAAAAGATTGCAAAGACAGCCTGTTATAGCTATAAGAAGGATTATGTTGAAGGATTATATTGAAGGATAATCCCAAGAAAAGGGCAAAATACATGAAAGAAGGTGGGGTGGAAGGCCGGGGGAAGAAATGGCTATATTGTAGCAGAAAAACTATAATCAGCCTCAGAAATGAAGGGTTCGATTTATCTCCACTATAAATATATATTTTTTTTTAATTTGAGAGAGAGAGAGAGTGCACAAATGGAGAGGGGACTAGAAGGGAGAAAGAATTTTAAGCAACTTCCACGCTCAGTGCAGAGCCCTGACCTGGGGCCCGATCCCACGACCCTGGGATCATGACCTGAGCCGAAATCAAGAGTCAAACACTCATCCAACAGAGCCACCCAGACAGCCCTCCATCTTCACTATAGAAGAAAAGAAAAAAAGCCTGTATGCTGGGAAATTTCCAAGTTGCTAGGGAGAAATCCTGGCCTTCAGGAAACTGGAGAAGTGAACCAGGGAAGGGAAGATTCATGATCCAGCCACACCGGATATTGACAGTGGGAGATAAGATCATGCCATAAAGTCATGATCACCCCAGAGGGACCCAAACTAAGGGAAAACCCCCTCCTTAGCCAGAATGAGTGAATGTGGACCTGACTAGTGGGGAAAAGGTCATCAGGAGCAGGGTTAGGCTAGTCTGAGCCCTCCCTACCCAACAGCCAGCCCAGTAAACTGCTGCAAAGGAAGGTTGGTAGCAATTTTTGAAAATCCTACAATAGACCGAAAAGCCTTTCAAGATCTCATCCTAGAAATGTAAATGTGCCTAACTGCAAAGTGGTTAAAGGTGGCAGAGAAGACAGAGTAAGGTTACATCCAAAGGCAGTAGACACAGGTCAGAGACAATGCAGGGAGAGTACGTTTGGGAAAAGCTGGATACAAACAGAGGTAAAAGTGCTTGCCCAGGACTTCCTCAGAGTCCGAAGCACATGTGCTACATGACAACATACAGTAGCTGGGACCCGACATGGTTCTGGCACTTTTGATAAGGACAGGAGCTCCCTCCCCTTCCACCCCATCACCCCGTCACCCCCACTTGGCTTGAATTCTAATGTTTTGTTTGGGGGGGCAGATTTATTTATTTCTGAGAGAGAGAGCACGAGCAGAGGAGGGTCATAGAGAGAGGGAGACACAGAATCTAAAGCAGACTCCAGGTTCTGAGCTAGCTGTCAGCACAGAGCCCAACGTGGGGCTCGAGCCCACAAACTGTGAGATCATGATCCGAGCCGAAGTGGGACGCTTAACCGACTGAGCCACCCAGGTGCCCCTTGGCTTGAATTCTAAAGAGATCACTAAATGGAGTGGCATCGTTAATACCCAAGTGTCACAGGAGAAGGCTTCGGAGGCAGTGGCAGGAAGGAAAGAAGCTTTGTCTATAATTTATGGACATGAATTTCTGGAGGTATGACCTACACAGTGGATTATTTTCAGGGACACTTTATGCCCATGAAAACAGGTGTCTGCTCTGTGTTGATAAATTGGAGAAAAGTACTTTCTCTGTGGAGATATTAACCCTAGGCTCATGATTTGGTGTTTTTAAATGGAAGTTTTACTATTATTCAGATATGGCAAGGCCAACAGTTCAAGAAACATTTGCCGTTGAAAGGAAAGCAAATTGTACTCACAGGCTCCCAGGGGAGATGGCACATTACACCCCAAGAGACCCCAGGGTCAGTCATGCGTCAGAGGGAACAAGAGAAAGTGTGGGCAAGAACCTTTCTTGTAGTTTCTATGGACAGAAACAGCCAAGGCAAGATAGACAAGATGAGGTTTAGCTGATTGGAATAATTTTGATGGAGGCTAAGGCATAGGGCTGTCTCTAAAATAATTTTTTAATATTTATCTTATGTTTGAGAGAGAGAGACAGAGACAGAGACAGAGCGTGAGCAGGGGAGGGGCTGAGAAAGAGGGAGACACAGGATCCGAAGCAGGCTCCAGGCTCAGAGCTGTCAGCACAGAGCTTGGTTCAGGGTTCAAACCCGTGAACCGCGAGATCATGACCCTACCCCAAGTCAGACGCTTAACTGACTGAGCCAGCCAGGTGCCCCAGGCTGTCTTTGAATATCTGATACCAGGTCTTTGGGGGACTGGGCAGATGGACAGTAGCCCAGAGTTTGAGAGGCGGATAAAGAAGGTGGTTGGGGTAGGGACTCTGGATTGTTTGGTTTACCTATGAAAGGCATAAATCTCTAGGAATTGGCTAACCCTCTTTGAATCTGTCTTAGGGGCAGAATTAAGGTAGACTCTAGGGGCGTCTGGGTGGCTCAGTCGGTTAAGCATCCAACTTTTAATTTCAGATCAGGTCATGATCTCACAGTTCATGAGTTCAAGCCCCGCATCCGGCTCTGCACTGCCAGCACAGAGCTTGGTTGGGATTCTCTCTCGCTCTCTTTCTCTGTCTGTCTCTCCCTGTCTCTCTGCCCCTCCCCTGCTCATTCTCTCTCTCTGCCTCTCAAAGTAAATAAATAAAACTTAAAAAAAAAATTTTTTTAAAGTAGACTCTAGAGAAAGGGCCAGGATTTTTTATCTGGACTCCGTGGTATTTAATTATACCCAAAACCAGAGCAGTAAGAAAAAAACATTTTCAAAACCAAAGTCAAGTTTTGTGTAAGAGTTTTGTGTGAGGCAAGTCCTGACAAGAAGAAAGAGAAAAGGGTAAAAGCCTACCTACTCTAGTATCAAAGGATTGTGTGACAGAAAGATTAAGAGAGAGAGAGAGAGGCTAGGAGCCTGGGGAGCTGATTAGGTCGGGGAGGGAGGGATTACAGCAAAAGCAAAAGGGGGATCTTGCCCCTCCCCTACCGCTGCCCATTTAAGCCCCGGGAGAGAGCGCACCCCTGCAGAAATCCCTGTTGGAGGTCAGGCTCAGCCAAACACACTCAGGGATCAGTGTGTGTGAGGCCAACAACCGCTGCAAACCGTACTGGCCCGGCATCCGAAGGGGGGACCCCAGCCCCTCCCCGGGCACCCTGATCAAGGCCGCACCACACCTGCTGCTCAAACAGGAAGAGTCCTGGCAGGAGTCACCTGTGCTGGCTTCCATCCTGGGGACTGTCGTGGTCTGTGCCTACATGTGGAGGTTGGATGCTTCCCTCTCTCCAAGAAGTGGTCTGCATTTCCTCCCTGCAGGCTTGTCCTGCCTCCCAGCTCTCCTCCCCCAGGAGAAAACCAAACATCCCCCTGGCTCCGGGGGCAGAGGTTACTGTATTTCAAATATCATCTTTGGCGTTCGCCTTCCAGGAGAGCTCCGACTCCCCGTGATTCTTCTGTACTGTTCGCCCCCAAATATACTTCCCTTCAAGGGGGACTTCTTTAGTCAGCACTCAGTAGCTGATAGAATAAATGGCCTATTGCAGTGTCAAAGAATTCATGAGGCTTAATGCGGGAGGAGTGGAGTAATTTGAATCTCCCAGAGAGTTTCCCAGTCACATCTGCACAGCCCTAGAGATTCTGAAAGAGCACCCACACCCCCACTCGCAGGCCAAGGATCTGTGCCGTCTGAAACGGATCTTCTAGGGAGTGAGAGAACCATGACCTTCAGGGAGAGCCATGGGTTTAGAGTTTGCCGTACATTGACAGGAAAGACTGGCATTTTTAGTGCAATCCTGGAAATCAAAGAAGGGTGAGTTGTGGGTTTCTGGAACAGGCTAGGAAGAGATTTTTGCAGTGAGCCCACAAAATGTCCTTGTACAGGGAGATCGTCTCTCCTCAGGTGACAGGTGACCTTCCGCGCCACGGGTGTCCCAAGCCTGCACCACTGTTCTTAAGATATAGGGTCACCAAGTGTCGACATGGTGTGACTTCACCGACTCAGATTCTGGCCGGTGGGGATGAGCTGTGATAAGTTTCTGTTCCCAATTCTTGTTAAAATGCAAGTATCTAGCTTAGTAGGAAAAATATGAACCCCAAGGAGTTAAAAACGAGTGCTAGAGTTGTAGAGTCAGTGGAATCTACCAAAAAAAAATTTATTGACTGTGAATTGTCCAGAATTCATGTCAAGTATGATATGGTTTCATGAAAAAAGCATGTTACAAAACCAAAGGTTGAGTGTGTTCCCCATTTTGCATTTATATGCAGATGATACCTACATGTGACAGGGACGCATATAGAGGGGATAAGAGCAGAGATGGAGGTGTGGGGTGGGGGTTGCGAGGGTAGAGGGTTATATAAGAAGTATGTTCGCAGTGTGAAAAGGAGTGTGTGCACATGTGTGTGCAAGCTCTCACAGTCCTGGACACAGGGTAAAACTGTAGTGGACACCCACACTTCCAGAGACTGAAAGGCAAAAAGGGAATGAGAAGGCTCCCCCTCCCCCTCCCCCCTCAGCCCTCCCCCAAAGAAAACTCCATGATGTTTAAGAGCAAGGACTTCCGGAGTCAGATCTAGTTTTAATTCCTAACCCAAAGCTAGGTGCAGGATCTTGGGCAAGTTATTTAACCTCTTGACATCACTTTCTCATCTGCAGAATAAAGATACTTCTTGGCATCCATAAAGGGCTCAGCACAGTGGTAACACATAGCAGACATTCACTAAATGGGAACAAAAAAATCCCAGAACAAAAAATCCTCAAAAATAGAACTCAAAAGAAAATTGCACCATGGCAACAAAAAGTGTCTGACAAAGCAAATTTTTAAATACATCACGTCTATATTCTGTTCTACGGCTTCTTTATTTTTAGCAGGTGTTCTGTGTGTGTGGTTTTTTTGGTTGTTTGTTTTTTGTTGCTGTTTTTGGTGTTGGTTTTGAGGGGGGTTGTTTTGGGGTTTTGAGGGAGAGAATAGAGTTTACAAACAATTCTTGACAGCTGGTGGCTCTTGGGACTAATAATAGAGTGAAAACATGTAGTCCACAGGATGATGTTCCCCAGGGATTTCAACCCATGGAATCTGTTAGAAGCACTCTCACATCTAAGCACCGTGCTCTGTCCCACATGCTGACAAAGGTGCCAGGCGGCTGCGCATTGACTCCCATTCTGGGGAGGGGGATGGGCACCGAGAGAGCTGAGTCCAGTCTGCCCTGGCGGGGTGGCGATGCGCTTGCAGCTGGGAGCTTCAGTGCCTCTTCAGTCTTGGGACTTCAAAATCCATCAGAATTGGGGCGCCTGGGTGGCTCAGTCAGTTAAGCGGCTGACTTCAGCTCAGGTCATGATCTCGTGGTTCGTGGGTTTGAGACCCGCATCAGGCTCTCTGCTGTCAGCATAGAGCCTGCTTAGGAGCCTCTGTTCCCCTCTCTCTCTGCCCCTCCCCAGCTTACGCACACTCTCCCTCTCAAAAATAAGTAAACTTTTTAAAAAATCCATCAGAATTTCAAACATTGAGGCGGGGGGGGGTTGTTGTAATTATTGGAGATTTAGCAAACAGTTACTTGGGAATTATAAAGCAAATATCTAGTAGAAATAGGAGGCCTATGTTACTTTGTAAATTGTCTAGAGAGCTTCCCCAAACTAATCAAAAACAAAGCTGAAGTCTTAGTCGCAGTCACACAAAGATTTCCTCCCCTACTGCAAAAACAGCTCCTGCGTTAAATCAGGAAGACCTGCTAGCTGATTACTAATAAGCTGCTTATGCTCTTGAATAATAAAAGTAGTACACAGACCTCATTATTATTATTATTATTATTTGTAGCCTCTATGGCACTTCCTTGCTAATGCTATTCCAGCTGGGGAGTGGCTCTGCTTCAATAATATTGATATTCTCACCACTTCTAACTGCTGGGTTCTCCTGATGAATAGAAACAGCTCCCAAAGCAACTGGCTGGCTACAGCAGGGAGCCCTCAGGCTCTGTTAGGAACCTTCTTATGGTTGTTGTAGCTGACACCACCAATGCCTTCCAGGATATTCATGGGCAGAGGAAACACAATGGTAGAATTCTTCTCTGTGGCCACCGTGGTTAAGGTTTGCAGGTAACGCAGTTGCAGGGCTATGGGGGACTCGGTCAGCACCATGGAGGCTGACTTCAGAGACTTGGAAGCATTCATTTCTCCTTCCGCTGCAAGGACCTAAACGGACAGAAATAAGCAAGTTCAGAAATCAAAGCTTACAAGTGTAACTAACCAGGGCTTTCTGTTTCCGGCTGTGGCGGCTGCATACTGATGCCCGCCTCCCTGCCAGCCCCCACTTTCCCACACGGTCTCTTCTACTTACTTCTGGCCTGGCTGGGGTGAGAGTTTCACATCCTAATGTGATCAGAGAAATTTGAGGAGGTTGCAGGAAGCAGGGAGAGATTTTACAAATTATGAGTCCCTACATTTCATTTGCAAACAAAATAAAAGCCCTGACTTTAACCCAAACTAATACTGGGCTGTCCGCCCTAGTAATGCTCTCGCGTCCCTCTGGGGCTTGCCCATCCACAGAGTTAGATTTCAGAGAAGTCTGAAATTCAAGGCCTCCAACTGGCTTCTTTCTGTTGTTTTTACTTATCCTAGGAGATGCTTTTCATTTATTCTCTTGCCAGCTTAGCCTCATTCTTACAATGGAAGAATTGGTTGAACCTCTCTTTGCTCTTGATTGCCAGTGCCACTCTGAAAATACTAGAAGGCTCTCTTTAGAGCTCTCTCTCCTAGTTCTCTCCTGCCCAGCACTGACTTGCAGCCCAGCCATGAGCAGTCCCTGTCCCTGTGGCAAAGCGCCCTCCAAAGTCCACC
Organism: Crocuta crocuta; assembly: GCF_008692635.1. Classification (NCBI taxonomy): domain Eukaryota; kingdom Metazoa; phylum Chordata; class Mammalia; order Carnivora; family Hyaenidae; genus Crocuta; species Crocuta crocuta. The sequence continues at coordinate 6,769,534 of NW_027527955.1, forward strand.
GCTAAGAAGCTGCTGGAACTTTGCAGATTAATGAGAGAGAGGGAAGGGATGAGAGCAGAGGAAAGCTTGCGTTGGTTCACAAGGAAGATTCTGAAGGTATGCAAAGGGTTTCTCATCTTGGTTTTTTTTTTAATGTTTATTCATTTATTTTGAGAGAGAGACAGGGAACGAGCATGCACAAGCAGGGGAGGGGCAGAGAGAGAGAGAGAGAGAGAGAATCTCAAGCAAGCTCCCTGCTCAGTGTGGAGCCTGATGCAGGGCTCGATCCCACAACCATGAGATCACAACCTGTGCTAAAATCAAGAGTCAGACGCTTAACCAACTAAGGCCCCCAGGCACCCTTCCTCTTAGTTGGTTTCTGACACGCCAGAAAAGCCATCTTCATGCAGACGTGAAGGCTACAGGCCCAACAGATTCAAAAGCATTCGAGGCTAGGCTATGCTCACATTTCGTGATTCTGACCCGGATTGCATTTAATCACCCCCACCACTCCCTTTTAATCCAGTTTGCTTAACACACTTAACAATCATGTTCACAAGACACGCACGAGGTTGGCTACCTCAGAATCGCTGGCCTTCAGATGGTGACTCCTCCTAGTGCAATGAGTACAGATTAATGTAAAGGATTGTAGAATCAGTGTACTGTACGCCTGAAACTAACCTAGCACTGTCTGTCAGTTATACTTCAGTAATTAAAACACACACACACACACAGTCTCTAGCTTTAAAAAATGTACATTCCTGAGCCACAAGAGACTGCTTCGCTGAGTCCGAGGTGAGGCCTAGGAATTCGTGTTTGCTGCGTTAAGTTCTCTCTAGGAGACTCCAAATTGCAGCCCGACTTAGGACCCACCTCGGTAAGTCACCCCTGACCCAAGGCCCATTGCCAAACTTCCTCCAGGTAGGTTAAGCTGCCCATTATCTTTTAATTCAGGAGGAAATTCTCAGTAAGAATAGTGAAAAAGAAGCCCTTTTTTAATCAAAATAATTGAAAAAGCCTGATCTTCCATTCAAGCTCTATTCTTGTCTGCTCCAAAGGTAGACATCTTGCTGTGTAGACGGAGTAGCCCTTACCCTGGCCCTGGCTTCCCGGGTAGCCTCAGCCTCGGCTGCCATGGATCTCTGTAACTGCACGGGAATCCGGACATCTTTGATTTCCACTCGGGCCACCCGGATCCCCCACAGCTCGGTGGCATCATCAAGTAAGGTCTGTTTCCAAAGCAAAAGAAAGGACATTGATGAGAAGATAGGGGTGATTTCTGATACGCTTTATATTTGCAGGATAAATTCTGCTTCTTTTTTTTCCCTTTTGTATTCACGGCATTTGGAGTGGACAGTTTGGGAAAGGAATAGGAGTCCTCATTAATCATTTCCAGGAATTGAAGCATAACCTGATAGATCTTTCAAAAGCTATCAGGATTCACCCTCACACGATTCCTGATGAAGTATATGTCATCCATCTAGAGTTGAGCAAATCCCCCACATTTTCTTGTCATTGACATGAAGCAGGCCACAACGCACTGGCTTCTCAGACATTCCTGGATTTCATCCTGCCTCCGCCATTTGCAGCTGTGAATCATTGGGCCAGTTACTTAACCTCTCTGATTCTTAGTTTTCTCATCTATAAAAGGTTTCCTTTCAGGATTTTTATGAGACTTGGAGATAATATATGTAAGAAATCTACCAATGCCTCACAATAACTCAATAAATATTATAAGGTACTTTTTGAGATATTATGTACCTTCCTCCATTTAACCTCTGCTCAGTGGCCAGTTTTAAACAGGTAGCCAGGGATATTTATTTTTGGAGAGCACAAGCAGCCTATAATCAAAGATATTCTTGTCCTTTGTAAAAACTTATGGCCACTGAGGCTATCATGTCGGTTATCCTGGATGGGGAGGGATGAAAAAAAAAATGCCTTGAGGAAGAGTAAGATCAGACAAATAGTAGAGATCTCTGTGCTACCAAATGGCAAGATCTCTTGCCTTTCCATGATTTCTACAGAACCCTGGGAGATGGGGAGACCCCCCCCAAGAAGCCGGTGACCAGACTGTGTCAAACTCGCAGGGCCCTTACAAATGACCCGGAGAGTTACGCAGCACTGATACTCTCTCAGAAAACCTTGGGATCTTTATGCCACAGCATGGGCTCAGGAGATGCAAAGGACCAAAGTTGAATTTCCCTCCTAACTTACAGGAGGGAGGCTCAGAATCAAAACATAATTGATTTAAAAACATACAGAAATCTGTCTCTAAACTGGGGTGTGCAAGAGGTGAGGTGGCTACATCAATATTATAATTATGATTATTATAAATATTAGTACTGATACGGGTAGCACGATGTGAGATTTTTCCAGGAAGGGCAGGTTGGTGCTGCCTCCATTGAATCCTGTTCTAATGTTCCACTGACATGCAGAAACATATGGGCGTCTGAGAAATGGAGACCCCTCCTCTGGAGTAACCTAAACTGAAAAGGACTCTAACCTCTTCAGAAAACCTAACGTGAACAATGCTAACTCATAATTTTGAATTCAAAAGAAAATGGATAAAATGCACAATTCCTATGGCTCCCCTTCTCCTGCTCCAGTATTTAAATCTACACCTTGCGGGGCACCTGGATGGCTCAGCCGGTTAAGCATTCGACTTCGGCTCAGGTCATGATCTCATTGCTTGTGAGTTCGAGTCCCAGATCAGGCTCTATGCTACTAGCTCAGAGCCTGGAGCCTGTTTCAGATTCTGTTTCCATCTCTCTGCCCCTCCCCTGCTCATGCCCTGTCTCTCTCTCTTTCTCTCTCAAATATAAAATAAAACACTAAAAATATTTATACATAAATACATAAATACATACATACATAAATATCTATACACCTTGTGATTGGAAATGAATAAAACCAAAAACTGAGGCCCAATGTTTAGAGCAGCTATGTGTGTGTGTGTGTGTGTGTGTGTGTGTGTGTGTGTGGTTTTTGCATGAGATCTTGGGTATGCACAGGAGAGGGGTTCTTTGAACTGCTGATGTTTGCTAATTACTGATCATTAAAATGAATGAACTGACAATAAAGGGTACTCGTTCCCAGCATCTGTACCTGGATGCTATGGGCAATCTCTTCTCGGCCCGCTAAGATTTGGGACAAAGTTTGCGTCCCCAAGACGTTTCTCAGAGTAGTCTGAGCCAACAGAAATGTGGCTTGGTGGACATCATTGACATTAGCCACTGCCGAGACAGCACTATGGATTCTGTAATAGACGACTCCATCCACTTGAGTAGTCACAGAGTCTCTGGTGAGGATCTGAAGAGCAAGAACAGGGAGAAGCACGTGTTTATTATGACTTTCATAGCGACTGACAAAGTGCCAGGCAGAGAGGATCCCTCTCCACAGAAGGGAGTGTTCATGATTACAGCTCATGCCAGCTTCACCAACGATCTGTCCTGGCTCAAGAATATCACTCTAGTTGGAGACAAAATTCCTATACATATGTAGTCCGTACCCTTCCCTGTAACGTCATCTCAGGGAAGTCCTCCACCCCATAGGCAGAGGCTGTTGATTGGCCATGGTGAGAATAAGCACTTCTATTTTACAACGTAGCAATTGGACCTTTCTGGAATTCTACTCTCTAATCTCTAAACAGAGGTAGAGCACTTGTTTCCCTAATACCTGAATCTTTTTGGTTTTCAGTTTTTATCAGATTTGATGACAGCAGTGCCTCTTAGAAAACCTAGATGTCACCAGAGACCTTGTTCTATAGTCAAATAGAGACAATGTTCTATATTCTATATTTTATAGAGGCTCTGCCTTAATCATTCTGAGTAACATGACAAGGTGCTTTGCAGCCAGTGAGAGATCTCTGGCAGTATGATAGGAACAGAACTTAGAACTCCCCTCTCCCATCTAGAACTGTCGATGATGGAGCCAGACAAGACCCATGATAAGTCACAGGGCATCTCGAACTCTCTCATGACACAGGCTGAATCCTAAAGTAAGGACTCCTCAGTTCCCACCAGTGCCATGACGACATGACTGTTGGATCTTGACTGAGTTTCCTGGACCAGACAGAAGAAAACTAACGTTGACTCATAACCCTCTCATCATCTCTGTCCTCCCAGATTGTAGGGCTCTACTCACATTTTCTTTCCTCTTCCTGAATCCTTCTAGTTATTAGTAACTCTATTTCTCTTCCTTGTTGCCCAATTACTGCTCCTGGATGTTTATTTACAGTGCTTTAAGAACTGAAAAGAATTATTTGCAATCCAAATGCCAGTGGGCTTTATGCAGTGTCTGCTCTTTCCCTAGGCCCACCCACTGTGCTGTATCCAATCACTATATATATAAATGATGGAGCTGTTACTGAAGAATCTTCTGGAAAGGTGACAGCGAGGATAGTATCATAACCAAACCCTGCCTTCCACCAAATTAAATTCAGCTCCTTTATACAACTTACCTGACCTTTCCAAGCATCTTGTCTATTGTCCTCCACCCCAGCTTCTCTGCCAGCTGGATCTTTTCTCTCTCTTCTCTGGGACGTTCCCTCTCCCAGGTCTTATAGCAATCTAGCCCTTGCCCTTGGCTTTATTCTCAACCAGAAAAGCAAAGCCCAGTGGTCTTAGGACCCACCCACAGCTCCTCAAGCAGGTATAGTTTGAAAACAAATTGTAAAATTTCAAGTGTCCATATAATGGGGAAGATACAGGTTTTATTTCTAGTGTTTTCTCTTTAGCCAGCATTACCTCTTGTGGGGGAATGTTGCAGGTAACAGTTCGGAGATCCACTTTGACAAACACATCTATGCAGGGCAGGACCAGGATCAAACCTATGAAAATGAAAATATAGCTTAAAAAAGATCCTTGACATTTAATTTTTAGATTCATTTTTAAAACATCCAACCCACCTCTATCCAAGGGTTGAATTTGACATTAATTTTAAAAAAAGATATATTGGAAATCGGTACACTTACTAAAGGTATCCATACAAAAATTTAAGTGATAGGTTTTTTGCCTTAAATATCAACGACTGTCAACATTCTCACCCATCATCAACAGTACTAGAGAAATAGTAGAATTTAAATCTCAAGATTTCAGAGTCCCTCAAACCAATGTACTTTAGAATCTGCAGTTTCCGCAGAACTGTGTTCTGGTTCAAATATAGTGGGATTTTCCAATTATAAACATTTTCACTTCTCTTTGAGTTGTGAAGTATTAGGGTTTGGGGCTGTGGGTGGGAGAAGGATGGAGATAATAATATTCAGTTGAGAATCCTCTGAATCCTTCACATTAGCCTGGTAAATGTCCTCAATAGCAAGAATCACAAATATTAGAACCACAAGGGAGGTCAGCGAGATGGCAACACCTAACCAGTTTCATTTACCAGAAAGATTTTAGGCTGCTGGTTTTGTTTTCAAAGGAGAAACAAGTTTGTAGGTTGTGTGTCATACAACAGAGAGCACTGCTAACGTGCTTTCTTTTGGACCCTGAACTTTTCTGCCTAAGATACTTCCTTTTGGTGGCAGGTCACTGGTTGAGGTCATGAGCCCTAAAACTAGAGTGAAGTCTTAGCCCCAGCACTTACTGGCTTGGGATCTGGGAACATTCACATCACTTTCCGGGGCTTCAGCTACTTAATCTTTAGAAGATGGCGGTGCACATGAAGCATGACATAACATGATACAGAAATAAAGTACTAAACACAGCTAGGTATGTATTAAGTGCTCAAGAATTGGCAAAACTTATTATTATACTTGCATTATTAAAGAATAATTGACAATTTACAAAAGTGGAGAGGTTTTCCGTTAGCAACTTGGCTTGTTTCCCTCTAGTTCTTATGGCTTTCTGAGGTAACTCATTAGCCCCAGAGACACGTATGACGAGAGTAGTTATCCTGGGACATTTAGTGGTGAAATCTTCTGGGAAAACTCATTTAAGAGAGATACACTTTTCTCTAGAGTCCTCCAAGTTATGGCTACTGTACTTCTCTCAAATCCAACTCTACCCTCCTTAGACACCCGGCCTCACCAAATGCACCATAACCAGCAAGGGGTCAACCTTGGTCTGTTATACATGAGTTAGATGAGTCTAACGCTTCTTTTNTAGGAGAGAGAGAGAGAGAGAGAGAGAGACAGCATTGGCAGGGGAGGGTCAGAGAGAGAGGGAGACACAGACTCTGAAATAGGCTCCAGGCTCTGAGCTGGCAGTCAGCACAGAGCCCGACGCGGGGCTCGAACCCACGAACCACGAGATCATGACCTAAGCAAAAGTCGGACGCTTAACCGACTAAGCCACCCAGGCGCCCCGATTAGTCTAACACTTCTATCTGGACAGACTCATAAAAACATTCATCATAAGTAATTCTTGCCCTTTCTCTTAGGTTCTTTATGGAATTAGACAAGTTGGATCATACTACTTGAAATGACCACCTCTCTTTAACAAGCTTCTGCCTTTGAAATTCCTTATATTTTTTTATGCAACAGATATCTGAGTGCCTACCATGGTGCACGGTCAAGTGCAGAGCACATGCAGTATCACAGTGGATAAGAGAGGTGATAGTCCGGTTGGAGAGAGAATGTGTTTACTCAAGTACGTCATAATAAGGAGAAGGAAACAAATGTTATTGAAGAAGTATTGCATAGAACCCATCTTTTCCATGCATCTTCTAAAATGCTGTTTTTGATGACTTTGCCTTTCAAAATATTAAAATTTATCATATGAAACTGTCATGTTTGAAAGTCAAGAACAAATATTAGCCACTTCATATAGCTCAACTACATATAGACCAAAATAAGTTGTGGGAATTAAATCAATATCTTCTAGAGTTTTAGTACCTCATATCTTCCCATGCCCCCCCTCCTAAATCCCAGCCTTTTAACATGAATTTAGAGTACTTTTCATTCTACGGCAGAGAAAGGATGAAAAGAAACACTACCTTTGGCCAAAGGAGTTGGACAACGGCTTCCAGCTCTATATTTCTATTAACCTACTTTCCAGAAGCGGACATTGCCTTTTACTTTTCCATTAGCTCTTTTTGAGGAGAGAGAATCAAAAACCAGCTCCTGGAATCATCTTTTCTGAGTAATTTAATCATCTACCGTGGCCACTTACTCCCTCCCCTCATTCTTCTGTCACCCTTTCAGTGGTCTTGGTAATAAGGGACATCTGGCCAATGTAACAGAGCCAGCTTTTGCTCATGTTCATTGAATCTCTCAGACGGAGGGCCAGATTTCCAAACTCTCAAACTAGCGGTTTAATGGTCACTCAGTTAACTTGCATAACAGAACGACATCCTTCAATTGAACAGAGAGGCAAGAGTTCCAACTTCCTGTGATGTTTTTTCTTCTCAATAGAAGGTGCCGGGGAAAATTTTGGTGGCAATAGTTATAGTATTAGGTGCCCATGATCTTTGTCAGGGGCACCCCCAGTGTCCTACCTGGCCCTCTCGCTTTGTCAGCTTGGATGCGGCCCAGTCGGAATACAACAGCACGCTCATACTCCTTAATGATCTAAGAGATTAAGGGAGAGCATTTAGTCTTAATGGTTCACCAGCTCATACAGAGAAGTCCAACTTATTTCCCAGGGTATTACCTTCAAGCACATCCATATGGAGATGGGGAAGGTAATGATCATCAACAGGACAGACAGGGAAAACAGGATCCAGCCACATACACCAAGCCGTGTACTGCTGATGCCTAGGAAATGAGGAGGGAAGCAAGTCTGTAACTTATGTGCTTCTTAGAAAAAGCCATTCAGCTGCATGAGGTAAGGATACTACCCAGACGGCTGGCCATGCCTGATGGCACTGAGGCGGAGATCAAAATCCATGCACACCTGTAAATGCAGTAAACACACACACTATTCATTCAGGGCTTTAGATTGAAATTGACCTGTCCCTTCCAAGCAAACTCTCATCGCAATCAATAATAATAACTACCACTATATTTAGTAGGACTGACATGGTTTATTATCCTCAAAACATATAAAGCACTGTTGCCCAGAGTCTGGACTACCTACATAAGAGTCCTTAGGGTACCATTTTAAAAGACAAATTCCTTCACCCCCAGGATTCTCCAGGTTGAAATTCAAGACAATCTTTTAGGTATATAGGTAGGTGATGTTTTCCCCAAAGGGAGACAGTATGGCTGGAAAAACATTTTGAGGAGCCCCAGGTGTGAGTTTCTATGAAAGATCTCCTACCTGCCAATGCTGTGGCCTTGGGTAAGGCACTCAGTCATTCTAAGCTTCCACTTCCTCATCTATGGGATGGGGATGGAAGTCAACTGCCTTGAAGGATTGGATGAGGACTAAATGGGATTATTTTTATATGGCCCTTGGCCCATACATTAATATCTACATTAGTAAATGTGTATTATTACCTTTAGTCTCATTTTATAGATATTGCAGGGACTGTCAGACACTGGTATTTGACATTCTGACTTTTCACAGAATTTTGTCAGAGTGGCTCATTACATTGGATGTCTTTTTGCTAATCCCACATTCTGACGACAGGGGCATTTTGGCTTAAAGAATATTGCCCTACAGTGCAAAGTTCAAATCATGCTTCAATCACTGAAAACTTCAATCATTTCAATTACATAATTTCTCAGGTTTTAGAACTCATGTTTGTAAGACACGCGGGTCTGGCTGACCATTTTATGCTTATTTTATTGTTTATATTCACTATTCCACACTCTTTTTCCTTCTCATTCCTTCTGGTTCTCTTCTTGACAACCGCCCCCACCTCCGACTGACTCCCCTTCTCCACATAGGCACCTGAATTAACTGCATTTATTAGATACCTTCACCCAGACAATTCCACAAACAACTTAAACTATCTCTAGCTCCATTAATGCCTAAACCATCCACGTCATTGTCCACGTTAGAGACACAGGGTTATCGCTTCCTCTTCCCTGTTTAACGGCGGAAGTCACTAGGTCTAACTGATTGCACCTCAAGCCCATCTTCACGTATCCACGTTACTGTTACTGACTCATTGGTGCCCATGCTGTCAGTGTACGGACACTCAGGAGAGCTCCAGGATTCTGCTCTCACAAACAATGCTGCAATGAGTGCTTTCTCATATGTGTGTTTACACACGTGTGTAGGGTAAATGCTTGGCAGTAAGAGCGTTAGGTCAGAGATTAGTATCTACACTCTGTTATCTGCTAGGTGCCCTTCAAAGACTTTCTACTGACCTGCACCATCGGCAATAGCACTCTGTGACGCTGCCTCTTTCCACAGGCCCCTCCTCACCAGCTATTTTGAAGCTTCTCAATTATGACATTCTGATAGATGAGATGTATCTATGTTTTAGAGCCATATTTAGTATTAAAACTTTGGGAGCAAATGCCCTTTAATAAACTCCAGATACACATAAAGATATACTCAACAGCAAGAAGGACTTGCCTGCAAACCCAAAGTTTACATTTTCAAAATATCACCTTCCAAAGGCTTGGCCCATACTGAGGTGGATTTGACTATCATTGTGCAGGGTAAAAAGACATTTTGTACATTCTGATAGAATCTTGGCTGCGTTTTGTTTATTCATGTTTTTATTGCTATTAATGACACAGCCTGTATATAAACATTCTCACTGTAAAAAAAAAAAAAATCCAAAGCAACATGGATAAAACTGAAGTCCACTTTCATCTAGAAAGGTCCCATAGTTATTGATTTGGTGTATTTCATTATAGACCCATTCAATGTATTTATATACATATAACTATCATTAGAAAACATTTGGCTTAGGGGCCACTGGGTGGCTCAGTTGGTTAATCATCCAACTTTGACTCAGATCATGATCTCACGGTTTGTGGGTTCAAGCCTGGCATTGAGCTTTGTGCTGACAGCGTAGAGCCGGCTTCAGATTTTGTGTGTATGTCCCTCTCTGCCCCTCCCCTGCTCGTCTTCTCTCTCTCTCTCTCTCAAAAATAAATAAACATTTTTTTAAAAACCACTTGGCTTAGATTTGTAGATTTGGTGAGCCATGGCACCACACTAAACAACTTCTTAAAAAAACTGAATGTATCTTAAAGATGCTTCATGTCAATACATGCAGATTGACCTCATTCTTCTTAATTATCACACCTGCTCCATCTTGAACCTGTATCTCAGTTTCTGTACCCATTCTGTTGATTGATCTGAAGGTGACTTGCGGTTTTGCCCCTACCGAGCTTCACTCACAGAGACGTGCCTCCCGGGCTTCGTTTTCACACTTGGTTATAGCCTACAGCACCAGCGGAAACTTACACATCCTTTAGGACTACGGCTAAACACTTAAAGACTGATAACTTACTTATGTGAGTCGAGGAAGTACGGGAGATTATTCCAAATCACTCTCCCTCCCCCTTATATGGCACTAGAAGTAGATATAAACTGTAGTAACACAGGCCAAGGGACTTGGTTGCTTATTTGGCTCGGTCAACAGTATTTAAATATTAGGTCAATGCTACATAGAGTCCTTGCTCACAGATCCGCTTTACTATAAAGTAATTATTTCTTCTCTGAGCAGAAATAGCAGAAATAGGTTTTTGTGACACTGGTCCAAAACACCAAAACAGAAGGATGTACACTACACATCAGGAAAATGAAAAGCAAACGCACAAAGGGATAATAATACACAGCCTCCAGAACGGCAGACCTTAAAGACCAACAATACCACTTTGTAGCAAGACTGTGCAGCAATCCAGCCCTTAGTAGGCAAGTCGATACAGTCATCTTGAAAAACTATTTGCAAATATCTACTAAAGGTAAACACACTTACTCTATGACTCACTCTTCCACTTCTAAGTAATATGTAAGAGAAAGGAGAGGTAATTACAGTGAAAACGCATTCAAGAATGGTCATTGCAATTTTATTCATAAAATTCAAGAAATGCAGAGCCACCGTAATCCATCAACTGTAAAATGAATAAATAAAAGGGTGATGTACTCAGATAAAGGAGTACTACCCAGAAAGAAAAAAACAAAAGACAAAGCTACCGCCATATGCAAAATACAGATGAAACTCAAAACAAAATATGGGGCAAAATAGGCTGCACCCAAGAGTGCATACTTTTCGACCCCAGTTGTAAGAATATACACTGTATGGGGTGCCTGGGTGGCTTGGTTAAGCGTCCGACTTTCACTTGGGTCATGATCTCGCGGTTTGTGGGTTCGAGCCCCGCGTCAAGCTCTGTGCTGACTGCCAGCTCAGAGCCTGGAGCCTATTTCAGAGTCTGTATCTCCCTCTCTCTCTGACCCTCCCCTGCTCACGCTGTCTCTCTCTCTCCTGGAAATAAATAAAAATATTTTTTAAAAAAGAATATACACTGTATGATCCCACTTACTTTGTATCATTTCATTCAAGAACAAGCACAACTAATGTATTATGTTTGAAATCAGCGTAGTGCTGTCTCTAGTTAGTGGGGCAGGTGACGTCTGGGTACTGTCTGGGAAGGAAAGAGGCAGTCTCTAGGGTGCTGTCATTTTCCAGATCTCCATCAGGGTGCTGATTCCATAGACTTACACATATCAAGGCTGTGGACATAAACAAAGACCGACCAAATGAGAAAAGCAAATGTTCTTTATTCAGGGCTTGCTATCTGGCGAGAGGGTCAGCCTCTGTCACTTCAATTTTGTCCGGGACTGAAAGGCAGGCAGAGGAGTGGGAGAGCTTCCCGGCGGAAAAGGGGGAAGGCTTCAGGTGTGCCTGATCGGGGGCTGTTGGCATGGGGGGAGCTATCGATGGGCTCCCTGGAAGGCGGGCGTCCTGTATGATTGGTTAAGAGAGCATATGTAGCTTTCGTTAGTTGGTCCTAAGTTGGAAGCAGGGACAAAAAGTAGAGAAGCTGTCCGTTATTGATCAAGTCCTGGCCCTTCGGGACTGACAGTGACAGAAGTTATTGTTTAGCTTCCCGAATTGTCACTAGATATAACCATCTAGTTTCTTACAAGACTGGCTGACAGCAGGCTGGCTTCCTGGGCGCGTTATTACAGATAAGGGGGTTGTTTGGGGGGACAGGCTGCCACCGGCTGTTACTCAGAGTTCTATTTTTATACATGGTCCAGCCATTGTCTGTTTGTATATTCAGTCTCTCCAGACAACCTCTCGTGCACTTATTTGTATGTATCTCGTGCTTCCATAAGTAAGTCGAATAGGGGCGCCTGGGTGGCTCTGTCGGTTAAGCATCCAACTTTGGCTCAGGTTATGATTCAGCCCTGTGTCGGGCTCTGTGCTGACAGCTCCGAGCCTGGAGCCTGCTTCGGATTCTGCGGCCCCCTCTCTCTCTGCCCCTCCCCTGACTCACACTCTTTCTCTCAAAAATAAATATTTGAATAAATAATGAATAAATAAATAAATATTTCAAATAAAGGCCAGAGGCTATAAAGCCAGGCTAGAATTGAGGATAGAAAACTCACTGCTTGCTCTGCATCCTCAGAGAGAAGACAGAGAGGACGGGAAACCTTCAGCAAAGCCAGCCTGCAGACAGACGGACACAGTGCCCAGCCCCAATGAGCAGTGGAGTCATTCACCGCACATTCTAATTAAGACGTCTTCACTTGAAAGCTAGATGACATCCTATTCACCATGCAACCCACTTAAGTCTTAGTTTCCTCCTCTGTGAACACAATAATAACTGGTGGTGAAGACTAAGATAATTACATGTAAAGGATATTAGCCATATCAGGAGGCCCTCTAACCAACCAACCCGCTGCCTAAGATTGTCGTAGAGGTGTATTTTGGTCAGTCTTGGGGCACCTGGGTGGCTTAGTTGGTTAAACGTCTGACTCTTGATTTGGGTTCTCAGAGTCATGAGCTCACAGTTCATTAGACCAGGCCCCACGTCAGGCTCAGTGCTGACAGTGCAGAGGTCTTGGGAATCTCTCTCTCTGACTCTCTCCCGCTCATGAGTGGGCTCTCTAACCCTCTCAAAATAAATAAATAAATAAATGTTTAAAAAGGATAGTCTTAACATTTCCCTCAGTTGACTAAACAGTAGACAGATTCTTACAGATTCTTGGCCCCGATCTCTGTTTTCTTAGAGCACTTTCTATGAACACTTATGGAAAGTTCTTTCTCTGAGCCTTCAAGACATAAGTCCTTTTTCTTGATGTTTATGTATTTATTTATTTTGAGAGAGAGAAAGAGAGACAGAGAGAGAGAGCAGGAGAGGGGCAAAGGGGGGTACAGAGAATCTGGAGCATGCTCTATGCTGACAGCACAGAGCTTGACATGGGGCTTGAACCTACAAACCTTGAAAATCATGACCTGAGCCGAGATCAAGAGTCTGAGGCTTGGGGCACCTGGGTGGCTCAGTTGGTTGAGCGTCCGACTTCAGCTCAGGTCATGATCTCATGGTCTGTGGGTTTGAGCCCCACATCGGGCTCTATGCTGAGAGCTCAGAGCCTGGAGCCTGCTTCACATTCTGTGTCTCCCTCTCTCTCTTCCCCTCCCTTCCTTATGCTGTGTCTCTCACTGCTTCTTAAAAATAAATAAACATTAAAAAATAAAAATTAAAAAAAAAAAGAGTTTGAGGCTTAATGGACTGATCCACCCGGGAAGCCCAGACATAATTTTTTTTTTTTTTAAAGATTTTTAAAAGCCTCTTGCTAGGATTATTTTCCCAAGGACCCGGGAGCCCGTCTTTTGAAACATAATCATCAGGGAAGGCAGTATTCCCAGGGTCTGTGTGACGGGGAGCCTGAATTCAGGGGGTGCCTTCCTTCAAGTTGTAACTACACTGCCTGTCAGAAAGATATGAGAAGTGCATCACCCAACACAGATGGCCTCTGACCGCCTCCTAACCTCCTCCACCACTTTTCCAGTAGCTCGTTCCAGGCTTTAGAAACCCTATCTCCTTTATTTTGACACAGTTGTTCACACTGAGTTCTGGCCTCTCTCCTCTATTGCAATAGTCTTCACTAAGTCTTTTAACTTTGGTGCACTTACATAGTACTTGATTTTATTTTATTTTTTGTGATTTGCTTTCCTTTACCAGATAAGATTCTAAATATCCATGGTAGATATTCTAGTCCAACCAGATGAGGGACCCTCTATAAGGGCAAGAACTACATTTTCAATAATGTACAATAAATCCCTACCCCTGAATGTGTCTCTCTCCCAAAGTAATGCAGCACCTGACTGTAAGTTCTTACTGAAAGAAAGAGAGACCAGATCTTCAGTGCAAAACTACTAAATCAGAGCAAGACAATGACCTTATCATCGCTAGCTTGTGACTACATTTCATAATCATAAGAATTCTCTAAAATGTGTTAATTCCATCTCAATCACAGAACAATGATCGGTGCTGAATAGTTACATGCATGTGACAACCCATGAATACGGAGTTCCTTTTTACCATTCGATCTTTTATAGAAACATGGAACATATATTTTGAAATAGAATGGTCAAATGTTCAAGAAGGTGTAAAAATAAATGCTTTTAATGCCTTATGCCCCCCACCTTCAGCTTAAGAATTCAAGCACCGCCAACCCAAGGCAAGCCCGTCGTGTGGCCCGTGTCATAACCTCTCCCCAGATGCGCCTTGCCCTGCAGCCTCCTCACGACAAATTCCAATGAGGCTCCATCGCATCAGTCAAATGCAGCAGCAACTCCCAAGCATTAGGGGACCAGGCTTGATACGTGGACTCTTAGGAAATCTCTAATTCAGCTTCAGGTGTCAGGGCTTTGGTCTCTCACCTCTGGGTCCAGCTGACGAAGCTACATGCTAACAGCACATAAACACCCGCTGCGTTACAGTTAAACACTGGTGTTCTCATACATCTTTGTGCCTCTGCGTGGGCCTTTGTGCCCCCCAGACCCCCACTCGCACCCTACATTCTCTTCTCCCTCACCTAGCCACACTGCTACCCTCACATTTCACCTTTTCTAGGAAGATTCTTCTCTCTCACCCCTACTTTTGGGCGCTCCTCTTCTGACTTTCTAATACACCCTCTATCATGGCTTTTCATAGTACGTTGTAGTTTTCAGTTGACTTGTGCGTCTTGCCTATAGCTCTGCAGGGCTTTGAGAGCAGGCATTTTATTCTTAGGTCTCCATCTTCAGATATATAGTAGATTTTAAATTCATTTATTGAACGAATGAAGTGAACGGCAACCAAATGCTTCAAACGATCAAAGACGATGCTCAAAAAAAAATGACGTTCAGCAGCAGAATAGACTTCTCGATCAGTTTGAAGTTTCTTTTCTGGAAATAATGATCCGTCAGATGAGATTCTGTTTGCTCTCAAGAGAAGCAATTAAACTGAGAACCAGATGTCCTCACATTTTCTCCTTCATGCTACTGCTGTACTGTACCCCTCATACCATGATGAGAAGAAAATGGAGAAAATGTTTTCCATCTGAAGGCGTCCAGGATGAGCCTCCCCAAACTGTTCTGCTTTGGCACTTGGGTTATTCTGAACTGAAGATATGCAAGGCCCTAAAGACTCAAGATGAGCTTTTTACTCCTGCTTAGCTGGTCCAGGAAGAAATCCATCCACAGAGATAATTACAAATGCTGTGGTTAGCTAGGGGGGGATGGCAGGAACTGTTTGTTAGATTCCCTCTCTGTGTCCCACTGTTTCTATCTGGTATGACAAACATTTGTTTACCAAACATTTGCCCTTCTCATCTTCCTGTGAGTCTGAAGCCCCAGACCACCCCTTCTTCTTGGCTCGGGATGGCACATAACCCTCAACTGCCTGACTGTCCTGGAGCCTCTTGTGTTCGTGTGAGGTTCATGTAAGTACAAGATTACATTTGTTTTTCTCCTGTGAATCATCTTATGTTCATTTAATTAATAGACTAGCCAAAGAACCTAAAAAGGTAGAGAAAAGAGTTTTCTTCTCCTATGAAGAAAAACGTCCCTTCTATCATTCTTCTGTCTCCTCAACCTCCCTTTTCTATATGAAATAACAACATGACCAACAGCAATGACAAATACTTTGTCCTTAAGATTTATGTCCAAACAATCTCATGATTGTGTTATCTATGACATGGGTAAATAAAAAACACTCTGAGAGTCCAATGGAGAGATAATTGAGCAAACCATGACATACCTACACAATATCAAATCATGAATAATTTTTTTTTAAGTTTTTTAAAAAATATTTTATTTATTTTTGAGAGAGAGATAGAGACAGCATGAGCAGGGGAGGATCAGAGAGAGAGGGAGGCACAGAATCTGAAGCAGGCTCCAGGCTCTGAGCTAGCTGTGAGCACAGAGCCCGATGCGGGGCTCGAACCCACGAACCGTGAGATCATGACCTGAACCGAAGTTGGATGCTCAAGCGACTGAGCCACCCAAGGGCCCCATATCATGAATATTTTTAAAAAATTTTATGAAGACCTGAAAATTACTATGGTATGATGTTAAAAGAAAAAAAGCAGGAGAATGAAAAATTCTATGGACAATATGATCCCAAGAAGCACAAAATACATGCATAGAAAAATATTGGAAGAAACTGACCAAAATATTAATAGCGGTTGATTCTGAGAGGTGGAAGTATGATCGGTTTATATGGAAGGGGGTCCGAACAAATCTCCCCAAAGTGAGCCACTTGAGCATGAGAGTATTTGAAGAAGAAATCAATACCCAGTGGGCTCAAGAGAAATCTTCATTCCTCCCTTAACTACCTAGAAAAACTTAAATCGGGGGTGTTTCCCAGAATGAGATTTCTTACCAGAGATGAATTTTCTCTGAGTGGCCCATGTGTATGGCAGAGCAAACATCTAGTTACCAAATACCTCCTCTTATTGCCCTGAGAATTGCCCTCCTCCCCTTTAGAGCCCCAGGGCCTTAGCTCATTCCTTGGGTGGGGTGACATATATACCTCATTTTACCTTTCTGTCTTTGAACCTCTTATGCGTGTGGGGTTCCTGTTTGTACAAAACTACATTTGATCATCTCCTGTTAATCAGTCTCATGTCAATTTAAGTCTGAGGCCAGCCAGAGGAGTCTTTGAAGGGTAAAGGGAAAGTTTTCCTCCCCAACAACATTGTCCTAAGTTTTCTTAATTTTTGACATGTTTATAATATTAAAAGGGAATTTTTAAATTAAAAAAAAGTAATCACATCAAGTAAAAAAAAGAAAATAAGGTCCTTTGTATTTCCACATTAGGAGAGCCCAGAGGTTTCCCAGGGGAACAATAAAAAGGGTGTGGAATGAGATCCATCACCTTCCCTGGGCCTGGGGATGTAGTGTTACAAGTTCTTCCCTCTTTCTATTCACTTCCTGTCCTATGGAGATACAGTCATTTAATACAGTCCGCAGTTTCCTGGTTCTTTCTCCAGAGAATCAAGGGTTTTAGGTGCCCAGCATAAAATCTCAAGTGAAACCCTCCTGATAATGACTGTCTTTTCATTGCCTGTAAATCATCTTCCCTCCTGCCTGTTTCTCTGAAATGGGCACACAGCTTGCATCAAGGAACATTTTTCAGGGAAAACACAGAATCGCTGAAGAGAAATTCTGTGCTACTCAAAGTATAGTCTCAGCCTGGCAACCTCACCAGCTTGCAACTTACTTGGAGGCAAAACCTTGAGCCCATCCCAGAACTAGAGCCCCAGGCCTTCCACGGGTGAGGACCAAAACTCCGTGTTGTAAAAAACTCCCTGGGGGGGGGAATTTTTTTTTCATATTAACACAGAGAAGAAATTCTAAGATTTGATGATTAAGATTCCAATTGGCTTCACTTTAATTCTTAAAGAGAAAAGAAACAAAATAAGGAATGCGAGAGAAGTCAAGGGCAAATGAGTAGTGTTCTAATCATTTACATAATGTTTAACCATCAGGTGGAGGGGGGCAGGGAGCCCGAATTTATAGCACTCTATAGATTCGATCTCCCGTTGTGACGTCATTGAACTTGGAGCTGGGAAGAGATGCACCCTGGTGGCTTCTGAAAGTTTGTACAAGAAGCTAGTGGCACAGTACAGCAGAAGTCTCCTGCTGGAGAAGACAGCAAGGGCTCAATTACTCATTTAATTCTCTCAACATTTGCAAGTGGAAATTTCTGCATAGCTTGAAGCACTAAATAAGGTCGACTCCTTGATGTATCCAAGATGGAGGAGGGCAAGGGCGAACTCACCCCACAAATCTCTAGAGAATGACTGATAACCGCGTCTCGCATAAATTGCCCAAAGCGTATGAAATCAGAAGTTCTAACATAAAGACTCCATTTCTGTTTGTACTGTGATAGTGCAGGGTTTTCGTTATATCAAAAAATCAAAACCAAGTACCCCTCTGGGCAGTGTTAAATATCTCAGTGGCTCTAGCGCTCCATTTACCCAGCTGTGGTCTTCTCTTGTTGAACGGAAGCTAACGCGTCTCAGGAAACTTCTTATTTGAAAAGATAATGGAAGGTTCTCTGGGGAGATCTCCCTCTTAAATATCCAGGGGATATTTACAGCCTCCAACATATCAATTTAGGCAAATATCTCACACATATACTTTTTCTTTTACAAACTGATAATGCCAACTGTGTTTCCTATTTCCAACTTGCATTGCGACTTCGTAACATAAAGTATTAAGAGGATGGGTTAGGACCCCCCTCCCTCTCCACACGTACGCACATACTTACACATGGGCACATGGGCATGTGCATCAGCATCATCCTCACTTTCTAGAACTCCAGCAAGTTTATAGACTCCCCAAAACTCAGTTTTCTCCCTCATAAAATGAGATTATATACAAGAAGCTAGCTCAGAATGATTGTAGGGTTTAAAAATATAATGCAAGCAAAATGCTTCACGATACTGGCATGCCATCCAAGGTGGTAGTTAGTGCTGATGGACTAAGTTTTATTTGCTTCAACGTTTCTCCACATATCAAACGTGAGGCAGCTCAAACCAACCTTTCTTTTTAATCACAGCATCAACAGCTGATATTTGAAAATGGGTACATTTCGGCCTGTTCAACAGGTCTTTGCTATGTAATGCAAAAAGAAAAAATAAGAAGGTAAAGATAAACACAAATTCTATCTTACATTGAAGAAAAGGGCAGATTATAGCCTGCTGTTTGAGAAGAAAAAAAGAGTCACAAAAAGCAGTGAATCCAAAATCCTGGGCTCTAACTGAAATTGACACCAATCCCAGTATGTATTAACCCCCGTCATGGGTACCCTGTAACTCTCAGAAATACCATAACTCTCACTTTGCTTAACATACAAAAAACAAGTTTAGGGCGGAAAAGGGAGACTTACCCACTAAGTTGTCTTTATCCAGCTTCTGCGGGGAAGATGCCCCAGGATCCATCTCATTCTTGAGAAGCTTTTATGCTTGGCCAATTTTCATGGGTTTGGAGCCAGGCCTGGGCTCCAGGCAGCACCCAGATGTGCTTGGGACAGGGAAAGGAGAGAGAGACAGAATGAGCAAGAGAGAGAAGTTCCTCGCCTTTCCTGAGCACCCTAAGGAGCAGTTTCCCTGGTGAAGGAAGCCCGTTAACATAAACAAAACGATTTCTTTCATGAATTCAGACTGCCTTTGTTCAGAGAGAACAGTCAAAAGACCGTGACCTTTGCTTCCTGTAAAATATCTCTAGGTAATTCTCTATATTGTTTATATTTTATAACACACTTTTACGCATCTTGTGTGATTTGTTCACAAGGGGCTGTTGATATAGTATACCTCTTCTTATGTTTCAGATAATAAGATTTCATTCAATTCAATTCACTGGAGTGAGCGATCTCTTAAAACTTGGATCTGATAATGTTACCATCCTGCTTAAAGTAATCCAATGATTACTTTAATGACTGCCAATTGTTAATATAGCAAAGACTAAAATCTTAGTGTCTCAAAAGTTCCTACTTGCCTGACCCTTTCTCCCTTTCCAGTCTCACTCACACGATAATCCCCTCACTCACTTAGCAAATAGCCCCACTGGCCTTCTATGACTCCCATTGAAGCTATCTGGGTCCTCTCTGCCCCAGGGCCTTTGCACATGTTATCATATGCATAATTACCTGGTTAATACTTGTTTCTTCCTCTAGACTAGGGGTTGGCTAACTACAGCCTGCTAGCCAAATGTGGTAGGCCACCTATTTTTGTAACTAAAGTGTTACTGGAACCTCGCCATGTCCATTTGTTTCTGTGTTGTCTATGGCCGGTTTTGTACCACACCTGCATAGTTGAATATTTGCTATAGAGACCATGCGGCCTGCAAAACCCGAAATATTTTCTATCTACCCCTTTACAGAAAATGTTTGATGACACCTGACCTTTACGATAACTTCCATAAGGGGTGTGACTAGTTCTTGATTTTTTTGCCATAGCACCTGCTGCATTAGAATGACGCAGGCACATTGCTGAGGCCCAACAGATACATGTTGAATGAATGAATGAATAAGTGATATGTCAACGATAACAACTCACAAATGGCAACACTCTTTCTCGAATCCAGGTCCCTGGGCCCTTGCCTCAGGAGGGCTTCTTTCATCAGACCTCTTAGGGTCAAGGTCAGCGTAGGTCTTCCTCCACTACGGAAAGAGCCACTCTTTTACTTTAATAACATTCGTCTTTCTCATATCAATATTCCAAACAATATTTGGTTTTCCCAGGTGTGACAACAAAGCAATACGGAACAAACTCGGTTCTTTCCTGGGTCACCCTCTCTTTTCCAGTCTTTTTTCCCCAACCATCCAGCTATTTCCTTCTCCCAGATCGTGGGGTACCTTCGCCAACTCCTTGATAGTCTTCATTGCCTTCTCTGTAAACTCAAAGTGCAGTCATAACCAAAACTGTCACGCACAGTTTGTAATTATAAGAATTAATATGGAATATTGGAACTTTGGGAAAGGAGGCAGGGGACCGGAAACTCGGATTAAGACAGATGCCTGTGCACGCAGAGGGGCTGTGCTTTAGGACACTTTTCTCCGCATTGTTTCCATACATCCTTGGTTATGGCTTGATGTGGAAATGACGCCAGAGGCACAGTGGGTAAGGAAGCAGGCCCTGGGCTCACACTGCCTGCGTATAAAGAAGTTGTGGCTCTATTACAAACTGACTATGTGACTTTGGGGAGCTCATTTACCCCCCCTTCATGTTCTGGGTTTTTTTTTTTTATCTGTAAAATGGGCTTGATAATGGTCTCTATCAGAGTTGTCTGCATGAGAAGTATATGAAATATCCCATGTAAAATACTCATTATATTATTAAATAGTTACCATTAGATTAATACCATTAATAGATGGCAACTATTATTACCATCACTGACCGCTGAGTTGTATTTCACAGGCTCAGCTATCTTCTGAAATGAGGATGTGGGGTTAACGTTCACAATACTTCTCTTTCATCCTTGTTTCAAGCAAATGTAAGATTGAGTAGTGATTGATTAGGTAAATCAAAGCACTCCCCGCCTCTCGTTTCC
Source organism: Crocuta crocuta (assembly GCF_008692635.1). NCBI lineage: Eukaryota > Metazoa > Chordata > Mammalia > Carnivora > Hyaenidae > Crocuta > Crocuta crocuta. The sequence goes on from NW_027527955.1 coordinate 6,790,855, forward strand.
CTAATGCTTCTCCAACTTGCTGCAAATTTGAAAACTGGAGGTGCGCACCCAGTTCTCTTCACTGTTAATCCATTGATTCCTCTGTTTCCTCCTGGCCGCTGCTTGATCATTGTGTCATCCTCACTTCGGGACTAACCTCTCATGGAAAACAGCAACAGGGTAATTTCCTATTTCCATCATTTCTTATAACTAGGTCATGGACACAGGAGGCCCCTTTCCCTTCTAAACCGATGACCCTCCACCGTCATGCGGCGAAATGTTTTGGAAGAATGGGTTTAGCTAATTTCTAAGTACAATTGCCCTTAGTATTAGCCAAATGCCACTTATGCCAGCGCGGCTCAGAGGTGCAAGGTTCAAAACAACAGAAGGTAATTGTTCCCCGGTGGTGGCTGGCAAGAGCCTCCAGGGAACTTGCAACAAATACATCCTCCTGGAAGATGACTAAGCAACTGTTTTTCTTCTTCCTGCAAAATGTTATAAGTATCTCAGCCTAGAAAGCAAGGCTGATCTCACCAAAGAAGGAACACGTAGGAAGACTGGGGGCCTCAGGGGATGAAGGAAACGCGGGATCATTTTCAAGATTTCCTTCTCTCTTGTCTAAAATATAAACCATGTGGGCCCCATTAATGGAATTTTCTCCCCTCCATCGTGGGGGAGTAAGGATGGGGGAATAAGGTAAATCAAGAATTGCTGGAATGTATTCCCAATGGATATTTTCTCCGTTTTCATTCTATCAAGTACTGAACTAGGGCAAAGTCCTGAATAAGAACAACTGTTTGGTGTTTATTTGTTTGTTTGCTTGCTTGCTTGCTTTAGGACAGCTATGTTTTTAGGACCCCTAATTTCATTCCAGCTCCTGATATGCAAGATGTTGTCCCCAAATATGTATATTTGATTTTCCCTGAATGTTCTTCTTAGAGCACAAATGCTATCTTGAAACAATTCATTCCAACCTCTGAGCTCTCCCTTCCCCATGCGTCAGGTGTCAGGAACACTCTCCCCCGCACTGGTCATCCACCATCATTTCTTGCTAAGACGCACAAATCCATTCCAGGACATTTCTTTCTGATTTGATTAACTTTTAAATCATCATTTGTTATTTAAACATGTGGAAATTCAAGGATTGTATACAAGAGAATGAATAAAATAGAATGGGTGATATATATTTTTTATATATATACCTTTTATATATATCACCCATTCTATTTTATTCATTCTCTTGTATACAATCCTTGAATTTCCACATGTTTAAATAACAAATGATGTCCACAGATCTGTATGGATATTTACATAGGCATAACTCTCCAAATTGCCAATCTGGCCTACACTTCTCTCTAGAATAATAAACATTTTCAACTATCAGCTGATGAAATATCTGTACTCAAATGTACCTCCCACCAATTAAATAGTCTATCTAATGGACTAATTAGACATTTTTAATTATAGAAATTCTGATGACGCAGGTGGAATAATAGTTACTACATGTGTATATATATAATGTATTTATTGAATAAAATGAACAATGAATATACTACCCAACCTCAGAACTAGAACATAACCAACATAACCAACACCATTAAAGATATTTGAGTATTCTTCCTAAGCCTCATTCCCTTTCTATACACTTACATATATATTGATTCTTGATAGTTACATGAGTGGTAAATATAATTCTCCCTGTTGTGGCTTATCTTTTCACTTTTTAAATGATACCTTCAATATCAAATATAGGAAGCTTCAATATATTTAGTGCTTGGTATGCTTTGTTTAAAAATTCTTCCCTTTCTATGGTCTTAAGGATATTCTCCTATATTTTATTTATTATTTTTTAATGTTTATTTATTTTTTTGAGAGAGAGAGACAGAGCATGAATAGGGGAGGGGCAGAGAGAGAGGGAGACAGAGAATCTGAAGTAGGCTCCAGGCTCCAAGCCATGGGCACAGAGTCCTACCTGGGGCTCGAACCCATAAATCATGACCTGGGCAGATCATGACCTGGGCAGAAGTCAGACGCTCAACCAACTGAGCCATGCAGGTGCTCCTCCTATGTTTTCTTTGAAAGCTTTAAGAGTTATTTATTCTTTTGATTTTCAGTCTTCAATCTGCCTAGGGCTGCTTTTTGTGCATGGTATAGTGTGGGGATCCATTTTAATTTTCTTTCACAGAAATAATCAATTATCACAGCACCTTATAAACAAAGAGTCAAGTATCTAACTGATCTGCCAGGCCAGTTGTTATAAATGGATCCATAAGAGTGGGCTTTGATGGCTTCCTTATTATACTCCACCATCAGTTTGGTTGTCTCCAATGAATACTTCATGCTCTTAGTTTCTAAGGCCTAATAAGTCTTGGTATTTGGTAGAGCACCTTCTTCATTGTCCTGAGAAGAGTATCTACTGTTTGTAACCATGATGATCTCGTATCCTCCATTTAAATAGGTTCTCTTTGATGATTGTCACATAGTTTAAAAAAAATTCTCCGTAACATTATTACTCATTTTTTGTTGGATTTATCCCAAAGGAATAGGTCACTGTTTTCTTTTTAAAGACTTAAATTTTTAAGAGCATTTATATGTTCACAACAAAATTGCAGGGAAGGTACAAAGACTTCTCATCCACCTCGTCCCCACGCATGCGCAGGCCCCTGCATTACCAACATCCCCCGTTAGAATGGGGGATGCAACATTTGTTGCAACTGGTGAACCTACTTTGACACATTATTTTCACCCAGAGTCCAGGGTTTGCGTTAGGATTCACTCTTGATGTACATTCTATGGGTTTGCAAAAATGTATAATGTCGTGATGTCATCCATCACTATGGCATCGTACAGACTATTTTCACTGCCCTGAAAACTCCCCTGCACTCCACCTATTCATCCTTCCCTGCTCCTCCCCCCAAACTCTTGCAGCCACTGATCTTTCCAGTCTGTCCATGGTTTTATTTCCTTTTCCAGAATGTCATTTAGGGAGAATCATAGGGAAGCTTTTTCAGATTGGTGTCTTTCACTTAGTAATAGGCATTAAAGTTTCCACTATGTTTTTTCATAGCCTAATAGCTCCTTTTTTTAAATTTTAGTGCTGAGTAGTATTCTTTTGTCTGGTGTTTCCCTTTTTTTTGAATGACATTTTTTACTGTTGCTCATATTTGAAAATGCAACTGGCTTTTGAATATATTTATAAATCTCACCAAGCTTTTTATCTTCCTTTCCAATTATACTTTTTATTTCTTCGTTGTACCTTAGGATATTAGCTAGTGTATAGTACAATGCTAATCTACATTTTACTTGACCAGTCTCTGATTTTAAAGGGATTTTTATAAAATTCCAGTTATGAATAATGTATGCTACGTTATGTAGATTTCCTTTACCTGATAAAGCTTCCTTCTTTTCATAGTTTGCTAAGTGTGTGTTTTTTAACCATTACAGTGATTGAGTTTCATCAACCATTTTTTNAGCCACCCAGGCGCCCCTCATCAACCATTTTTTTTATAGACTGGAAAATGGTTTCTCTCCATGTTAGTGGTGATTGCACGTTTAACTTTATCCTTGCTTTACTATTAATAAATCTATCCTTTACCCCTGGCACAAACCCAACTTGATTATGGTGTATCATTTCTTAAGAATAAATTCAAGTTGCAAGTATTTTATGATAGTTCACTATTTTCTTGTGTAAAGTTGACTTGCATTTTTTTCTTTCTCATACTATGCTTGTCTGAGTTTTAGTATTAAATTGGTCTATAAGGATGAGTTGAGGAACGTTTCCTCCTTCTATTCTCTTGGAAGTGCGTGTGCCGTAGAATGAACCTGAAAAGCCTCTGAGCCGCCTGCTTCCCTTTCATTTACAGATGTTGTGACACCAACAAATAGGCAAGTATGACATCTCACTGGGTGCTGATTTCTTCCACTTTTCTGTGACTTGTTCTTGGTGTTTTTTCTAACTCCATTTTCCCTCTCCACCAATTAGGAGTTAAAAACACCAATGACTTTTAACTCATACTGTTACAACTTTTATCGGATATAAATTAATTAAAATTGAAATACTTAGTCATCATCAAAATGCCCCTCCTGAATACAAGGACCTGGGGATACTTTAATTTTGATATCCCTTTCCAAATGACTTGCCAATGTTGCCCAATGTTTAATCTCTTAACTGACCCAAATGGGACATTGTTTACTAATCTTGTGTCATCTTCCAGAACAACAAAGTCTCACTAAATTTTCTTTGAGGTCTGCTTAAGTCGTAAATTTTTATAAGGAATTTCACGTGTGATTCCTCCTACTACCAATCACCTTAGTTCCTCTAAAGACAAGAAGTGACCACGAGCAGATGAGGGACCGAGAGAGAGGAAGAGGATCCCAATCAGCCTCCACACTCAGCGCAAAGCATGACCCGGCCTCAGTCTCACAACCCCGAGATCATGCCCTGAGTGGAAACCAAGAGTTAGATGCTTAACTGACTGAGTCACCCAGGCGCCCCCAAGGTAGCCCCTTTTAAAAAGAACTTTTTGCTCAATCCACAGTTGTCAGTCAGTCCGTAATTCTTTTAAGCTGGGCTTCTTTGATCTCCACTTGAATGTGGACATACTTCACAAAGCCCCCACCAGTAATCTTTGGAATCCAGTTTCTTCACACAATTGGCTGTAGGGCCCTAGAAGTTAAATTTTAGAAAGTTCATTGATTGCTATTTTGTCAAGTGATGTAAAACATATTTTCCCTTAATTGTTTCTAATACTGAAGTCTTGTTCCATCCACTTTTAACTTATGAGACTATAGCTCTCATTGTCCCCTCTGCGATAAACTTACATCAGAAGCATAACCTGAGCCTCAACATAGCCACATTCACAACCTGAGGACACCACAGATGAGTGCCCATTCTCATCTAGGGGGAGGCCTGGAGGAAATAAAGTATTTTCTAAAATTCTGTGACACTAAGTGTATTTTATAGATGCACAGACTAAACCCACCTGGCAAATCAAGTGGTAAGGCTTAAAACTGAGGTTAACCGATTGTATGAATCAAGAGTGTTTGCAAATCCCACAGACACTCTGGGGCTTTACAGAAAGAGAACAGAGAGGTACGTTTCTAATTCCTTTCCATAATGTGGATCTTCATCATCTTCACATTTAGATTTCTGTAAAAACCATCCAGTGTTCTACCTCTAATCCAACCTCCGTGCCGCAGCCTAAGTGATTTTCTGCAAAGTGCTTTCCATTTCAAACTGCTGATCCCAAACGAAGGCCCAAGCCCTCTGCATGGTTTACAATTAGGCCCCTTGCTTTCTCGAGTCTCTCAAACTACAAACTTCATTCAAACTCCATCCGGTTACAGGATTACATTGTTGTCCTCGGGGCCTGTCACACGGGGCCTCTATAAAGGATGTGATTCCTTACTCATCCTAAGACTTTTAGGTCACAGAGACTTTCTGGATTCTCTCAGGCAGAAAGGTCCTCACCTTCTCTCCTACATATTTTTTTGAAATGTTGTTGAGAGAGAGAGAGAGAGAAAAGGAGCACGAGTGGGGGAGGGCAGAGAGAGGGAGAGAGAAAAATCTCAAGCAGGCGCAGAGCCTGTCACCGGGCTCAAACTCATGAACTGTGAGATCTTGGCCTGAGCCAAAATCAAGAGTTGATGCCTAACCCACGGAGCCACCCAGGAGCCCCTCTCCTATGTATTTTCCGGCACTTGGCGGTACAAGTTGCCTGGCGTTGGTGTTAAATGCTTGGTTCAAATTTACCATTTACTCACTGTGGGACGTACATCTTGCCTGATTTATCCAGTTAATTAAGTGGCTATTACTTCCCTCATAGGATTATGAGATACATAAAACCAGACCCCAGTAATTATTACAAGTGCTCCAAAAATGTTCTCTCCATTTTTATATAAACCTCGAAGTGCCTGATAGGCACAAGATGCCAGGGATATGTCTATAGGATGAACAGGACGCAGCTCCTCTGCTGTGATCATACGGGCCCGTCGAACAGTAAAACTAACCTGGCGGCGGTACGGACTACAGAACGATGACTCATTCGGTGATTTTTTTTTCTCTGAGTGAATGGTCAACATATATAAACAATATAATCTTTAAAAAGTTTTATCAGCATAAACTTAGAACACATGACAACTTCCAGCAACTGGCATTGGATTAACTATGCGGTCACATTCTGTGTGTGCAGATAACTGAAGGCATAAATAGTCTGTTTCTAGTGTTGGTTATAATATAACTTTCATATAAGACATATTTAAAGGAATAAGCAATCAGTAGTATATATGGGGTTACAGCTGAATTTGGACAAAAGTGGTCTATGTATTAGCATATACGAGAAATTAAAAACGCTATCGAAGCACTTAAAAAAAACACAAAATACTTGTCATATCCATAAAGTTTATTTTAAAAAATTGTTAAAAACTAACCATACAGGAGTATTTATCAATATACTTAAAAAGTTTGTTCCCCGTGTTGAAGGAAAATACATTAGCAACATCTTCCAGACACCATCTTTATAAAAGTAAAACTTCTAGATGCTGAAATGTACTACAGTGGAATCTATAGTTTACACTTTTAATCACAGGATTGAAAATCATTCTCCCTTCTCCCCGTCCCCCCCGGCCCCCCATGTGGCAGTTCTTACCGCTACTGAATGACATTCAATCACGTTTGACACTACCACAGACCCTTAAATAGAGCACACACCGCATGTTTACTAACAGCAAGTCTTCTCGATTGGTCGTCACATCAGACTTTCGGATAAGCGTTGGACTTGAAGTACAAATAGAAACACTACATCCCATGATTGTAAACATTCACCAAGAGCTTTCAGAGTTACGATGAGTAATAGAGGTGGCCCTACGGTCAGCCAAATGCTCCTCACTCGCTCGGATACTGCTGAGATTAAGAAATATGTGTTGAAGGCCAGTCATCACAAGCCTTCCTTGCATTTCTGTAAGAAAGTAGTTCTGGATATATTTTTAGTGGAAAACACCTGAAAGTCATTCTAAAGACTATATTAAGCACCATTTTCACTTACCTGAAATATATTAAGTTAAATTCAGCAGTAAATGTTTGAGCATAAACGTCAGAAATTAGAAATAAATGCGGGTTTCAAGCTCCCTTCTGTGGATACTTAGGGAGTACTGCGTTCCGGTGACGCTAACAGGAACCGCTCATGCATTCCAAGGGCAGTAATGCCCCCAGGGCCAAATGCGACCCATGAGTCTGAGGCACAACTATTACTTCTGTCAGTGGACGCTATACAAGCAGATTTAAGGCTGTATTCGGCTATAAAGAGTTCAACCTCCTCTTTAGTATTCTTCCGACACAGATCACATACACGACTCAAAATTTTATAGGGTGGGAGGTGAAAAGTCCCCGAACACCTTCTTTATACTATTCTCCGTACAATTCATCATCAGCATATTTACATAGGAGAGTGTTCATACTTAAAACCATTAAAAAATGCGGGGCGCTTGGGTGGCTCAGTCAGTTAAGTGGCCGACTTCGGCTCAGGTCATGATCTCATGGTTTGTGGATTCGAGCCCCACGTCGGGCTCTGTGCTGACAGCTCAGAGCCTGGAGCCTGTTTCAGATTCTGTGTCTCCCTTTCTCTCTGACCCTCCCCTGCTCATGCTGCCTCTCTCTCTCTCTCTCAGAAATAAATAAAAACATTTTTAAAAAAAACATTAAAAATGCAATCGTCCTGGTTTTAAACTCTTATCCCAATTTCCCCAAGATTATCCTCATTCTCATTTTCTGAGAATGTTAGCCAACTTCACATTAGTCAGATTGTTCACTGCAGTCCTTAGGCGTATCTGATGCTGCTCCGGAGGAGAATACAAATTAAATAATATTCACTGCCACCCACTTTGGGACAAGCCCGGCTGCAAAGAGAACGGCGTTCCTGGTGTCGAAGGGTAACTGGGAAATCCATCTGGCTGAGCTGAATAGCTTTCCAGAGCCGAAGCTGAATGGACCTGATAGAAAGAACGTGCAGGTTAGCAACTGCCAAAAATTCATTCAAGTCTGCACTTGCTTTTGCCTGTGCCACACTATGGATATTTAGAACGGGAAAGAAACAGCAGCAATAACAACCACAAAAAAAACCCACTGGGGCAAGATTAAGTCTGCGTATTAGTCTCCTGAAATTTTTAAGAAACATTCAAAATACTTCAGATGCTGGAGGTGAAGAGAGACACCACTGAAATACTTAATATGCTTTTTTCCCCAAAAAGGTCAAGAGGCTTTTCTAGAGAAGATGTGCTTTGATGGTCCGTTATTTGAGCTGAAATTATAAAAGACCAGCTCCAATTTAACGCTTTAACACGTATGAAGATTCCATTTGTAAGATCTCCAAACTGAGGTCTGAAAGTTTCAAAGCAGTGAAACAATTCATAGAGACGAATGGAGCCCGGCACTTGCGTTACCCTTCTGAAGGAGGGCGGGAATAATCTGCACATCTGGGGAGGTTATTTGTTAAAACCTCCAAACATTCCGCTACGGGCCTTTGCTGGGCCGACGCCGGGCCCTCACGCCTGGCGCCGCAAGGGCATCGCTGGAGAAGCCACGGGCGGCCGCCGGCTGCTCACCTGCTGCAACAAGGCCGACTGGGCGGCCGCGCTGTGCTGTAGCTCCTGCAAGGCCGGCTGTGAGGGGCTCTGGGAGAACCCCGGGATGCCCGGGAGGGACAAGAGGCCTGGGAAGACAGAACCGCCTGCCGCCTGAAGGCCGGATGACAGGCTAAAACGACAGACAGAAGAACAGGTCACAACGCGGAGAAGACGAAAGAAGCTACTGCTTCCTGTTACCCGTCAACCACCACCTCCAGATCTAAAACAAGCCAACCTTACATTTCGGTTGGGAGCAACCCTAAAAGTCGGCCCCTCGCTGACACCAAATCCACTTTCTATTAGAATGTTCTTCTGAACTCAGTACCTCTATGCTTTGCACAGAATACTCCCCGCAGCTTCACGGGGACAACCGGGCGCACACGAAGGTGCCTGCGCAGGCGTTCGCACCGGACACCCTACTCTCGCTGTGTTTCCCGAGTAGCGGAGCTTCGGCCCAGAGAAATAAGCGGACTCAGGCCCAGGCAGACCCC
>NW_027527955.1:6799965-6819648 GCF_008692635.1 Crocuta crocuta
GGGCAGAGCGGACGAGTTGAGGAGACCCGTGTCGTTGGAGGTCAGAAAGCCTTTCAGAGCCGACAGCAGAGGGCTGTTGGCAGCGAGCGGACACGCCACGCTGGGGGCGGGGCCGCCGGCCAGGACGGGAGGAGCGGGCTTGGACGCGCCTTGGGACGTGGGCGTTAGGGGCAAGGGGAGGCCCGCGAACACGGAGGACAGCGAGGCCGAATTCGGGTTGTTGGCAGAATCANCAGGCGTCGAAGGATTGGAACCGTGCGGAGAGAAGAGCTGACTCGCCGGGGTGGAGAAGGCTAGGGAGGGGGTAAAGAGGCAAGAATCTGTCACCATGCTGAAACCCAAGTGAGATTGCAACCCAAGAGAAACGGTAAAATGTAACATTTAACAAACACAAAGAAAATCACTGACAGGTGGAATAGGCAGGCTATCGCAGTGTGCACGTGGCTAGACTCTACGACCCTGATTTTCACTGCGCAGCCTCGTTAGAGCTAGTGACCGTCTAGACTCTGCTCAGAAGAGCCCTCCAATGCACACGGAGGAAGTCTTGGGAAATGAGCAAATTTTCGTATTTTCCCAATTTTTAAAAATTAAAACTTTATTTTGTGATTAGTGTTGGTGTACTGACTTTCCCTTTCATTCTTTCAAACCACTTACCTAGAGTAATGAAACAAGTCACTGTCCCTCTTAAGAGCTTTCAGGACATCACTTTCCTTTTAGGCCTTCCAGGATTCATGCCTATTTCTCCAGTATTATGGCCACTCGGTGAATTGAACTTGACCTTCCAGTTTAAGATCTATACAGCTTTTCCCCCCAAGCATTTTCTCCTACTGCCACCTCCTCTATGCAGTCTCAACCTCTAATATTTGCTTTGTCCTAGGAGCTCCCTTAGGGGCAAAAGCCATGTCTCCATCTTTAGAGCCTTAGCACCTGGCACTGAGCGTGGCATCTGGGTATCTAATAAGTGTCTGCCACACTAGATATAGCACCATTATCTCCACTGTAATTACCAAACCCATCCGAGGACTTCTTCTCAAGAATTCTACTATAGTTTGCTATAACATGTGCATTCTGATAAACTCTACAGATAATTACTGTATGTATTCTGGGGGATGATTTGTGCTTCCCCTCTGAATCAATTAGTGACAATGTTAGCCTTTGATGATCTTGTTAGTGTCAAATGGAAAGCATGACTTAGGTCACTAAGGTCATAATGACAACTATCATCTGCTGCCTTATATATCAAGTAGACAGAGAATGTTCCTTTTCCAGTGATAATCAACTGAAACATATTTTCATGGGCTAAGACTTAAGTTTCTAAGTTTATGCATAATAAAGACTCTTGCATAAAGAAGTCAACATGGTCACTGAAGTAATTGATGTACACTATAATGATCATGGTAGGGAATGGACCATAGGAAAAGAATGGAAGAAAATAACATATATATAATCCATCTGTACCAATAGATAGCCAAAAGGTGCTATATCGGGCTGAACAAATTTTATGGTAGTTTAGAAAAGAGGGGAGCATAGGTGGCTAATCAGTTACTTAAGTGTCCGACTCTTGATTTCAGCTCAGGTCATGGTCTCACGGTTTTGTGAGTTCGAGCCCCACACAGGACTGTGTGCTGACAGTGCAGAGCCTACTTGGGATTCTCGCTCTCTCTTCCTGTCTCTGCCCTCTGCCCCTCCCCCACTCACACTGTCTCTCTCAAAAATAAACTTTAAAAAAAAGGAAAGATGGCAGAATTGACAAACAGTAATATATAAAATACATAAACTTCAAACTCAAAAGGCTTGAAGTCTGTACCATAGTCATGTCATTGCCGGTAATTTCATTTCAAGAAAAGATAGACTAGATATTTTAAATTTAGAAATCATATGAAATATAGATTTGTACTTTAACTGGCATTTGTTTTATAAGCAGAAGCCCAAGGAATATATATCCAGTTTTGTACTAAAAAATTATGTAGGTCAACAGTGGTTGGGAACTATCTGAGAATTCACTATCTTATATAACAACATGCTGAGGACCATGCAGTTAATGACGGATCATAAGAGAAGACCAAACTGTCCCGCAACATTCTTTACAGCAGCCTCCGAAAGACTGGAGATCTTTTTATATGAGAAAGCAAAAGCCATGCACTATTAATCATAGTGCCTACAGTTAAAATGTGACAAAACAACAAATCGAAAAGAGTCCAAAAACATTCCATGATAAATACTACTTTCCTGTCACGTAATTTGGGTGTCAACCATAAAACAGTATCTGTCAGATGCCACACTAAGCACTTTATGCCTATCATTTCATTTGTCCGCACATAACCCTCTGAGATAGGTTCTGACAACCCCATTTTAAAGATGGGCAATCTGCAGCCTGTTGTGTTTAAAGCAATGTTAGAAGATCGTACAGCTATTAAGTGGTTTGCAGAGGGAATTAAGGTTCAGGGCACCTGGGTGGCTCAGTCGGTTGGGCTTCTGACTCTTGATCTCGGCTCAGGTTATGATCTCAAGGTTCATGAGTTCAAGTGCCGTGCTGGGCTCTGCACAACATCTGCCCCTCCCCTGCTCACATGCATGCATGCATGCCCTCTCCCTCTCAAAATAAATAAATAAAAAGAAAGGGAATAAAGTTTCAGCTATGCAAGCTAATAAATAAATTCCAGAGATCTGCTGTGTAACACGGTGCCTATAGTTAACAATGCTGTATCGTGTACTTAAAAACTGAAGAGGGTAGATCTCATGGCGATCTTACCACAATAATTTCAGAAGGGTCATGCAGCTATTAAGTGATGGAACCCTGGCCTGACAGACCCACATCCTTAACCGCTGTACTAGTGATCTTTTTGTCTCTTGATGCTATTCAAAAGGCAGATACAATCTTACTCCTTTAACATTCACAGCATAGGGAAACAGTGCACTGTTCCTGACGTTGGTTCTTCTGCCACTAACTTGTCACTCCCTTCAAAAACAATGACGCTGAGCATAAGTTTCCTTCACCCCCTTTTCAAAGAGGTTAAATGACACGGTAACAAAGCTGGGCGGCGCCGGAGTCAGGACAGGAAAATCATGTCCTGACTCCTCCATGTCTGTCCACCCCGTTGTGCTACGTCCTCTAGAAACCACAGCTAAAACGCACCGTTTAGGCGCCCTGCTCAGGGAACAGAACTCTCCCGCCGAGACTCCTAACTATGCCCGTAACGATCAGGTTCCTGTGCCGCTCTGCTACCGTCTCCTGTGGGAAAGCACGCATCTCCTTCCAGACCACAGAGTCCCGCAGCTGGAGGAGGAACAGGCTGCCGCGGCGCTACTGCCACCTGCAGGCGTCGTGTCGGCCTCATCGCCTCCTTTTTCAGGTCCACTTCCTGCTCTGGCGACCCTTATTTTTTGTCCTACGTTAAGCTATGCTACCCTCAGTATTTATGAAAATAACTGAATCTAAAGCTAGTACTTAAAATTGCTTTTGGGGATAAGGTTTTTATCATCTTCTGTGTTTCTATCAAAACAAAAATGAGGCTTCCAAAATATTACATAATGTAAAGTGAATGTGGATGTAACGCCACATAGCGCTCAGATTATACTGCAAGTTTTTCAGGTAAGACACAAAGGCATATGGTTAATTTTAAATCCAGTTAATGTGGACGTTTCATTGTGTTGTGTATATAATGTACCACTAGCAAGCAACTTTTAGCAAGTGTTGATTAAATTCTTTAAGTAGGAACTTTCCCCAAAGCACAGATTCCAAATACATCCAATTCAAACTGTTGTCAGTGAATAACGGAGCAGAAAATCAGGACCGACAGCTGTGTGTGGAGCAAATTTGATACTTACTTTGATTCTGGGTAGGTTTTGACTGACTGGAAAGGTCTTCATTTTCTGTATGAAAATAAATAAAAAGGTTGATTTCAAGTTTTATTCAAATTGATCACCACCATAATAATCAGAGGTTGACATCAAAAAATGAAAAGCTCAGGATGTGTATGCACTCTTTGCTAGGAAAACCATGTATGCAGAAAGAGAAAGGAAACCAACAGAAATAATGGTAGTAACTATATAAAGACTGACAGCATTATGAGCAACTGATGCCTAACCTCCCTCCACTACTACTTCTCCTTAACTTCTCAGGTTTTATTTGTTTTTGCTTTTTAATGTTTTTATTCATTATTTTTTAGAGAGACAGAGTGCAAGAGGCGGGGGGGCAGAGAGAGAGGGAGACACCAAATCTGAAGCAGGCTCCAGGCTCTGAGCTGTCAGCACAGAGCCCCACATGGGGCTCGAACTCACAAACTGCAAGAGCATGACCTGAGCTGAAGTCAGACACTTAACCAACTAAGCCACCCAGGTGCCCCAACTTATCAGGTTTTAAATAAGCACTGATATTTTGCAGATATATTTAAAAACACTTTCTGGAAAGGTGACGGCCTGAGACTGCCACCTAGGAGCAAATGGCTGCAGGTGGAGTGCAGAGACCCACCACCGTTCCTGCCTAAGCTGGCAGTCACTTCAACAGCAGGAAGACTTGGAGGTGGGAGACAGACACTGAGCACAGAGCCCACACTATCTGAGGGACCAATCTCACAGGCCACGTGACGATCCAAGCAACTAGAAAGAAAGGGCCCTGGTTTCCTGTCGCACTCATTGCTGAAAAGACCCTATGCTAGGAGCTGCCGAGAACCACCCTAATGGAGGCAGACTTGAAGCCTGGGATGCTGACCCAAAAGCACCCTCCTCCCCACCCCCCACAGAAAGGACTTAACTAGACCATTAGTCAAAGATACAATGCGAGAAAATTTACCTCTCATAGCCCAACAATAACTGCCCAAGAAACAAACAGTGGTTCAGATATAAGGTGCAGAAAGAACCTGCAAGCCCTGATGTGGTAAGCAAAAAGAAGATCAGAGCTCGTCTAAGGAACCTGGTACAAATAAACAACCAGGACATACAGTGTCTATCAATAAAGATTCAATGAAAGGAAAAAAACTTTGAAAACTTGTAATGCAAATTAAGAACACATACATACACACATAATATGCAAGAAAATATAAGCAGAGAAGGTGAAGGTTTAGATACAAAAATATGATTCCAAATCAGTAAATGTAAAGAATGGTGAAGATTAGAAATACCATTACAAAAGCTAAATTACTTAGTTGGAAATAAGAAACAAGAAAATAACATTTAAAATGGCAAAAAAAAAAAAAGACATATAAATTTTTTTAATGTTTATTTTTCAGAGAGAGAGACAGACAGAGAGCAAGCAGGGGAAGGGCAGAGAGAGGGAGACACATGACATAAAACAGGCTCCAGGCTCTGAGCTGTCAGCACAGAGCCCAACGTGAGGCTTGAACCCAAGAACCATGAGGCCATGACGTGAGCCGAAGTCGGATGTTCAACTGACTGAACTACCCAGGTGCCCCAAGGATATATAAACAAATAGGTAGGAGACTTAGAAGACAAATACAGTGCAAAATAAAAGTACCAGAAGGAGAAAAAAGAACAGACGAAAAAGCAGTAACTAACAGAATAATAAAAACAAAATTTTCCTAAGCTTTAAAGACTTGAATTTTCATATCTAAAGGGCTTACAGAGTTCTGTGAAAGATTACTGCTAAGACCACGCCTAGACATCCTGATGAAATAGCTGAACTCCAAGACCAAAGACACTTCTGAATTCTAAGGATAAAGAATAGTTTCTTTGTAAGCTTCTGGAAGGAGACTAAGGTTCTAACAAAGAAAAGAAAATTAACTGGAATTGGTTTTTCATCTACAACTCTGTACACGTGCCCTTTTAAAAAACTACTTAGAGGGGCGCCTGGGTGGCTTAGTCGGTTAAGCGTCCGACTTTCGCTTGGGTCATGATCTCGCAGTTCGTGGGTTCGAGCCCCGCGTCGGGCTCTGTGCTGACTGCCAGCTCAGAGCCTGGAGCCTATTTCAGAGTCTGTGTCTCCCTCTCTCTCTGACCCTCCCCTGCTCATGCTGTCTCTCTCTCTCTCTCTCTCCTAGAAAGAAAATTAAAAAAAATAAAAATAAAAAAAAAATTAAAAAAAAAACTACTTAGAGAAACCTCCTACTAAAAGTAAAGCACGATGAGCACATCAGGACCGAAGATCAAAGAACAGAGGAAGCAGCAAGAAGCCGCCAAGTTCAGAGGCAGGGGAGGAAGCATGCACGGGACTCCAACAAAACACACAAACCGATGAAAACGGAGAGTGAGAGTGAAGTCAGTGGAGTAGGGAGCAGATTTTTAGCTTTCTGTATACTGACAAACCATTAAGAATATGAAAATAATCACTAGCGATGTTAAAGATGAAAGTTCTAAGTTTTGGGTGGGGCAAGGGGAGAGGAGTTGTTGAAAATAAAACAGCAGTTTGACTAAAACAAGTCAACAAAAGGAAGGAAAATGAAAAACTGGGACAAAAGAGTAACAATGAATACAAAGATAAAATGGAAGGACTAAGCAAATACACAATTTTTACAATGAGTGAAAATGCCTATTAAGTCTCATTCCCACTGGTTTAAAAACCAGAAGCCAGCTATTTGTAATCTAGAAACCAACTAACCTAATAACTAAATAAAACCCTAAAATAAAAATTAAAAGTAAAGATACAGATAAAAGTAAATATTAATATTATGTAAACAAAAAGGTTAATATTAATACCCAATAAGACTACACAAGAAAGAAATATCTTATTGTGAAGTATAACTCAGCTGACATTTCTTTATAACTAGAAAACTCAAGAATCTTTCAAGAAAAAAAAGCAGAATAATTAATAATAAGCACCTAAAGTGAAATATTTCTTTTATAATTTTAACAAAAACTACCTTTAAAATCCCTAGAGACAAAACTATAAAAAGAAAACTATAAAATCTCCTTGAAAGAGATAAAATAAGCCCTGGGGGAAAAACACTACCACCTGACATAATATAAAGACATAAAATTCAATATTTTTGAATAGTAAGACTTACTATCATAAAAATGTCAGATCTCTCTAAATTTATATAACTATATATTATATAATTGCAATATTATTAATTTTCTGTATGATATAAAATTATATAACATTAATATCTGTAACTATAAATATATATACATGTACACATACATTCAACTGTTTTTCTCTGCATAAAATGATCTTAAAGTTCAGATGGAAAAAAAATTTCCAAACATAGTAAGAAAAATAGAAAATATAGTAAGAGAAAGCTGGCTTTACCAGATATCAGAACACACTATAAATCTGCTAATCAACCTAACATATCATCATAACATAAAATAACTAGATTGGAACAGAATAAAGAATCCAAAATTGGAACCACATGTGTATATGAAAACTCAAGACAAATGTGGTCTTTCCAATCAGTGGGGAACACAGACTGGTTAATAAATGGTGCTGGCATGATGGGCTACACTCGGACAAAAACTACGAAGAACCTCTATTTCACCCCAGAAGCAGTAAGAGTCTTAAAGACCTGGATAACCTCGACTTCCTAGGGCAAGAAGATGTGAAGCAAGATAAAACAGTTCCAGCTTTTCCTTCATAGCCTCTCTTTGTCTATGCAAAAATAGAAAACTCTAAAGGCTAAAGGTACCATAAACAAGGGTAAGAGAAAAATGATAATTTTGCAGCAAACTGTTTAGCAACTCTCATCGAGGTACCTGGCTGCAAACAACAGAACCACTCTAGTGGAAAAAGAATTTGTTAATAAATGGTATCAAGTAACTCTGCGTCTCTGAGAAGGATAGAAAAAAAAAAATTAAGTTCTATTCTACCCTACATATATCTAGAAATAAATCATGAGTAGATTAAAAGCTGTATGTTAAGAAAGAATCCCTATAAAGTAATTAGTAAATACAGATGACATTTTCTTACTGCCGGGATGGGGAAGGGTTTCCTAAGCAAGAAATAAAACTTGGAGGAGTCAAGTAAACAATACCTAACTGAAATAAATACTAAATTCTGGTAAAAGAACACAAATGAAAACGTAGGTCAGACCCCACGTTCCCCACAGACTCCAGGGACAATGCTGAGCTGAAAAGTGCCAGGGGAAGCTGAAGCCCCTCTGGGCACCTTCTTACAAGCTTTTCCTCCCCACACAGGGGTAAAGGGCCCAGATGACTCATTAAGTCAACAGTACTTTCTACTGCTGCCCAAGGTTTCTTGCTCATGAGCAACCGTTCCTCATTCCTCTGTCCATACTGCTCCTGTTCACACCGGTGGGCCAAGTACATCACACTCAGACCCAACCTTGGTCTGAGCCCATTCTCCCGCTAGGACACACCACGTCGAACAGCCGTTCCCTCCAAGCGTCACTTGTGTAGGAGTAAGATTTCACTTTTAACGTCCCGCACCAACACGATTTTACCTGCTCCGACTGGGTTAGGAGTGTATGGAGGCGGAGGGGGTACACCTGGAGCTATGACGTTGGCTAATGGGACCAGACCTGCATTGTTATAAGCACCTAAAATAAAATCATAGGAAAGAAATATGATTTAGTATCATTCTGTGGCCATGAGGTCAAACCATATTAAGACAGCTGTCTAATCTTTACAACTGTTACATGATAGAGTCGCATTCTACATGGGTGTCTGGGTCTAGTATTAGGAGAAAGCCGGGAACAAAGGAGACAACTGAGAGAGTGATTTCCCACTGCGCGCTCATTCCGGATGGAAGCTCGCTGAATGGCACGGTGGGTAGATCCTGCCAGATTCAGATTATCTGCCTTTTTGGTCAAGCACACACGGTTGACCTTTTCAAGTTACATGTACTGAGGATACCTCTGAAAACCAACTCGTGAAATGGGATTCAAGATGATTTGCCAAAGCAAAAACCCATCATAATGATTAAAAGGAATCTATAATTAATTTACCAAAAGGTAAATACCCTAAACTAAACTGTCCGTTACATGGCTGTAGAACAAGACACTGGGCAGAATGAGACTCATCAGAGCACAGTTCAGAAGTGCTCCAATCTTCCCAAGTATATAGACCAACGTTTACTTTCAACCTAAGAAATAAAGGGCAAAAAGAAAACAAAGTAAAAAATGTATGAACCACTTACTTGGTGCGATAGTTGCGTGTGGCCGGCACGGAGGTATCGGATAAGGAACTGGCTTATGCGGATTGTATGTTGGAGGAGGCTAAGTGAGAAGTACAGCAGTTACAAGAAAACTAAGTCACTAGTCTCCCTGCAAAACAAAATATAACTTGTCTCTTGAAATATTTAGTAGTAAGAAGCTAAAAATGCTCCAACATATCACATGCTACTGGACCAATACACGGCACAAATGAGGGAAAGGGCTTTGCTTTAATAAATGTGGTTCCTATAAATTCCAAAGGCATATCCTGCAAAAGACTGCTGCAGAGCCGTTTTTATGTCAGTGTTAAATCCTCTCTCACGAAGGGTCAGATCTTATCCAAAACAGCAAACTCCTCTCTGACCCACTAGAGGTTAATGAAAAAATTCCCATCTCCTCTTCGGTAACACAAGAATCCCACTAGGTCTTGGAACCTCGGCTACCCAAGGGCTTCCAACATCCTCCTAAACTCACCAGAGATTCATCTTATCATTCTTACCCTCTTTTCACCTTGGAAGAAAAAAAGCACTATGTCCGTTAGCATCCAGCACTCTGACAACTCCACCAGAACACAGATTGGGATTACGAATTCAGGGTTTTGGTCTTCTTGCCTTTTGAAACCCACAAACCTTTTATTTTACAGTTCAGTTGGTCTCTGGAAAACCAGAGGTATCTGAAGCCACGTCAAACGCTGTACTTTTAACTACAGTGAGCAAGAGAGAGACCCTGCTTCAGGGAATCTCACACTCCATGCTCTTGAGGCAGAGGGGATCCACTGGTAGTAAAAGACCTGGATTCCTTCTAGTTCTCATACACGGCAGCCCTGTAAGACGCACTAGTCTTGTGCAAGGAGTGTGATCTGTGACAACAATAAGCAACAGCCACTGGAGTTCCTGTCAGGCCAACAAGCAGGGACCGCAAGACAGGCACGTAAAGGCCTCGACCACTTCAACTGGAACAATCCCCCAACCTTCAGGGTCATCTCTGGGTTTAGTTTATATCCTAATGAAGCATTATAACCGCTCCCTTAAAAATACCCTCACACTCCTGGCTCCACTCTTGCTTCACCGGTAACACTCATTTGGCCCCAACCTTAAAGTGCACTCGCCATCCCCCACACTCCTCCGAGGGGAACAGCTGAACGGGGACAGAGAAACAAAACAAAACGAAACAATCTGACTGACTGGTCTCACTTTGGAATAAAACATGGAACCTCAGAACGGCCTTTAACACTGTTAACTAATTAGGCGTTATTTCCCTGGACCATTCCCCTTCCTGGAGTTTCTGGTATCCTCTGAACTCTACAACACAAAACCAGAGTTTATGCTGTCTGCATAAACAGAAAACTACACGTACCGGTTTGGATGGTCCAAGAATCCGTGCAGCTATTCCTTTGCCTTCATTAGTACATTCTTCACCATCTTTTTTCAAGGGGGTTCCCTATTTAAATAAACAAACAAATAAATTTTAAAAAAAAGTATTGAGGAAAAAAAATCACCCCCAAACAAACCCCTCACACTGAAGGACTGAACATGGAAGGAGTTTAAGGACTTGGATTCCAGATCCAATCCTGACTTGGCTTTAAGACCCTGTTAAGGTCCTCAGGCCTTCCTCTGCCATGGAACCCTCACAACATGTTCAGGGACCCAGAAGCACACGATACACATGGGGATGACAGCAGGGCAGGATTAAGTAGGTCTTAATTTCTCCCCTGCACAACTGGAGTGACCGGAAACTGACTTCCATGCTACAGTAGGTATAACGTCCAAAGAATCAAAAAGAAAAAAGAGCACGTATATCACAGTCAGAAACAGAGTACAAAAATGATGTTCTCTATAAGCATTAAGTGTGTCACTTCATATTACACAAGAATAAATGAGATCTCATTCAAGACTGCTATTATAAACTGATCAGAATAGGCTGGCAGACCATTATGATGCATCCTTCTAAGAGTACGTCCCTCAACGGTACACACTAGTATGGAAGCCAACTTCCAACATGGCCCCCAGAGGTCCATACATCCTGTATGTCCTTGTAAAGCTCCCTTCGAGAATGAATGGAGCTGACCTGTGTAACAAATAGGGTATTCCAGAAATGATGGCAGTTTGACTTCCAACACTACCTCCCTAAGAGACAACGCAGCGTCCACTTGCTTTCTCCTGGATTATGTGCTCGGGTGGAAGTCAGCTACCCGGTCAGGAGGTATTCAGGCAGCACTATGGGAAAGTCCTTATGGTGAGGGACAAAGACCCCCACCAACGACCACCACTAACTTGCCAGGCATGTACAGGAACCCCCTTGGGACCACAGTTTCAAGCTCCAATGGAGCCTTCAGATGACTGTAGCCTCATGAGAAACTCTCAGCCAGAACCAATCTAAGCCACTCCCAGATTTGATTCATAGAAACTGTATAATAAATTTTACTATTCTAATCCACGGAGTTTTAGGGTTATTTGTTGTATCACAATAAAAATATACCATTCTTTGGATTATCTTATAAAGACATCTGAGGAACCAGATGGTATAAAAACAAGTTTCTTTCCTACAGGACTTCTCAGGGCCTTTATCATGCAATGTAACTCTCCAGGAAGAAAGCATTGCACACAGTTTCCCAAACACACTTAATTGTGAGACAGTCTGAGGAACACTGAGAATACGGGAAATAGTCCTTTATTAAGTGTAAATAAGTGCTTCTAACAAAACAAACTCATCCTCTTTTCTGTTTGGCTTGTTCTTCTACACATTTTACACACGTACTTTAACGTGGTTTGAACTTTCAGTCAGTAATGAATCCATGAACTAAGCTGCCGACATAACAAAATTCCTTTCCTTGGTAGAAGCATCATCAACAGGCATTTTCTTCAAACATCTTAACTGTGCTAAATTTCATACTCAGCCACAAGAAGTTTCTCACAGTCACAAATGTTTGCTTACTGGGAAAATTCCATTTATGCGACTAGGTTTTCCTTTGGGATATGGATTTCCTGGGATTGTGCCACAAGAAGATATCATAGCATGAGGAGCTTTGCAGCCCCCCTTCCTTAAAAGCCTGTAACAATAAAAAAAAAAAAAAGCAAACAAACTCATAGGTTAAGTATTCTGGATATGAGGAAGACCTGTTAGAAAACATGAATTAAGGAACAGCATCACATTAATCTGTTCATACATCGTCAGCACTTATAATAGTGAACATGACCCAAATTCTTTAGTAAAATCACTTTACTTACATGGAATTACTGAAGTGGTAATGTGTTTTTAATTAGTTTTCCTTTAGTCACAACTAACAGCGTCCTACACAAAGATATCTCCACAGGAGATTTTGCAAATTGTCTGCAAAAAAGTCCATTTACTATTTAACATGTCCTATTTCTCCCATGAGCAAGAAATAACATTGTCCAACTCTACGAACACCAAGCTTACGTCACAGGCAAGGCAAAGAGAGCAACAGATGACAGACATGGGCTCTGCTCTGAAGACATTTGTAACTTAGTGAAGAAAACACAAGTAAATGACATGGGAGGGACTCTGGGTATACAAAGAGCTGTGCTGTTGAAAAAGTAAACTGCATTCATCATAATGTTACATAATTATGAGACACACTGAGGGATGTTCTAGCTATTTCTTATTGCATCCTCAGCTTCTATGATGGTACACTAACCAATCTTGAATTCATACTCAATAAATATTAAATGAATGAAAAACACTACATTATGTGACATATATCCCAATAGATCCGTATTATGCTACAGATATGAAGTTATATATGGCTACATTTCACAACTATGTACGATGTCACATATTCTCTTGTAGAAGTATATTGGTTTTATAAATTCACGCACAACACATATAATTAGCTATATAACCCAACCCTAAAAATTATCTCAATTTTTGCTTTTTATAAATAGTACCAGGGTAAATACCCTTATATACAAATTGGTATATATTTATTTATTTCCTCAGAATAAATTCCTAGTAATAGAATTTTGGGGTCAAAAGGCACAAATACTTAAAGGCTCTTCAAGTTTACCTCCTAGGAGAGCTGTACTAACTTACAATGACTAGAGAGCCTATTCCACAGAACAGTCAGGCCCATGTTATTTCTGAAAAGGAAAAGTGACCTGATCAGAATGCTTTATATGGAAGAAAAATAACAGCAGTAAATGCATGGTGCCTTAAAGAATTTCGTCAAGAAAACCAATGAAGAAGTTATTAACATGAGAAATGTGGACTCAGATCTTGCTTCTGCTCCAGGAACTCAGGAGTAAGGCCAAGTTCTCTGCCGGCCCTGACTTAGCAGACGTGCGAGGGCTGAGTGTGCTCTGGCAGCCAGACCCCAGGACAGCAGTCCGCCTCCTCCTCAAGCATTTTAATCACTAATGCAGTTTCCAGCCATCACGATCTTAAGAAATAAATACCTTAAATGACAAATCAAGTACGTTTGGATAAGTACCACTTCCTCCATTCTTAGAGATTCTAAAGTAGTAAACTGGAATTTTGCTATATATATCTCACAGATTTGATTAACATAAGACTGATGACAAGGCGGGGTGGGCGCCTGGGTGGTTAAGCTTCTGACATCGTCAGCTCAGGTCAAGATCTTGTGATTTGTGGGTTCGAGCCCCTTGTTGGCTCTGTGCTGACAGCTCACACCCTGAAACCTGCTTCGGATTTTGTGTGTCTCTCTGCCCCTCTGTCTCTCTCTCAAAAATAAATAAACATTAAACAAAATTTGTTTTAAAAAAGCAAAGTTTAAAAAAAAAAAAGGCTGATGACAACATAAATTTAAAACATCACAGTCCTAAATACAGAAGATTAAAGGCAAGAGCGTGGAGGCATGGCAAAGCTACCAGGGGACCGAGAATAAATACCCACTGAGGCGTAAGCTGAGGAGCTGACCGGGTGGCTCTCAAGCCGTTTCCTCATCTGCCAGTAACCCCCTCGCCCAGCTCTCGTCCTCCATGGGCTGCAGGGATGTCATTCCCGACCCACCGCACCAGGGCAGTTAGGCTATTTGTCACAGTTAACACAGGAGTAAGACCAGCACTTTCTTCTTCATCAACATTCAGAAAAACCCAGTGTTCTATTTACAGAGCAATCGTGAGAAAATTACCTGTTCAAGTACTCTCTTGCACCGTTTCTTCTCAGACATATTTATCCTGAATAAATCTTCGATGGGACGAGAATTCTGTGCATCAACGATGTTTCTACCAAGGAAATGCAAGTTAGTGTTTCAGAACCCGGACATACAATACAAAGGCCACAACCTTTACCATAGACTCTTGCTGAGTAAGCTCTTCCCCAGTGGGTGACCCAGGGAGAAGCGTGATTCGTTACTTAGCTTTAGTTGGTGAATATAAACAACATGCTTACATAAAATCGATAAATATAATAACTGAGCTGAGGCTCATCTGGTTACCTACAAGTAACAAAGTAATTCAATAAATAAGCACTATTCTGAGATTCTTGAAAATATACCCTCGCAATGAAAGGAAGGAGATCTACGGGAACAGAACAAAAACCATGTGGCCAAATGCATAAGAGTCATGGTTGATCTAAAACTGAAGCTCTACCTTGTGCTTTATTTTAAATTTGTACTTTTGTGCACATCTACAAAACACTTGTATAAGTCCTATATGTTATATAAGTCCCTTATATAGGGACTTCAAAATGCATGTGCTCTAAAAAAACTTCCTCCATCCTGCAGAAGAACAGGCCCTTTTTCTCCTTGAGCCGACATTCATTACGGTCCTTTATTCTGTGCTGGGTTGAGCATTTTCACATATCTCACAGTATCGAAAGTTCACATTCCCTTATCTTAACAATCGAGGAAAATGAGGTCCAGAAAGGATAAGTAATAGTAAGCCAAAAAAAAAAAAATGTTGATCAGAATGTAGCAGAACCTAACTATAAACCCTGTGGCTTTCTCCGTGAGCCTTTCAAACTATTTAGAATAGGCAGGCAACGAAGTCACTGAAATGCAGAGAAAACACATAAATAATCTCTGCATGGCCTGTTATTCTCGAAGTTAAGACCACGTGCAATAAGTACACTCGACATTTAGATGTACAAATTTAGTCTACACTTACACAGATTTTATTAGGGTGCCATTTACTAATAAAATCCTAACACACGTTAATGAGTTTAAAAACATTTAAAAAGTTTTCCAAATTTTCTCCAATAAAGTAAAAGGAAAGTGAAATACTTACGAAGCTAACAGCTCAAGAGCAACTAGCTTGTCTTTGCTGAAGGTGAAACAATTGAGTATATTGACCACTTCTGCTGGGTGAACAGCCACCATTTTCTATTAATATAAAAATAATTTTGTTGTCAGCATAAGAAATTTTCGTGCCAGAGATTGCCTTTTTTAGGGAGACACGGTTAAATGTTCTAAATGTAAATATTTGAGGTAAAACCACGTACTCAAAAGTAAATCCTAACAGCCATGTAAACTCGGGCTTTTTCAACAGAACTATTTCAGTTGAAGACCTAAGTTCCTCATGTGCTCTTTATCGTTTCTCAATGTATTCATTTACAGAAAAAAATGACTTACATATACTACTTTTTACAGAAAGGTTATAAAAAAGGGGGTATTTATAAATATGGGAGAGAGTCTGCTTGAGAAGTTAGAAAAAAAATTACATTCCTCAGTTAGAGCACTACGTATTCTAGAACCAGGGCTTGCTAGAGTGAAGTCCGTGTGCTGAATGCTGTTACTAACAAAGGGTGACAGTAGAGTCACCTCAGGTAGGGAAAAACCAGGTTAAACAGTATGGGTATTAGTGTGCACGTGCATGAGCAGGGGAGGGGCAGAGAGGGAGGGAGAGAACCCCAAGCAGGCACTGTCAGCACAGGGCCCTACTCGGGGCTCGACCCCATAAAAAGTGACATCATGATCTGAGCCTAAATCCAGTCAGACACTCAACCGACTAAGCGACCCAGGCACCCCCTAAGCAGGATTCGTTACTGCAGAACTTTCTTTTTTCTTTATTTTAAGGTCTTATTTATTTCTGAAAGAGAGAGAGAGAGAGACAGCGTGAGCAGGGGAGGGTCAGAGAGAGAGGGAGACACAGAATCTGAAGCAGGCTCCAGGCTCTGAGCTGGCTGTCAGCACAGAGCCCGATGTGGGGATCAAACCCACGAACTGTGAGATCATGACCTGAGCCAAAGTCGGACACATAACCGACGGAACCAGATTTGTCGTTTCTGGCTAAACGACGATTCGTTACTGCAGAACCTTCTTAACAGTCTTCTATTACCACTCACTGTGATGCTCCAAGACTGTGTGCAATGCCACATAATGTGACTAGGGTACTTTTGTTTTGAAAATAAGATTCAGCCGATTTATAGATGTTAACAATGGAGGAAATTCAAAAGTCAAGTCAAGGCCAGAAGATCATTTAGAATCATTGCCCAATAGATTCCTAAAATTTAGAGTAGTGGTTTTCAGACAATTTTATTCACGCTAGCACCAAGAGAATTGGTTTATAACCCTTTGCAAGTTTTTAAATTGACATCTAAAAGCTATGGCACAAGTTAAAATACCTACAAAAAATAGATTTTTTATCTTCAGTTCATTATATATCTGTAAAAAACTTTGGACTACTGATTTAGTTCACTTCGTTTATAAAAATGTCTATTGTATAACCTAATTGTCAAGATTAGTCTTCAGTGTGAAAACCACCAAATCAAACTTACTTTGTCAGAAAAGGCTGGACTCTAAGTTGTGCCCATGCTAGGCTTTCACCTCTCAATACCTTAGAATCTTAATTCTAAGGTAGGTCCAAGCAAGCAGGCCTCAGGGCTTTGTCATGAGTTTGTTGTCTTAATAAAATAATGTGAGGTCCCCGTAAGTATTTCTTACAGCAGCTCTCTGCTTTGCTCTCCCTCTTAGGAAATTACATGGTCTCTTTGGTCCTTGGGAAAAGATTTTCACCCTGGGGTGATGGATAGATGGGGGAGATAAACTTTTTTTTATAAAGTTAAAAAAAATTGTTAAAGAGGAGAATCACTAACAGATCCAGACAGTTTCTTCACCACCTTAGGAAGCTAAGGATTTGTAGATTCCCTTAAAATTATCCATGCCTGATACTCCAAGGAGGATCTTCCTATATAGCCAGATACTGTTTTGACTTAAACATCTCCTTAAATTTAGGCTCTAGACCTGTGCTGGCCATACAGTAGCCACTAGGTACACTGCGTGTCTAAATGAAAATGAAATAGGTAATACAGTTCCATAGGCAGACTAGACACATTAAGTGCTCAAAAGCCACATGTAGTTAGTGGTTACCATATTGGAGAGCAGAGATACAAAACACTCCCATCATTGCTTAAAGTTCCATTCTGACAGTGTTGATCTAAAAAATGTAAATATGATCCCATCTGACTACCATTCTCAGACTAAATACAAGAGGATAAAGATATCAAAAATTTGAGGGGCGCCTGAGTCGGTTAAGTGTCCGACTTCAGCTCAGGTCATGATCTCACGGTTCATGGGTTTGAGCTCTGCGTCAGGCTCTGTGCTGACAGCTCAGAGTCTGGAACCTGCTTCCTATTCTGTGTCTCCTCCTCTCTCTGACTCCCCTCACTCGCACTCTATCTCACTCTGTCTCTCAAAAATAAATGTAAAAAAAAATTTTAAAAACAAATTTGAAGGAAGTACATAAAAACACCTAAAAATTCAAATTCTAGGGCACCTGGGTGGCTCAGCTGGTTAAGCAGCCAACTTCAGCTCAGGTCATGATCTTGTGTTTCACAAGTTTGAGCCCCACCTGCTTCAGATTCTGTGTCTCTCCTTCTCTCTCTGCCCTTCTCCCACTCATTCTGTCTCTCTCTCTCAAAAAAAAATAAATAAACATTGCAAACTTAAAAAAAAAATCAACTTCTGTGGGGAGGGGAGTACCTGGGTGGCTCAGCAGGTTAAGAGCCCAACTCTTATTTTGGCTCAGGTCATGATCTCATGGTTCATCGAGCTCAAGCCCTGCATTGGGTTCCAAGTTGACAGTGCAGGGCCTGCTTGAGATTCTCTCTCTCTCCCTTTCTCTCTGCCCCTTCCCTGCTTGCACTCTCTCTCTCAAAAGAAAAAAAACTTAAAAAAAAAAAAAAAAAAAAAAAAATCAGGGTGCCTGGGTGGCTCAGTTGGTTAAGCATCCAACTTTGGCTCAGGTCATGGACTCCTGGTTTGTGGGTTCAAGCCCCACATCGGGCTCTGCACTGACAGCTCAGAGCCTGGAGCCTGCTTCAGGTTCTGTGTCTCCTTCTCTCTCTCTGCCCCTCCGTCACTCATGCTTTGTCTCTCTCTGCCTCAAAAATAACTAAAACGTTTTAAAAAAATTCAAATTCTATGTTTTGTTTGCCTATAAATATTTTCTCTTCTATTCTGCCAACTAGGATCCTATGGTATGCACGTTAATAGTAGAGTACACACAATTTAAATTCACAGTTTGGGAAGTCTTAATTTTTTTTAACAATTATTTGATTAATCAAAGTATAATAAAACTTAGGATTCATTTTTCTAATGCAAACAACTTACAACCTGAGATCAATTACAGAAAACAAGGGGAAGATTCAGGGCACTGAAGTTCTACATCCTAAAGAAAAATGTTACTTACGTGTTGTAATGCTTTCATTGCCTTTAACTGAGGCTCAGCCCAGGAGAAATATCTCAGTAAATCAACCACCTGAAAAAGCAAAGAACTCCTTCAGCTCTAAAGATAATGTATTTGCAAACACTTCTACAGGATTTGTTTCAGTACTTAGAGTTACTATTCGGTGTCGCCTGGCACAAACCACTGTCTAAGTGCTCACTGGCTATCTGAGGTAGTACTTAGCAAAATGAGCAGTGCAAAAAGAGAACATTTCACAGAATCCAGGGTAGCACTGGTATAGAAATAAACAAGAAGTATAACGCAGAGGAAAAACAAAGCACCTAAAGAAAAAGAAGACTGGAAAAGTACTAGATGGAGATAAAATGTCAGTTGAGAAACATAAGGCTGTATTACAAATGGAAAACTTTAAAAACTTGGTGGAGAGTGACAGCTTTAATCCATCACAAAACTGTTCAGCGGTGTGGGTTAGAGCGGGTCCACTACCTCCTGGTCCTTCCCTTGAATCTGAAGGGCACGGATCTCATATCTGTACCACAGATCTTTTCTCTAAAAATGTAAGAATCACCATGAGTTACTCCAGCAACTTCTAAACAGTAGGTGATTTTAAGAACACAGTTAGCCAGGCTCTTCCCCCACTACAGCCACCAGCGATTTTCAAATGAACAAGGGAGATCCTATGAGATCGATTAGAAAGATGAGGAGGGCATCCCGGTCACAACACTGCATAGCCACCACCACCCTGCTCACTGCCTCCAAGCGAACTCCAAAAGGAAAAAAAAAAGACTCAAAGAGAGAGTAATAAAATCTGGGTTAGTGAATTAATGTGTTATGGTTTCAACTACTCTACAAAGCAAAACTAATGCTAGAGACTGGAGTGGCATATGAAGAACAGAAAATACTTTTACTCCTTAGAAAGTGATGTTTTGCAAATGAGTATTATGCATGCGTTCTTTACTGTCATGAGAATAATGCGTTTCCTATATGTACATAATAAACGCTGTCACTTTACCAAC